>NW_028318614.1:8568000-8894500 GCF_062004578.1 Staurois parvus
AACCAAGTCGGAACTGCGATGATTTGACCTCTCTAATTGTGAACAATAGGGTGAGACTTGGCAAATGATTTGCAAGTTGCATGGCATGTGACCTGGGTGTTAAGATGGTTGCAAACCCTTACCTATACCCAGAGAAGTGATTAGCCTCAGGTGATACACAGAGATTAAACAAATCCTCCTACATAAGTTGTTTCTGTTTATCTGTAGCCATTTGTACTGTACATGCTTGTAAAACTCAGATATGAAAAGGATTTTTTTACAGACTCACAAAGCAGGGGGTGGGGAGCTGCAGTTACACACTGTACAAGAGTTCTGAGAGCTGATTGGAGAGAAGGGACACCCCCTTCCCTTCACACAGCACACAGGAAACAAGCTGAGGCTGTCAATCATAGGCTGCTCTTTCCCCTGTCACCATTTTAGCTCTCGGTGTCAAGAGAACTTCTCAGAAGTAACTGGTGCTGATAGCAGAGGAACTAGACAGCTGAGAGAAATGACACTTAGTACTTTGGAAAGAGGCGAGAAAATACTATAGAAATATGTGCTTTGTTCAGATGTCATGTCTGAGGTTTACAGTAAACCTAGTGTAGAACCCTCTTAGTGTAGGATGCTAGGTAGTGATTGTTTGACCTGGTCTATTTAGGGTTTCACAGGCTGGGAGTTTGATTGCTTTCCCCTGCCTCTAGAGGATTCTCTAGGAGGCTATCAAAGTTTCTACAGCTGAGAAAGGGAGAAATAAAATAACCAGCCTGAATATTGATCAGGGCCTAGCCAATCCCTGGGGAGGTGTGCCCAGATGGTGTCTTGGAAGCTGACAAATAGTCTGGAGCCCTAGTCTCCTCCTTGGGAAGGAGAATTCCATATCTCAGGGGCTATTGCCCCTTAAGCAGTCTGTAGACTGTGTTGCTGTTCTGTGAGGTCTCAGCAGTGGCAGAGCTGGGACCTGGAAGTGATCTGGAACTGACTGCAGAACTTCACCAAAGGGATCTGGTGTAGAGAAGGACTGTCTCACTTACTGGACTGTGAAAGCTGTGAGTAATGGCCCTTAACTGATTCCTGGTGATTGTGTGTTTTTGGAATATAAGTGCCGGAGGTAGCTTGGACTGAGACAGATCTCATAGGGTCTCAGATATTGGCCCTTCCCCGTCCTGAGCAGTTTCCAGGACTGCGAGCTTAGAGAAGAGTGCCTCCTATACTGTGCAGTGTTCCTGAGATTGCAGTGGGTACCAATAGCTGTGCAGTGGTGCTGGGTAACCAGATGCCAAAGAGACTTGCCTTATGGTCCCAAGCTATGAGGCCTTAGACTGTCCAATATTAACAGTTGCTGAAAGAGAAGATTGTCCTCTCACAGGCAATTGCTAACCATTTTGGAGTATCCCAAATGCTCTAATCCTGTCCTGTTAAAGTTTCTTCAAGCAACACAGTAAATCTTAAAAAGACATGGTGGCTATGGGGGGTGTACCCAGGGGTGATGTGCTTGGAGCCTGTGGATTAAAATAATCAGGGCTGCTGAAGTGCTGTTGTATAGGACTGCATAATGAGCATAAGGGCCAAGTGTGCTGAAAGTCCCAGAACTACATGCTGTGTGCTGTTAATGCTGTGTGCCTGGAGGGCCACACAGAGAGTATGGTAGGGAGAGATACAAGCACTGCTAATTGTAAAGAGAGGACTTTGCTTCTGAGAACATATGGCACAGTGCTGCATTAAAGGTGAGTGTACTACCCCCCCAGGCCACTTAAGCTTTCTTTAGAGGAAAAATGCTGCTGCAGAGAAGGAAAAAAGACCAAAAAGTTCCAGTTATCATATCATCCTGTGTTCCATTGTTCCATCTATCCTACGTCCAGTGTTCCAGCTAGCATTGCCTCTGACAACAACAGAAACAGGTTCAAGTAGGGCGCCCTTTCGCTGACCATCGAGAGACAGTTCAGGACATAGACTAGAGTCATCAGTGGCGAGAGACCTTTGGCCACTGTCCTGTAAATTTTTGAGTGCTCTACAGCCAGTGGAGTAGACAGGGCCTCTTCCATTGTTGATAGGTGTTCCTGCCTTTGTATACTACCATATTATTGAGAAGTGTTTTGTCATTGCCTGTTGTTCGGAAACTTTTTTTTCCTTACATAGCTTTTACCTTTTAATAAGGAATATTTAAACAGCATTACATGTATGTCCAAGTATAGGTGGATCTCCACATGTTGAGGGCAGAGGGACCCAAAACAATCCATTGACTCCTACAGGGGTGAGCACTACACCCAGATATCTCACATAGACTGCTGCTGTCTGTTGTGTTATGACTTTCAACAAAGTTTCAAAGTTGCAAAGTTCCCAACTATCACTCATTTGTCCCTCTTTTGGAACCCATTCAAAACTAACACACATGCTTAAACCAATGTTTCTCAACCTTTTTTCAGTCAAGGCACTCTTTAAAATTATGGACAGTCTTGAGGCACCCCATTTTAAAATGGCGTACCTCAAGGCTGTCCATAATTTTAAAAGGGCACCCCATTCTATAATGTGAAAAACTATACTAGTTTTATATAAAGCAGCAACATCCAGACACATAGGACACCCAACATTAGAGGTGATTTATTCTTCCAAAGCAAATACACTTTTGCACACTGGTACTGACTAGTATTCCAATGTTTATACTTCCTGGTCTGCGTAAGTAGTACTATTCAGGGGATCTGGAATTGCATATGGGTGAACTTACACTTTAGGCCCTGTTTACATTTCACCTAGTGGGAACAGGTGTTCTTAAACGCGATTCTACTCACGTTTCCACGTGTTGCAGCCTTCTCACTTCAATATATTACCCTACACGAGTTTGTCACCCAAAAGAAGCTCTTATTTGGGCATCAAACGTCATACGATTATTAAAGGAGCCTTTTCCCACAATTCTGTTGCACAACAACCTTGCTAGGGGTACCATTGAGAATGAATGACACCCAAATGAGCGTTGCGTATTTTACAGTGATTTGGAGTCATGGACAGAATCGTGGCGATTCTGCTTGTGATTCCAAATCGCCAAGTATGAATGGGGCCTTAAGAAGGAAAGGGCAAAGGCTACTAAGACAGCTGGTTAAAGCAATCTCTATACTACAATTTTCTAGGGGCCTGAACAGCCCACTTAAAAAACTATAACTCTTTTCCAATGGAAAGCAACTCCTAAGGCTGGGTTCACACTTCTGCGGTGCGGTATATTGCAAGTGATTCGCATAGGAACCGCACTGCATTCCTGTGCAAATCACATGCAAATTCTGTGCAGTGTGATTAGAGCCATACATTATGTATGGCTCAAATCGCACCACGTCCTCACCAAAAAGGTGCAGGACCCTTTTTTTGGTCCGCCTAGAAGTGGATTGCATGGGTATTCACACCCATGCGATCCAATTCTACACATTGTACCGCATTTTGCAGACCGATTTCGGGGTGAACATCATCAGTGTGAACCCAGGCTTACAATCAATCACATTGTGGCCTGTGCCGATGGACTTTTGTTAATGTTAGGTGGGTTTTGAATTTCCATACAAGTCTATGGTAATGCATGTCAAATGCAGGTCAGAAGGAGGACAAATGCACCTGCCTTTAAATCCTGAATGATCTCAGAGGTGTCTTGAACTGATGTCAAACTGATGCCTTCGATACAAACCAAAATCCATCAACACAGGCCCTAGCAGTGTTCCCATGCTGTCCTCCAGTCGTACAGTGTGTGATTTGAATTTTATTTATTGGGCTCTGTGCACGCAACAGTTTTTTGCATTAATCAGAACCACAGCTCCAGCCTTCTGTGTCTGCTGTGAAATCCTGCACTTTTATACTAGTCAGTGCCAATCCCTATTCCCCCCTATTCTGATGTTTCCTCACTCATCATGACAGCAGTAGCCAAGGATGCTTTGCCTCCCAGAAAAGGCTATATAAAAATAATACAGTGCAACAATTAAAACAAATAATAATAATGACATCAGTGATCAAAAAAAAATATATAATGTAAAATAATAATAAAGTCCACTGTCCCAAGTTAAAAATGGTGAAGAAAGTGCTCCAATCAGAAAAACTGTGCCAAAGGAAATTCAATGTGCCCACACCATCCGTGATCACCATCCGGTAATGTCCACACTCACCAAATGTGATGGATTCCTAGCTTATATGACTGAAGAGTCAAACAAGCTTTTAAGGTGAAATGTGTTCTCCAGAGTAAATCCAAATCACGGAAAATGGCTTGCTTGACAATCTCCAACGACCACCAATAGGGTAAATGCAATGCAAAGAGACAATAGGGACACTGCTAGTGTAATACTGCAAAACTCGTTAATGTATAAAACCAAGGCATTTAATGCACTCACATCTGACAAGATAAAAGGAAGCCTTATAAGTGTAAACTTTCCCCCATCAGAAAGCGCTTTGGACCAACTCATTACTGGCTCCCACATAAAAGGAAAGTAAACTGACAGCAGACTGATATCCACATCACAAATAGTTATGACCCGCAGATATGTATTGCCTTCTGAGCAAAGATGGCTCCGGAGCGTCGCTGATAGCGTGCGCTCCACTCACTGGACGTGACGTCACAAAGCTTCTGTTGGAACCGGAAATTACATCTATGCGTTTCGCCCCTCCTCCACATTTCACCTTAAAAGCTTGTTTGACTTTTAAGCCATATAAGCTATGAGTCCATCAGTTTTGTTGTGGACTTTACTGGATGGTGATCACGGATTGTGTGGGCACGTTGAATTTCCATTGGCGCTGTTTTTTTGATTGGAGCACTTTCTTCACCATTTTTAACTTGGGAAAGTGGACTTTATTATTATTTTACATTATATATATATTTTTTGATCACTGATGCTATTATTATTATTTGTTTTAACTTTTGCGCTGTATTATTTTTGTATATTTTTTGGATGGTTTGAACAGCAGCATTAATTAATTTATCAATTAGTTTTAGGCGCGGGTTTATTTTACACATCCCAGAAAAGGCTACCTGACCTGACCAGGCTGCCTTGAGGGTCCATTTTCCAGCACACTGGACAGTCTATAAGGCCAAACATTCAGTAAGTAGGTTACCCAACCCCCCCCCCCCCCACACACACACACACACACACACTATTGTATCCCACTAACAGATTTGGGAATTTTAAGTCAGAGTTGGCATCTTGTTTGAGGGGATCACAGACATATAGGGGTACCTATATGACTGACAACTCATGGGGCCCCCGGGCAATAGGGGATCATGGGGCCCCTGTGTCCTTGCCCAAACTCAAAAAAGCCTATGAAAAAGGTACCAGGGGCATCTCATGGGGCTCCCTACTGACCCCCTGGGCAATAGGGGATCATGGGGCCCCTGTGTCCTTGCCCAAACTAAAAAAAGCCTATGAAAAAGGTATCAGGGGCTTCCCATGGGGCCCCCTACTGACCCCCCGGGCAATAGCGGATCATGGGGCCCCTATGTCTTTGCCCAAACTCAAAAAAGCCTATGAAAAAGGTACCAGGGGCATCTCATGGGGCCCCCTACTGACCCTGGGCCCTCGGGCAGTGCCCAAGTTTCCAAATGGTCAGTCCGCCCCTGGGGGTACTATATTATTCCACACACTGGTAATGGCAGTAACTTGTGGTACTTGCTGTTAAGGCATACTTTGTTAGGCTTTTTGCCTGCGCAGCTTCACTATAAACTTCACAGCTTATCAAATCTTAAACAGCTTGCTGATAAAATGTCTTGAGAACATCCGAGGGGTCAGAGTGACACTGCCAGCACATTCGAGCTACAGATGGGACCTCTCCCTTACGGAGAGTTGGCCTTGTTTTAGTGCTCTTTGGCCTCTTCATTGTGGAATGAAACTTTTAACAGAAAGATAAGGTGCCCAGAATAAAAATAATCAGCTACAGATTGAGACATTTTACAGGGGAAATCTATAAAGATCTATATTTGCTGACACCCATCTTACTTCTTAGAAGTGATGCTCTGAATAGAAGTGCAATAAACATTCCCTGGCTGGTAAGCAAAAGTGTCTGTGCAGCTTACAATAACAATTACCTTTAGGGAAAATGAAGTACTCCTAAATGTTCACTGTTTAGGAGATATTCTAGGGAGCAGCAGCCATTGATATCACTGGCGAATGCACTCTGCAGGAATGGCATACCCATGCCGTTCCTTCAGAGCTCTGCACCGCAGCCATGACTCCCGTGTGCATGTGCAGGAGTGACGTCATCGCAGCTCGGCCATTCAAGCGGCAATAGTCTGCGAACAAGAAAGGCAGACCGAGTGAAGATGGAAGCCTCTGCAGTGGTAACAGCGCCGAGATTACGTCTTTCATAATGTGCTAGTATGTAATGCATACTAGCACATTATGCCATTACCTTGCAGGGGATTTTTACCTTTACTACCATTTTAGCTAAATGACAATGCAGTGCATTTAAAATGGACCTACACTCAACTCCAATTGCTATTTTAATGGTGTCACAGAAATCATACTTCATGACCTTGATTGCGAATCATACAACAATTGTAAACTAAACTAATATATTCAATATGCTGGCAAAGAAACTGACTGAAAATGACTTGTTGAAGTTCAAACCAAGCATCAGAATGGGGAAGAAAGGGGATTTAAGTGACTTTGAATGTGGCATGGTTGTTGGTGCCGGAAGGGCTGGTCTGAGTATTTCAAAACTGCTGATCTCCTGGGATTGTAATGCACAACATTCTCTAGGGTTTACAGAGAATGGTCCGAATAAAATAAAATATCCAGTGAGCGGAAGTTGTGTGCAGTTGTTGAGTGCAGGGTCTCTGACGGGGAGGAGAACTGCTTTGTTTCCTAACAGCTCTCCTCCCTGTCAGCTCGAGCACACTGCTTTGGATGGCTGTGCACAGCACAGCCATCCAAAGCAGTGTGATTACAGTGAAGCACACTGATACCGCCCCCTAGTAAAACATTCCCAGCACACAGTTAACCCTTTGATCATCCCTCATGTTAACATCTGGGGCAATCAAAGGGTTAACTGTGGGTTAGGGATTGATTTTATTGTGTACTGTGTTGTGTTTTACTAAGCAGACCTGCTGCTTTGTAGATCTCTGCTGTGCAGCACGTCCATGCTGACAGGAGAGAGATCTGTGTTGTTTACACATAAGTCTCTCCCCTCTCAGCTTTGCTGATGATCACCAAGTTCCGGCCAAAAATCATCGGCCAGGACCTGGTGATTGACATCCTCAGGAGCTAATAGGAGAAAGGGTAGGGCACCGCACACGAAAGCCCCCTACCTGGAGCTACAAAATCACATATATTTACGTGATTTTGCAAAGCTGCCCTGTAGCAGTACATCTGCTATGGGGTGGTGGGCAAGCTGGTAATTAACCATTAGCCGCACGGCCAATGGCCGTTTGGCGGCTTTAAAAGTGCTGCTGCATTCCGGGTGCACGCCATTTGGCGTGCTCCCGCACATGCGCCGTTTGTGCTAGTGCAGAGCGGCGCAGCAGTGCGATCTGTCATCAGCCGTGCACCTCGGACACGGCCGATGACAGATCTGAGTACCGGCCCCCGTTGCTGGTGCCATGTGACCTGCTGTGACCAATCACAGCAGGTCACATGACAGTTGTATGCAATGGATGGCTTCATTCATGCCATCCATTGTATACTAGTGCCTAGCTGTGAATGGTCACAGCTAATCACATGCACATGTCATGTGATTAGCTGTGACCAAATCACAGCTAAGCACAAAAAAAAAAAAAAGCCGAATGAATCGATTTCATTCAGGTAAATGCTTGCTTATAGCAAAGTAATTCTTTGCTATAAGCAAATTGTGTAAAAAAATAAATAAATAAATAAATAAATACTGATCACTTCCCCAAAGTAGTACGTTACTATGGTAACATTGTACTACTTTGGTCATAGTAAAATATGAAAAAAAAAAATCTTAAAAAAAAATAAAAAAATGTAATAAAAAATTAAAATAATAAAAAAATAAAAAAAAATTTAAAAAATATATATATATTTTTTTTCATACTGTCACCAGTCAGTGTCCCTGTTCACCGCCATGCCAGTTATGTGATGACGCTGTACTGCACTGGTGACAATATGTAAAAAAAAAAATAGTGAAAATAATTTTTTTAATTTTTTCATTTTCCGAAAAATTATGACAAAAAAAATACAACTTCAAAAAACTCCCCATGCCTCTTATGAAGTACGTCGGACTGTCTACTCTGCAGAAAGGGGTCATTTGGGGATATCTGTACTATTCTGACATTCTTGGACCTCAAGAAATTAGATTGGCTGTCAGTACTTCAGGATTGATCAATTTTCAGATCTATACCATAGTTTGTGAACTCTATAACTTTCCTACAAACTAAATAATACATCCTAATTTGGGTTATTTTCACCAAAGACATGTAGCAGAATACATCTTGGCCTAAATTTATGAAGAACAATTATTTATTTGTAAACTTTTATAACAGAAACAAAGAAAAACGTGTTTTTTTTCAAAATTTTTGGTCTTTTTTTGTTAATTTAGCAAAAAATAAAAACCCCAGCGGTGATTAAATACCACCAAAAGAAAGCTCTAGTTGTGTGAAGAAAATTATAAAATTTTAGTTTGGGTACAATGTTGTATGACCGCGCAATTGTCATTCAAAGTGTGAGAGCGCTGAAACGTGAAAAATGGCCTGGGCAGGAAGGCGTAAAATTGCACGGTATTGAAATGGTTAAAGCCATTAGTCTGGTGAGATAGGTCTCCACTAACTTTGCACATCTAGACTTGGCAATATCTGCCCACTCTTCTGTGCAGAACTGCTCAAGTTCCCTTTAATTCAATGGTGACTGTTTGTGGACTGCAGTCTTAAGTCATTCCACAGATTTTCAATGGGGTTTAAGTCTGGGCTCTGACTAGGCCATGCAAGGATGTTCACCTTTTTCTCCTCCAACCACTGTGGGGCCATTTTTGCTGTGTGCTTTGGGCTATTATCATGTTGAAAGGTAAATCTTCTCACTAACAACTTTCTGGCAGAGGACAGCAGATTTTCCTCAAGAATTTAGATTTTTTTTTTGTTCCATCCATCTTTCCTTCTATCCTGACAAGTGCTCCAGTCCCTGCTGCAGAGAAGCCCCCATAACAGGATATTACCACCTCCTTGCTTTACTGTATGGAATTGTGGTATTTTGATGGTGAGATGTATTGGAATTCCGTCAGACACATTATATCCTTCTAGCCAAGTAAAAACTCAGGTAAAGGCTCTGCAGTGCCAGGTAGGGCTACACAGTGAAGATCCCCGAAGTAGCACTGAAGAAGTTTCACATTGGTAGCAAAACTGAGCATGTGCTATAAATCATCCTCCCTTCACGTAAGCTTTTGCAAACCATGTAGCCCATATATGCAGTAGCAAGAAAAAGTGGGCCTCAACACCCCGCATCGGCACATATGCACCCACAACAGCAGTTAGCAAGCTCACTGCACACTAAGTGAGCTGTCAAAGACAGCTCTCAGTCACAGCTTTTGACAGGGAGCCAGTGACATGGGTTCCCAATCATGTATCCACTGTGACAACCAACTTCAGTGGGCTCATGATAGTGAAGCTGTGCCACCTCCCAGCCATTAACCAGGAAGTGCCATTAAGGAAGTTCAAGTTCTCCTTTAGGCATGCGTGATGACGTGGATCATATTTAATCAGCATAAATCACCATTAACCTTGTGCTCACACTTCTGGTGAACAGGAAGTTTCATCCATTCACTTTTATCCCACATGTTGATTTCCCTTTCTCTGTTTAAGTGCTAAAGTGGTGAGCTGGAAAAACAAGATAAATAGCATGTTAATGTGTTATTACAGACGTGGATCTCCAAGATAAAATGAATGATCAAAAAATTAAAAAAAACAAGGCGGCAATCATTAGAGGCACAAATAGTCAGCAGATCTTCACCCAACCCAGCTTTACATCTATATCAATGTCCCAACCACTCCAGACTCTGGCTGACTGTTTTCAGAGAAGGAAATCCATTCATGCATTTAATTCCAAAGTAACCGACTGCCTTTATTCTGAATGTCCTGTTTTAGGATAGTGAGGGGTAACATTCCAACAGAACATATCCAAAACATCCAACTACCATTAAAATATTGTTGCCGAATTTTATTTCAGGGATAGTACAATTTTTTAAAATATATTTTTATAAACACACACATACACATACACTTATTTACACACACTACTGTGCAAACGTTTTAGACAGGTGTGAAAAATGCTGTAAATTAAATATGTAAGCCCAACATTGCATACTCCTGACATACGTACCACGTGCTTGTATAAAACAAGTATCCTGTTTTCCTTGTATTGCTTGCTTTGTGTGAAATCACTGATGTTCCTGCTAGTCCCTCTGCTTTCCTATTAAAAACTGACCACACTAGGTATGAGAACACAGCGTGGCCAGTTTTCTAAATCTGCTTACAACTCAGCCTGCTCTCCTCCATGGAATAAACTTTCTGACATGCCTCCTTCACAGCCTTTCACTGGGAAAACCAGTGTGCTGCTGTTTCTTCTCCCCGAGTTCCTTAAGCAGCTGAGAACAGAGGATATGTTTTCACTTTCACTTTTTTTTTATATGTATACATAAATGCTTTGCCTTTCATTTCTATTTTAAACTGAATGGGCTGTTTTACAAGATGAGGGTTTACTTATACTATGAATTCTTTCAGGCATAGAAGTGTTAATAGTTTATTTTTATCAAATAACAAAATGGAAAGTAAATGAACCAAAGAGAAATCCAAATTAAATCAATATTTGGTGTGACCACCCTTTGCCTTGAAAACAACATCAATTCTAGGTACACTTGCACACAGTTTTTGAAGGAACTCGGCAGGTAGGTTGTTTCAAACATATTGGAGAACTAACCACATATCTGTGGATGTAGGCTGCCCTTTATCCTTCTGACTCTTCATGTAATCCCAATTAGACTTGATGAGGTTGCGATCAGGGCTTTGTGGGGGCCAAGCCATCACTTCCAGGACTCCTTGTTCTTCATTACAGTAAATATGGTTATAATGACATTGGCTGTATGTTTGGGGTCACCCTCCTGCGGCAGAATAAATTTGGATATATATCCTGATGTTTAAGCACTAAGGCTGGGCAGTGAGGTATACATAGAATGAGCGTCTAAAGTGGCTGCTAGTCCCCAGCCAGTACAACCACATTGTTACATCTGAGGAGTGGTTTCCTTTGCTTGCTCATACAAGAGTATTGCAGGTTTTAAATGCGCATATATCTGGTGCGATCTAGCACCTGTACCATGTGAGTGGCCACATTTTTATGCCTTTAATAAGTAATGTGTTTTAAAGGATAAAGCACTATTGTATTTTACTCGTTTTTTGACATCTATGCTGAGTGGAGGAGGAAAGATTAAAGGGATTGGTGATCTTTGGAGGAAGATTCCATTTTCAGGATACATCTGACCATTTATGTCCACCTCAAGGAACACGTATTTTGACCAAACTATATGTGAAGTCAAAAACCCCTGGTGAGGGCACATCTGGTGTTTGTGGTGGAGGATTTATATTGCATGAAGATATGAAATTGTGAAGTTTGTTTCAAGTTGAAGAAAAACTTTATACTTAGAGACTCTTTTTCATGTGTGTTCACTGTTTTATCACATCATTTGTTTGCTATCACATGCTAAAAGAGAGAGCGGCACTGTATGTTTTATTTATTGGAATCCACGCACATGTCATGAGTATGTGTTAGTGTGAGCTGCTTTCTGATATATGAATAAGTGAAAGTGCAGAGCTAAAAGATCTATCTAAGATGTCAAGTAAAGCACATTAGTAGATAAATGAATTATTGCAAAGTGCTAAAGTGCCAATGATCAACGTAAATAAAATTATAAATAAGTGTCCATGAAACTGTGACAGTCCATATTCAGGTAATCATCAATCTTATGCAATGTGCTGATAAATTCAGTGATGTGCCAAAAGGTGTGGTAAAAATACGCACTCACCAGATGAGTATTTTAAATACTCATATAAATAATACAGCCAGAGGTCCTCTTAAAGGCGGAACGGATTTGACATACCCCTTCTTAAGAAGTGCGTGGCACGAAACGCGTCAAGGAGGAGCCAATACGCCATGGGAGGAGGAGGCCAGATTTTTTTTTTCTGTGACACTAAATTATATCTTTACTTAAAAAAAAAAACAGAAAAAAACCCCACAATCTACTTTTCAAGATATTTAGTCTTACTGTGTATCTGCCTCATTGTGACATCCGCCATTAACTCCTGAATGTCTCCTATCCCCCTGACTTCTATTTATGTGAAAAGAGCAATGAATATTAGGTATGGCCTTGTACACTGCTCTACATACACTGAACAGCCCACAGCCCAATCACAAAAAACAAATGGAGATTTGAAGCAGTAAAAACTACTTTTTAGGTTAACAACACATTTTTTAAACCAAAGTTTGGTGTCACTTTAACATCTAACAAAAAAGGAGAGGATTGGCCGGCTATAAGGGGGAGGAGGAGACCGGATTTTTTTTTTGTGACACTAAACAATATCCTTATTATTCAGAAAATATCCAATACACATAGTTAATGGCCCTGTAATAATGTATTTTTCATCAAATCATTTCTTACTGGGTTTTTCTGCATCCTTGTAACATCCTCCATGAGCTCCCACACCTATGCTTTTTCCCCTCACTTGTTTGTTTGAAATGAGCATGCACACTAGTTGTGACCATGTGCACTGTTCTACGCACGCTGCAAATCCCATAGCCCATCTCAGGAGTGTCACTCCTGACACTGCAAGAAAGGAGCGTGATTGGCCAGCTATTAAGGGAGGAGGAGGCTGGATTTTTTGTTTTTTGTGACACTAAGGGCTAGTTCACACTAGATGCAGTCCAGTGCATTTTTTCTGCATCAAAAATGCATGCAGTGTTTTCCATGTATTGCAGTGGCCCTAGTTCATACCAGTGCATTCAGTACCAGTCAGTTGATGGTGTAGTAAAGTAGAACACTTTGCATTTTTTCTGTACAGAATCATACTGTAACATGGCAAACTGCATCAAAACTGCACTGGACCGGAATGTGGGGTGAACTGTAAGCAAAATAGTATCCGGAGTGCATCCAGAGTGAGTTTTGTGATGTGAACTCACCCTAAATGATATCTTTATTTTTTTAAAAAAGGAATACACATCCACCAGGAACACTCCAGTAATCTATTTTTCATGAAATAGTTTCTTAATGTGTGATTCTGCCTCCTTTCGACATTCGCTGTTAACTCCTGAACCTCTCCTTTCCCCCCTCACTTTTGTTTTTTGAAAAGGGCAGTGAGCATTAGTTGTGGCCATCTGCACTGCTCTATGTTCACTACTCACCCCTGAGTCCATAACCCACAGTTTACCTTAGAAGTGAAAAAAAGAGGGGGGCTATGCTCCTATGTACAGTGGGGCATGGAGAGCTAATATAGCCACCTTCTCACCGGAAGTCAGGCCCTAGCAGCATAGAAAAAAAAAGAATTTGGAGGAGGCTGAGAGCAATAGAATGGACTTTTCTGGGGGCTAAAAATACACACTTGAATAGAATATATTTTTGTTAAACCACAGTTTAGTGTCACTTTAACTTTCCTACCCTTCCTACCCAGTCCCATTAGTACAGTGTCAGTGCTTTTTTTTTTAGCACTGATCACTGTATTGGTGTCACTGGGGATGTCAGTGACCCCAAGTCAGTTCCCCCCCAGTGTCAGAATGTCCGCTGCAGTCCCGCTATAAGTCGCTGATCGCCGCCATTACTAGTAAAAAAAAAAAAATCCCAGTATCTATACCGCGATTTGTAAACGCTATAACTTTCACGTAAACCAATTAATTTACACGTATTGGGCTTTTTTTCAGCAAAGACATGTAGCAGAGTAAATTTTTTTACTGGACATGTTTAATAGCAAAAAGTCAAAAATATCGTTTTTTTTTCTCAAAATTATCGGTCTTTTTTTATTAGCGCAAAAAATACAAAACGCACAGGCGATCAAATACCACTGAAAGAAAGCTCAATGAAATGTAAATTTAATTTGGGTGCAGCATTGCATGACCGTGCAATTGTCAGTTAAACTAATGCAACTCCGTAACGCAAAAAAATGGCCTGGTCAGGAAATGGGGTAAATCATCAGGAGGGCAAGTGGTTAAAGGGAACACCAACTGGTGTCCTGAAGAGCTTTGTTTAATTCTCCTACTTGAAGGGACTCTGCTCAACCTTACTACTACTACTACCCTAAAGTTGAGGTCTACTGTTTGTTTCAAGCACAGATTTTATTATAGCTTATACTGAAGAATAGGTAAGTCCTCAAGTTGTACATACTGTACCATCTACCATATTGCTGTGACCTGCACTCAGCAACTAATATATACAGATGTGCAGCATCAGCATTAGGAATTGTGGATCTCCTGCAGCTTTGAAATACCCAACAACCCTTTTTCCTCTGTATCCTGTATCAGTGGTAACTCTGCTGCTGAAGTAACTGAAGATGTATTTGGAAATACACATTCCAGTACATCCAGTATACAGTGCTAGATTGGCAAATGTCCCAAACAGCTGCAAAAGCACAGGTTCATGTACTCTGATGCACACAAGAACAGATGGAATCAGTGTTCCTGAAATTCATATGCTTGTAAATCAGATTGTTTCCATCAGATGACTAGTAAGACTTGAAATATATAGGAGTATGTCTAAAAGTCAATTTTTTTCCACTTTAACTTACAGAGAACTCTTGTTCTCCCATGGTCAGTATATCAGCTATTCTTTGTTCTTCATTTAGCCACGTCGTCCTCTAGCTTCAGACGGCCCTAATCCCAGTGCCAAATGGGTGAAAGGGGATTGGATTTGTAGCCAGAAACACAGTCCTGCATATTAACATAATGGCAGGTGTACTTTGGATTCAGCTGCCTGCACTCAGTGGTACAGCTCTGCAATACCAATGCCATAGGCAAGCAGCTAAATCTACTTTATGATCAGAAAATTATGCTTATCAATTTATATTAAAATGAAGTCAAGCAAAAATGTAGAGGCTGTTGTCAAAGTGGTAAAATTTCACTAATAGAGCAGCGATCTTAAAGTGTATCTGTCATAGTAGCATATGGCTTCACAATTTAAGTACGTTATTACATTATATACAGCTTCTACTTTCATTGAGGGTATATAGGCAATTTATGGGGGGGGGGGGGGGAATTTGGAAGTATTGGAAAGGAGAGATGTTTGTCTGATGATTGAGGAGGAATGCAAAGTGTAAGTTGTCTTTCTAGTGACAGAGGTCTCTCTGATTTGATGAGTTCTGATTGTATCTGGTAGAGGAGTGCACAGAATGGGGTTCTGTAATGGTTTACATGTTCAGAACAGACATTAGACTTTATTGTAACAATGAAATGTTCATGCACTGACTTTTTGTAATCTAACAGCAGATTAGATGTCCTTTTTTTACATTATTGATACAGAGTTACTGTTTCTCATAAACCCTTCTCTCTTTCCAATCCACATTGAAGTCCTCCTTCCATCCCTAAAATGCCGAAGTCTTAATGTCTTTCCTAGTCTTGGTCAAGTCTTCCTCTCCTCCCTCTCTCCTGTCCTCCTCTTCTCCCTAACCAGGTTGAAGTCCTCTTTACCTATCCCACCTTTCTGAAGTCCTTTTCTTATTCTTCATGTTGAAGTTCTCCTCTCCTCCCTAGCACTGCTCAAGTTCCAATCTCCTACCTAGGCTTGCTGAAGTTCTCCTTCCTCCCTAGACTCTCTGAAGTCATTCCCTCCTTCCTCTCCATGTTGAAGTTCTCCTCTCCTCCCTAGCATTGCTCAAGTTCCAATCTCCTAAATAACCTTGTTGAAGTTCTCCTTCCTCCCTAGACTCTCTGAAGTCATTCTCTCCTTCCTTTCCATGTTGAAATTCTCGTTTTCCCTATCCATTCTGAAGTCCCCCTCTCCTCCCTATCCAAGCTGAAGTGTTCCTTACCTCCCCAGTCTTTCTGAAATCCTTCTCTTCTTTCTACTATTACTGAAATCCTCCTTCCCCTCCTATCCATGCTAAAGGCCACCCTTAAATCCTCTTGTTCTCACTATCCAAGTTGAAGTCCACCTCACTTTACCAGCCTCTCTAAAGTCCTACTCATCTTCCCAGCCTCCCTAAATCCTTTTCTTCTTCCTATCCAAACTGAAGTCTTCCTCTCCTCCCTAGCCTCTCCTAAGTCTTTCTCTCCTTTCTATACATGCTGAGGTTCTCCTGTCTTCTCTGAAGTTCTCCTCTCTTCCCTATCCAAGTTGAAGTCCTCTTTACCTCCCTAACATCTCTGAAATCCTTCTTTTCTTCCTAGTATTACCAAATTTCTCCTCCTCACCCTATCCCAGTTAATGTCTTTCTAACCTCCCTTTAAGTCCTCTTCTCCTCACTTTACACGTCAAAGTCCTCCTCGCTTTACCAACCTCTAAAGTTCTACACATATGCCTAGCCTCTTGAAAATTCTTCTTGTCTTCCTGTCCATGCTGAAGTCCTCCTTTCCTTCTTAGTATTACTCGAATCCTAGTCTCTTATTTAGCTTTGCTGAAGTTCTCCTCTCCCCCTAGCCTCGCTTCAGTCCTTCTCTCCTAACTTACCTTGCTATCTATCCTATCTATGCTGAACTCATCCACTCTTTCCAAACTTCTCTGAAATCCTTCTTGTTTTGAGTGGGAAAGGGCTTGCCCTTCTGTCAGGCTTTTATTATTGCAGTCACCCAGGTGGATGATCTTTCCAAAACTGACCACTTTTTTAATGTGGGGAAATGTTAGATTGTTTGTAAGGCTTTTATTGTCATCTGAATTCCTATATAGAGATTCTCTCACTTCCTATTCTGACAGTAGCAAAAATCTGAAGAACGCTTACTATTTTCCACTGAATGCCAAAATAAAAGCTTTGGATGGAGCTTTACTTTACCAATTCAACAGTGACACAAAGGGGTTTATTTACTAAAGCTGGAGAGTCCAAAATCAGACTCCCTTCTGCATAGAAACCAATCAGCTTCCAGGTTTCATTGCCAAAGCTTCATTGAACAAGCTGAACAACTAAATGAGATATCAAGCTGTAGGTATTGCTCTAGGGTATGATATAGCAAGATTTACAGAACAGTCGCTGGAATGTTGTGCTCTGCATTATGAGTGATTCTTACTATATATAGCTCTGTGGAAAGATTCTTTAAACTAACTGGGTGGCAGCTGGCTGGATTTATTTTGTGAATTGGGGTGGAGCATGTATTATGGCATATTCTGAAGTACCTCCATGCCGCGGTTTTTGGAAAAGCCTGTAATATTCGTACTGTATACCTATAATAAATCTTGAAATAGAAGTAAACTTTTTTTTTTCATTTTGGATAGAGTAATGGAGGTTTATAACCAGCGGCGGACTGACAACTCATGGGGCCCCTGGGCAATAGGGGATCATGGGCCCCCTGTGTCCTTGCCCAAACTCAAAAAGCCTATGAAAAAGGTACCAGGGGCATCTCATGGGGCCCCCTACAGACCCCGGGCCCTCGGGAAGTGCCCGAGTTTCCAAATGGTCAGTCCGCCCCTGTTTATAACCCTTCTCAGTGTTTTTGCCATCTGTGTCCCACTGGGGAGGTTTTCCTTCACTTCTCGTCCCATAGCCAAATGAGGAAGTGAGAGGAAAAACCCCCTTAAAGTGAGGCAATTCCTGGTTGTCTCCAAGGTTACCAGAACTAGTGTCCCTATTGGAATATTTCCCCTCTTTTCCTATTCTGAGGACACTTTTATTTTTGGTAATGATGGTAAACAGGACAGATAGAGAATTTCCCCCATGGGGGCACAGCCAGCAATAAAATGGGTGTTCTCATGGATTTTTTTCAGCTAGAACGTTCCACCACTTCTAGCTCAGGTTCTCTGTTCCCTGTTCACCACTATCACTTGTACACACAGAGGTCCGGCTTCTTTTCCCCCAACAGCTCCCACAGATCTGATCTCCTGAGCAGCTCCCACTGAGTGCAGGATGGGTACAAGGGAGATGCAGGTGCCCGGGGTGAAGTGCGGACGCTGACACCGCACTGGATGATCTCCCTGCAAGTGAGAGAGGTAGAGCCACCTACGGTGTGCAGGGAGGTACTAGAGTCGTCTGCATGCTTCAGCTTAATACAGCAACAAAAGTAAGACATGTGGAAGATGGTGGCGCTTTTAAGGAGGGGAGGAGAAGGAGAAGATGGGGGCAGTGGAGGGAGGGTTGCATGCAGGGGTCAGAGCTGAAGAGGGTGAAAGTGAGATGTGGATGCAGAGATAAGCAGCTGTGAAAGAAGGCTGAACTCTACACTCTGTGTGTAGCGCACTCCTGAACTCTGCACTATCTATGCAGCACACCCCCGAACTCTGCACTCTGTGTGTAACCATTCCCAAACTATGCACTCTGTACCTAATATACTCCTATTATTTAATGCCCCTTTAAGAATCTCCCATTGGTAGTGAAATTTGACCACATCAAATTTAGAAATTTGAATTTTGCACCTATCTGTCAATATATCCAACATATTGATGCGCCCTTGACTCCTGACAACGTCACAATGCATTGGGTGGACCCGGGGCATACTGTCAAGGTCCTACCTTTTCCCTGTGGTTATGTTACTTCATGTGCTGGTGTCCATCTTGGATTCTGCTGTGCATGATGGGAGCCCTTTTATGCCTTCAGGTTTCTGTGGTCCATCCTCCAGAGGGGTGTGGCTGATGACATATAAGCCTGTGGCCCGCACATGCTCTTTGCACTTGTGTCTTGTGTCTTTGTGTTGCTGTTACTCTGTTCTGACTCTCGTGACTCTCCTGGTATCTGATTCGGCTTGTCTTGACTATTCTTTGTATTCTCCTTTGATCTGACCCTCTGTTGCTGAACCCGGCTCGTGACCTGTGATTCTCGTCTGCTGTCCTGTACTGTCCTGTCCTGTTGTTGTTGACCCCGGCTTGTCTGACTACTCTTTTGTCTCTTCCACCAGCTACACGCCATTGGCGGCGGCCATTACCGCAGCTGAGGTGTCTCGGGGGCCGCGACCTGGTTCCTGGCTGCGTCAAGTCCATCCCCACCATCAGGGGCCCTGGTGAAGGGCAGCCTGGGACTTAGACTCCGCGCCCTGAGGGACTTCGGTCTGTGGGTGGTGGTTGTCGTCAGCCAGTGCGTTACATTGTTAGGCCTGCCTGTCCGTTCCTCAGCTCCTGCCCCGACATTACACAAGTGCCATGAACCCTGACGGTGCAGGCACGCCTTCGCTCCCAATGCTAGTCGCCAGACTCGATCAACAGGATCACCTGTTGGATCAGTTCGCTCAGGCGTTGCAAACTCTGCTTGCACGCACCGCGCACCTTACTCCTGGTGTTATTAGGCCGGTTGTCGCTCCGGTGGTCGCTTCCGCTGCTGTTCCGCTTGCTGTGCCTACCGCCGCGGCTGATGCGGCACCCGCGGTGTCCAGAGGTATGACCGGTTCAGCCCCTCTTCCACAGCGCTTTGGGGGTGAGCCGAGTCAGTGTCGTGGGTTCCTCAACCAGGTGGGTATTTATTTTGAATTAATACCCCACGCCTTTCCGTCTGAGAGGTCAAAGGTGGGGTTCCTCATCTCACTACTCTCAGACAAGGCCTTGGCCTGGGCAAATCCCTTATGGGAGAGGAACGACCCGGTGATTCAAGATTTTTCTGGTTTTGTCGATGCCTTCCGTAGGGTATTCGACGTACCGGCTCGTTCCGCCTCGGCGGCCAAGCTGCTCATGACCATGCATCAGGGTTCACGGACCGTGGCCGAGTACGCTATAGAGTTTCGTACCCTGGCGGCAGAGGTCGGTTGGAACAATGAGGCTCTGGTGGCTGCGTTTTCTCAGGGTCTTTCTGACTCATTGAAGGACGAGATTGCAGCTAAGGAACTGCCTGTGGTGTTGGAGGAGCTCATCTCTTTCCTGATCCTGATTGACACCAGGCTCAGGGAGAGGCCTTCACTCAAGGAACGCCTGTGGAGGCCTTCCAATCGACTGGCACCTGCGTTTTCTGTCCCACCCGTTCCTCCCTCTCCTCCCACGCCTCCTGGGGATAGCTTGTCTGGTGGGGAACCCATGCAGCTGGGGTTTGCTCGCCTTTCCGAGGGGGAGCGGGCCGCTCGGCGTCGGGAGGGTCGCTGCCTGTACTGTGGCCTCGGTGGGCACTTTCGGCAGTCTTGTCCGGTCCGTCCGGGAAACGCTCGCACCTGAGATCATGTCGGGGACAGATCTTGGGTGGAGTTTCCTCGTCCCCGGCGTTCCGCAAGGATAAGCCACTGATCACCGTGGTCCTTTCTTGGACAGGGGGCTCGGTGACGGCCCAGGCGTTGGTAGACTCTGGGGCCGGTGGGTTTTTCTTGGACAGCTCGTTTGCTGCGCAGCACTCCATTCCCCTGCAGGCTCGTGCTGCCCCATTGGTTCTCGAAGCAATAGATGGCAGGCCCCTGCAGCCGCCGCAGGTTACCCACGAGACCCTGCCAATAGAGGTAGCCATTGGGGCTGTTCACAGGGAGTTGGCCTGTTTTCAGGTGATTTCTTCCCCACACTATTCGGTGGTTTTGGGGTATCCCTGGCTCCAGAGGCACAATCCTACCTTCAATTGGCAAACAGCCGAGATTCTCTCATGGTCTCCACAGTGTGGGGCCAGGTGCATCCGGGGGCCGGTTAAGGTATTGTGTGCCTCCTCGGACTCTGCGTTGCCCACCGACTATGGGGAATACCGGGACGTGTTCGATAAGGTACGCGCTGGTACCTTACCACCGCATCGTCCTTACGACTGCGCCATATCCCTGCAACCCGGGGCCACTCCTCCACGTGGCAGGGTGTACCCTCTCTCGGTTGCGGAGAATAAGGTCATGGAGGAGTACGTGGTGGATGCGCTTTCCCGGGGGCACATTCGTAAGTCTACTTCCCCAGCAGGAGCGGGGTTTTTTTTCGTAAAGAAGAAAGGTGGGGAATTGAGGCCCTGCATCGATTATAGGGGTCTCAATCGGATTACCATTAAAAATGCATATCCAATTCCTTTGATTTCTGAGTTATTCGACCGCCTTAAGGGAGCAACGGTCTTTACCAAACTCGACCTTAGGGCGGCGTACAACCTCGTACGGATCAGACAGGGGGATGAGTGGAAGACCGCGTTTAACACCAGAACTGGGCACTACGAATACCTGGTGATGCCCTTCGGATTGTGTAACGCGCCCGCGGTCTTTCAGGAATTCATAAACGATGTCCTTCGTGATTTGTTGCAGCAATGCGTAGTGGTTTACCTGGATGACATCTTGGTTTACTCTACCTCCATGGAGTCCCATGTCCAGGATGTTAAGCAGGTGCTGCAACGATTGCGTGAGAACGGACTCTTTTGTAAACTCGAGAAGTGCGAGTTCCATCGATCCCAGGTTGCCTTTTTGGGCTACATAATTTCCGCGGAGGGATTTTCCATGGACCCTCAGAAGGTTGCGGCAGTTCTGCAGTGGCCTCGTCCCAATGGTCTTCGGCCCATTCAGCGCTTTCTGGGTTTTGCCAACTACTATCGGAAGTTCATCAGGAACTTCTCCACATTGGCAAAGCCTCTCTCTGACCTAACCAAGAAGGGGAGTAACCCTCACGAGTGGCCATCCGAGGCCATCAGAGCTTTCGAGGCTCTGAAAGCTGCCTTTGCTTCGGCTCCGATTCTTTCGCATCCCAATCCTGGGTTGCCTTCGTCCTCGAAGTTGATGCTTCCGAGACGGGAGTAGGGGCTCTCCTGTCTCAGCGTCGGTCACCCGATGGACCCCTACTTCCCTGCGGGTTCTACTCCAGGAAGCTTTCCTCGGCTGAGTGCAACTACCAGATTGGAGATCGGGAGTTGTTGGTCATCATTCTGGCTCTCAAGGAATGGAGGCACCTGCTCGAGGGTTCCGCGGTTCCGGTCCTCATTCTTACCGATCACAAGAACCTGACTTATCTTTTGGAGGCCAAGAGATTGACACCCCGCCAGGCCAGATGGGCTCTGTTCTTGTCACGCTTCAACTATGTGGTTTCATATTTGCCTGGTTCCAAGAATGTCAGGGCTGATGCGTTATCACGGCAATACTCTGAATTGTCCAGGGAGGACTCTGAGCCAATCTCACTTATACCTCCAGATCAGATCCTGGCTGCCATTCGCACCAGTCTGACCTCTCCCCTTGGGGAGCAGATTTTGGCGGCTCAAACTGATGCTCCTCCCGGGAGGCCGGAGGGTAGATGTTTCGTACCCGAGGGATTGCGCACCCGCCTGCTGCGTACCTACCATAACGCCAAAACTGCCGGGCATCCAGGGAAGAACCAGCTGTGTTGGGTCGTCTCTCGCTTATTCTGGTGGCCAACCCTCCGTGCCGACATTGCCTCTTATGTAGCGGCATGTTCGATCTGTGCCCAGAATAAGTCTCCACGGCATCTCCCTTTGGGTCTTCTGCAACCCATTCCCAATGGGGAGCGTCCTTGGTCACATCTAGGGATGGACTTTATTGTAGACCTCCCGGTGTCTCGGGGTCATACGGTCATCCTCATGATCGTCGATCGGTTTTCCAAGATGTGCCATTGCATTCCACTCAGGAAATTACCCACAGCGCAGGAACTGGCCACGGTCTTTTCCAGGGAGATTTTTCGCCTGCATGGGTTACCTAAGGTGATTGTCTCAGACCGCGGGAGTCAGTTCGTGTCCAGATTCTGGCGTGCCTTCTGCTCCCAGTTGGGTATTAGTCTCTCCTTTTCATCAGCCTACCACCCGCAGTCCAATGGGGCTGCGGAGCGTTCCAATCAGGCCTTAGAACAATTCCTTCGGTGTTATATTTCAGACCATCAGGATGATTGGGCCGATCTCCTGCCGTGGGCAGAGTTTGCCAGGAACTCGGCGGTCAACTCCTCCACCGGGATGTCTCCCTTCATGGCCAACTATGGGTTTCAACCCGCGGTATTACCTGAGAGGTTCTCACCACAGGACATTCCGGCTGTGGAGAACCATCTTGCTGCCCTGCGTTCTTCTTGGGGGCAGATCCAGAGGGCCTTGAGGGACTCAGCTCAGCGCCAGAAGTTCCAGGCTGATCGCAGACGGTTGCCCGCTCCTTCATACCAGGTCGGCGATCGGGTGTGGTTGTCTACTCGCAACCTCAATCTTCGGGTGCCCACACCCAAACTGGCTCCCCGTTTTGTCGGTCCTTTCCGCATTCTCCGCAAAGTGAATCCGGTGGCCTATGCACTTGCCCTTCCGTCTGGGATGCGGATCTCCAATATCTTTCATGTTTCCCTGTTGAAACCTCTGATCTGCAATCGCTTCACTACCTCTCTTCCTCGGCCCCGTCCTGTCCGGGTTGACGGTCATGAGGAGTATGAGGTGAGCCGGATCCTGGACTCTCGATTGGTGCGCGGTCAATTACAGTTCCTGGTTCATTGGCGTGGTTATGGTCCCGAGGAGCGTTCCTGGGTTCCTTCCGCGGATGTCCATGCTCCTGCCCTCCTCCGCGCTTTTCATACCCGCTTTCCTCAGAAACCTTTTGTTGAGCCGCGGAGGGGGAGGGGCCCTTGAGGGGGAGGTACTGTCAAGGTCCTACCTTTTCCCTGTGGTTATGTTACTTCATGTGCTGGTGTCCATCTTGGATTCTGCTGTGCATGATGGGAGCCCTTTTATGCCTTCAGGTTTCTGTGGTCCATCCTCCAGAGGGGTGTGGCTGATGACATATAAGCCTGTGGCCCGCACATGCTCTTTGCACTTGTGTCTTGTGTCTTTGTGTTGCTGTTACTCTGTTCTGACTCTCGTGACTCTCCTGGTATCTGATTCGGCTTGTCTTGACTATTCTTTGTATTCTCCTTTGATCTGACCCTCTGTTGCTGAACCCGGCTCGTGACCTGTGATTCTCGTCTGCTGTCCTGTACTGTCCTGTCCTGTTGTTGTTGACCCCGGCTTGTCTGACTACTCTTTTGTCTCTTCCACCAGCTACACGCCATTGGCGGCGGCCATTACCGCAGCTGAGGTGTCTCGGGGGCCGCGACCTGGTTCCTGGCTGCGTCAAGTCCATCCCCACCATCAGGGGCCCTGGTGAAGGGCAGCCTGGGACTTAGACTCCGCGCCCTGAGGGACTTCGGTCTGTGGGTGGTGGTTGTCGTCAGCCAGTGCGTTACATTGTTAGGCCTGCCTGTCCGTTCCTCAGCTCCTGCCCTGACACATACATCACCACGCATGCGTGCACACGGACATCTTCGATGTGGGAGCAGATCGGGAGTTTGTTTGTACATCGCTGTATTTTATCGTGTACCTTGTAAGTGCAATTTGTACTCTAATAAAAGTCTTTTACACCATGGAAAGCTTTTTTGCTTTACACATGTTGCCTTTGGACATATCGAGAGTTGCTGGTCCCCACGAAGCAGGCGGATGCTTACTGTGTTACATCTGGTGGTGTGGAGGAGGCTGAGGCTGACAATATCTGATAACATTGAGCTGTTTTTGACCACTCAGTAAAATGGGGGTCAAACACATCAGGTGAGCTTCTCTTGAGCACAGTGTGGGGTGACACGTTTGCATGTGTTGATAACACATTTTTGCCATCTGAGGAATATACAGTCACTCAGTTCAAGATCTTCACAAGGAGATGAGACTTTTCTATATGGACTTTCTGTTGATATATTTGTTTGATTTATGTATATGAAATACTCACTTTTCCTTGATATATTCATTTGTTTGATTTATGTGCATGAAATACTCACTTTGCTGATTGCCATTGAGTCTGTTTATATTCTTTTGGACACACTTAGTTCATGGATGTATTTAGTTTTACGAGGTAATAGCGCTACACTGTTTTATTCTGTGTAATCTGTCAGAACTGAAAAAGCAGGCTAAGGAGGAGACAGCTGCAGTAGCAGAGAAGCTCTTGAAAGTCTGGCATTCCCTCAATGGGCAGCACAGTGGATAAATGGTTAGCACTTCCCCCTGGCAGTACTAGGGTCGTTGGTTTGAATCCCAACCATGGCACCACCTGCTTGGAGTTTGCATGTTCTCCCTGTGCCTGCGTGGTTTCCTCTTGGTACTTCAGTTTCCTCCCACACTCCAAAGACATGCTGATAGGTTAATTGGCTCCTGTCTAAATTGGCCCTAGTATGTGTATGTATGAATATAAGTTAGGGACCTTAGATTGTATGCCCTTGAGGGTTAAGGACTGATGTGAATGTACAATATATATGTAAAGCACCGTGTAAATTGACAGCACTATATAAGTATCTGAAATAAATAAAATATAAGTACCTGAAAAAAATAAAAAGGGTGGGTTGTGATCAGTGAGGGATTATGGCAATTGGAGGCATGTCCCTACATACAACTGCTTCTAAACTCTGTAACATGATTGCACGGTGTGGTCAGGCACCAGCACAGCAGCAGTGAGGCTCAGGAGCAGGCTGCTGTTGTGCTCCTTTCAACCTCCCACAGACTCTACCACTCCAAGCAAGTGGGCAGAGGGAGTGCTGGATCCCTAGAGATTTGTAGGGGCAGAATGAGGATCCATGAGAGGAGGCCTGAAGGTGGAAGTAGCGTATTGGAAGATCTGACTGGTCAGGGGTTGCACCGGAATTTCTTACAACCGAATTGGCTAATAGAGGGGAAGAGGAAGAATGGGGAGAACTTTTGGGTCTTCAGGACGGAAGTGAAGGGAACTTCCTCAATAGGAGAAAGATGGCAAAAAAAACTGTTGGGAGTTTAATTATTCCCTAATGTGTCCATGAAAATATAAGTTTAGGATTTTGATTTTGTTTGTGGGATACAGTGATCCATCAATGGTTGAGCATCCTGGGCACAGCAATCTAGATGTAGAACACTGTGTACTCCATGCTAAGTATCACCATTCATGTCTGGGCCAGAACTATTTGCATGAGAAATAAGCAAGCAGTTCACACTGACCCCTTGTCCCCTCAACCATTCTCAAGAAAGCTGACTAATATGCAAAGCCAGTATTTCGGAACTCAGACAATGGGTTCTCTTTATATGGGGAACATAGGAGGCCAGCAAGAGAGATTATAAAGAGACTTGTAGAAATCCTGGGCACCAAAGGAATTCAGGATTTGATGCAAAGGTCACTTTGCTAAGTATGTTTTTAACCAATTCATGGCTAATGCAAGCATGTGTCTACTCTTATTAATAAAATTTATAAAAAATAATTGATTGTTTTTAAAAATTACCTTTCCTTTTCAATCTGCAGCCGCTGTAAATTTCTGTAAAATTCAATGCAATATGGCAACCTGGAGGTGTTCTGTACACAGATGGTGTGCAGAACGCCCCCCCCAGAAATGTAATTTCCTGCTTGTGTGGTTGGCTTACTGATTTTCCTAGAAGTCTGCACTAAGATACAAGTCAGATTTGGGGCATCCCCTGCAACAAAAATTTCATTTTTGGTGAGATACTCTCAAAGGGAAATTATATCTAAAGGGATGCAGACCCTGCCACTGTCCTCATCAGAACCCTGCAAGTGTGTAGCAATGGGTAGCAGAAGGGTGGTGTAATTTGTCACATCCTCCATGTTTTCCAGTTAACTCATTGGGTGCCAAGTTTGGGAAACATGAGAGGCATACCACCAGGGTGGGTTCTTCTGGGTTACGCTGGGCATCTTGTACAGGGTCTCTCTCTAATTCACACACATAGGGTACCTTTACTCTGTCCCATTTTCACCAATGCCCTGGGACAAGGCTGGGGTTGTCATCACGGAATACTCGACCTTAAGCCGGACCCCTACTCTTAGAGATGAATGTACACCATGTACATTTGTACAACAACTGTTCTCCAGTTACTCTCGGGTCTATGTGTAAATGTACATCTTCCCACTGTAGCTTGCACTTAGGCAGGCTGTGCTGAACACTGACCACAGCCACCTTTCCAGCGTTTCCTACTACTGGCCCTGATAGCATCATGAAACATGCACATAGCATGGGCTCCATCATGCACTTGAATTTAACTTTTAAATGTTCGCACCTTTGTACAGTATGGGAACCTCTGCAGTTCCGTTCCAGTTACTGTGGGGGATGGAATGCGGTGTAGGGAGTGCCGACAGCATCTTCCTCGTGGCTAGAGGCAGATCCACCTATAATGGGTGCACTTTATAGACAGGCTGCTTACAGCATGTACCTTCTTGCTTGTGGCAGCCACATGTGTAACTTGCATTAAAGTGACTCTTTAGTATATTCATTCTTCATACCACATTTGCTAGTGTAAACTAAGTGGTCATTTTGCCAGTTATTTGCATTACACCCCTTTGAGCAATTCAGACCAGGCAAAGGCAAGTTTTATTGGATAAAGTGTGACATTACAAAGTCCAACATAACTTCAACAAAGCAATTTATTTTCCCAAGTCCCTAGTCCCTAATCCTAACCAGGTTATGTGCTGCCCCGGCATACCTGCAGAGGTGAGTCAGTGTAGTTGCAACATCCAATAGAGGCAAGTTCCATAAGTTAGTCTTTTTGGGGCGAACCCCAAGTCTTTAAGATGTGAAGGATAGTTGCACCATTCCTACACCTTTCCCAGGTGTTGCTATCATCGGGGTTCCAAGGAGACGGGCAAGGCCAGGGACAAGGACCAAGACTAGCAAAGGAAACAGCAGCGATGGACCTCTCTGACCTCTGGCTCTGAATCCTCTGACCCGGCCTACTGCCCACATTTATATTCAAAGGTGCAGTGAGTCGGACTTAAGGAAAATACCAAAAGTCAAAGATCCAAGAAGAATATTAACCACTATCCTCCCATTTGGGGCAGCACCTAACTAACTTCCACCTGACTACAAGTGCAGCAACTGAATGATAATTATAAAATCACTTCCGTTCAAATACAAAGCCTGGCCTACCTGCGGCCCACCTATGGGTCTGCCATTCTTGACATTCAGGTGCTCACCATTCTTTCAGTACCAGCGTATGATCCATATGAAAAAATAAAAATTTAGTACGCCTTGTATTAACCACTTTCCACCATGATACATTTGTTGCTGCAGTATATATACGTGATTGAGCCTGCACCTGTTTAGGTGTGTGCAGCGCACCTATCAGCGGATCACTGTTACTGGTAAATGTGATTGCTATGATTGGTCATAGTGATAACATGATAACAATGTAAGCATGCAAATATGTTTCAAATATATATACCATAGCTTGTAGATGCTATAACTTTCACACACACCAATTAATATACACTTTTATTTACCAAAGACATGTAGCAGAATAGATTTTGGCCTAAGTTTATGATACAATTTGATTTTATTGGATATATTTTATAACAAAAAGTAAAAAACACTGTTTTTTTTTAAATTTTTGGTCTGATTTAATTATATATTAAAAAATAAAAACCCCAGAGGTGATCAAATACTAATAAACGAAAGCTCTATTTGTGTGAAAAAAATGATAAAAATTTCATTGGGGTACAGTGTTGCATGACCACGCAATTGCCAGTTAACAGTTAACAGTGCAGTGCTTAATGGCAAAAAATGGCCTGGTCATGAAGGGGGTAAAACCTTCCAGAGCTCAAGTGGTTAACCTTAACCACTTCCCGTCCGGCCCATGTACATAAACGGCTGGATGGGAGCAGTGCAGGAGTGGGTGGCCGTTTATAAACGTCCTCCCGCATTCCCTCCCTATGCGTGCTCCCTGGGAACGCGCGGCACAGATTGCTGTACGGGACCTCTGTGTGAGGTCCCGATCATGTGATCACTGATTGGCCAATCAGTAATCACATGAATAATAGTAAGCAAGATGTCACTTCCTGACATCATTGCTTACTACTAGTGGAAAAAAAAAATATAAATAATAATCTTAAAAAAATAAACTAAACGTAAAAAAAAAAAAATTTAAATGATAATTTTTGGTTATAAACTAATTTGGGTTATTTTTTTTTTACTAAAAAGATAGCTGAATACATTTTAGCCAAGATTTATGAAGAAAGATTATTTATTTGCAAAATTTTAAAAGAAAAACACTTTTTTTTTAAAATGTTTCGATTTTTCATTTATATAGCGAAAAAATAATAATCCCAGTGGTGAATAAATACCACCAAAATAAAGTTTTATCTGTCTCCAAAAAATGCTAAAAAATTCATACAGGTACAGTGTTGCATAACCGCACAATTGTCATTCAAAGTGTGATAGCGCTGAAAGCTGAAAATTAGCCTGGACAACAAGGGGGTGAAAGTGTCCGGACTTGAAGTGGTTAATGAAAGTTTACTCCGATTTATTACTATTTAATGTCGTTTGATTAAGACCTAATTCTAAGGATAATCTGGTGCAATATTTGCATAAAATGCCTGATAAAGACACCTGATAATTGAAATCTATCTAGAGTTACTTTAATCTATAAAAAAAAATAAATCAAACAAAAACCTACAAAAATAAATCAGATTAAGCCAATTAATCAGATTGTTGAGTGATTCTTCAGGCTGAAACAAAGCCAAGAAAGATCATGTTTCAAATGTCTATGTAGTCTTTGTTCAAAGTGTGTTCACCAACCCTTAGTGACCTGACACTTCATAATTTTTTCTAAGTATGAATAGTTAAGGTCACAGTTGTTCGTATTTACCTTCCCATCATTTGATATTATAGGGATAAAGATGAATCCGTGCAATGGCTTGATCCAAATAGGCAGCTGCTAACACCTACCACAAACCTAGTGGAATGTGTAAATTAGTGAAAAAAAAATATAAATTGTAGTGCTGCTTATTTAGCTGCAAGAAAAAAAAAATGGAGTATATATATATATATATATATATATATATAAAATCTAAAAATGCCTGTGTAACTAGAAAAGATATAATGCATGAAGTGCTACAACAAAATATGGGTGAAAATACAGGAAATGTTTTCTATAGTACCATTCAGTTGGTATACAGTAAGTACTCTGTCATTATTGTAAAGCTGTCATTTTGCACATTTTAAGGTAAATTAATTAGTTTAGCTGATAGCCAGCCCCTCCATTGTATATACAAATTTTCACCATGCTTTCCACATTCACTATCCAAGACCCCCTGGAAATACCTGTTACCAGGGGCGGACTGACCATTTGGAAACTTGGGTACTGCTTGAGGGCCTGGGGTCAGTAGGGGACCCCATGAGATGCCCCTGGTACCTTTTTCATAGGCTTTTTTTAATTTGGGCAAGGACACAGGGGCCCCATGATCCCCTATTGCCCAGGGGCCCCATGAGTTGTCAGTCCTCCCCTGCCTGTTACTTTCAGGTATAAGGGAGCATGTGAATATTTTGCTGATGTAGCACCCCCTCCCCGACACTCCCGAGGCATGGTGTCACCTCCAGGCCAGGGGGAGGCCAGCATTTCACCCCAGGGCTGAGCCCATGACTACTTGGGGGACTGAAAAAGAACATTAGGTGCCAGTCACCTTTGCATCTTTAAAGATTTATTGCTAAACAGTCAAGGAAGTGAGGGTTAGGGGTGCCAGATACCAGAGCAGATCACTTACAGACTATACAGATCCATGTCTGTTTCAAAGTGTCAGAACCTTTAAGCCAACCCAGTGACACCGTAATAGCATCTTAGATTGGTTCACAGACTTCTCTCTCTGTTTCCAAACTCAGTGCATCTGCCAAGCAAGTCACCAGGCCCTGCAAGAAATCAGACTTCTTCCTGGCTTTCGCCAGCAAAGGTCCTCCCTGGGCAGGGCTGTGGCTAAGGGGGTACCACCAGTCCCCCTGTACGGGGCCCAGGCCGGCAATGGAGCCCAGACAGCTGGGTGAATTGGATGTGGGCAGGAAGGTTGATCCTGGAACCACTTCAGCCACTCCTCTGAATGGCTCTGCTGCAGCTTGGCTTTTTCTCCTCTCCCTCCTGCTGGCGGTCAGACAGAGGGATTGTTTCCAGTAATTTCCCCTCCCCCACACCAATCACCCTCCCTGTACACCATACATTTCCCCCTTGCTGCCCAGACCCCTCTGTGTGCCCTCACCCTCGCAGTGCTACCGGCGTCCCTCCTCTCTTTCCCAACAGCTGCTGCAAGCACACAATAGGATCCTTCAAGATGGAGAGTTGGGGAACTGTCCAGTAAACATGTCACATTTGCCAGCCCCTTTCTTTCCTGAATGAACATAATGAGTGATCACTGTGTTCACTCATAACTGAAGCCTAGTAAACTTTGTTTTCTTTGGAGGCCCTGTCAGGTTGGCTGCATGGGGCCCCATGGTTTCTAACAGCTCCCTCTATCACCAGGCAGGACAGCTTCAGGACCACTCAGGCTTATGTACACATTCAGCACATTATACACAGGCTATGGGGCCAACTAGCAGAGATCAATCCAGCAGCACCTCCCAGGCCTTAGCCTGGGGGTGGAGAAAGATCACCAGATCTGTCTCAAATATTTATATCCTCCCCCAGCGTGCACCAACAGACTGAACTGAATGGCTGATGGAATTATGAATATTCATAATTTAGTCTTGTTATGAAATCTCATACCATTACTTGTGACACCTATTGGCAGCAGCGAGAACTCACAACCCAACTTGAGGTTAGGGAAAGACCAAATGAATAACTATACAATCAGTCTGGGCTGACTACCACTCAGTTACAACTACATTTAACAAGCTGCCCTTCTTTAGGACAGGGGGTCTACAGTGACAACTGTGGCTTATCTTTGATCACTGTGTGGCAAGTTCTCCTTGCTTAGTCTCTGAATTTGATCCTACTCAGTTTGCAGACTGTAGTAGCCCATCAACCTTTGGGACACTTCTCCTTGTCCTTCTGCATAACCAAAATACACAGTAAGATCCCCCCAAGATATGACTGTTGTAGGCAAACAGGACAGCAGACGTAAGCACAGAGTTCCATCACTTTTAGGGTTGGCTGCCACAATGGGGCAGCTCTGGCAGGAACACGGGACACTTCTGAACGATGGAAACTGACTGCTGGAAAATGTAGGTTAAAAAATGTCTGTTTAGCCGAGTTTGCATAATACGTTTATGCGCATTTATGTGCGTTTGAGTTTAGAAGAGTTTTTTAAACATAAGCATAGGAGAACCTCCCAAATGCCCAGAATGCACTGAAAAGTGGTAAATTATTAACTATTTCAGACTGCTTCAGAGAAATACAGAGAGTAGAAGCAGAGACAGCAGTATGTGTTAAGATTAGCTTAGGTGTGAGATGCTCATTAACATTTCTTTTGTTTCCAAGGGTGGAAAAGGTGTCTGGTGGAGTGAGTCATAAAGGCCACCTGGCAGGGGGTCTTCATGAGGAATTTGAGGTGTGAATGGTCATTAACATATCTTTTGTTTCCAAGGATGGGAGAGGTCTGAGGTGTGAATTGGTCATTACAATGTGTGACAAGTGGAAACATCCTGTGTTCAGTGTTTTGTCCATTTGAGTATCGGGAAAATGCTTTGCATGCATTTTTTCATGATGAAAAAAGGCTCTGGACAGCATCAGGAATTGGAAGAGTAAAAAAAAATTTGCAAACACTTATAAACATGATTTGCCGTGTTTATCCATTTACAAGCGTTTTGCAATTAAATCGCTGATAAAAACTACTGCAAACTCAAATGCCTGTAAACTACTGTAAAGGAAGATGTGTACATGGACACATAGGAAAACATTAGGGAGAGTTCAGGGGCTGCTGAAGAAAATGCTGAACAGCTCCTAAACGTGAGTTTATCAGCTGCAGTGTACATGAGCCCTAACATAAGTGAGTGCTGGAAATGCATCTCTACAATGATACTTTGATACTGATTTATTAAAGAGGTAGTTTTGCACAGATCTATATTTGTTGAAAATACCTGATCAGTTCTGAGTTAATAAAGAAAAACAGAAATTTTCTTTGAAACTCAAATAGGCATTGGAATTAGTTTTTCAGTAGATCATTATGCGTATCTCAATTATTCACAGTTATGACAAGCTCATGGAACATTGTTCAATTATGGGAGTAAATATTATTCATATTCTTACAGAAAAGCCTGCTTGTATTTTAAGTTTATTAGCCTTCTGAGAATGTTCATGCATTAGGTTATTTTAGCCCTTCGGATATAATATTGCTTCTGGTTGCAGGCTTTGAGAAAATAAAGCTTTGCTTAAGATTTCCAACTACAGTCCTATGTTATAAAATACAAAAATAGTATAGAAGTGTTAACCACATGTCAGGTTTTTATTAGTGTGCCTGCACTGAAGAAATTCCCCATAGTTACTGCATAGTCACTAGAGCAGGAAGTGAGGTCCTACTCAAAACTCCCAATTCATGTTTTGGCTGGAGTTACAACTTGGCAGAACCTGAGTCCCATAGCCTTCAGTGATACTATCCTAGTGCAGTAACCATGAATTTTGGGGTGGTACTTTTTTAACCACTTGCCCTCCGGAAGATTTACCCCCTTCATGACCACCCCATATTTTGCTATACTGAGCTGCACTACTTTAACTGATAATTTCGCAGTCATGCAACACTGTACACAAATGAAAATGTCAGCATGGGTAGGGTGGCGTGCGTGCCCCCCCTACCTGGAAATGCAAAATCACGTATATTATGCAGAACAGCCACCCTATAGCAGTAGCAGTTTAAGGTTTTTAAGTTAAAAGGTCTATTTTTGAAAATGAAATGCTACTTTTTGTGAAGTTTCAAATCTAAAATCACTTAGTACACTGTGTTCTTTCACTGCTTTGTCAGCATCCTGGATGGTTACCTGGATTCTTATCTGTAACCTCTCATCATTCGTTGGCTGACTGCTATACCCTTCTATTACAAACTAAAAAAATCCCAGCGCCAATCAAAGAAAGTATACAATTATGCAGCTGTGCACCAGTGAAAACCACCAATACTAAATAACACAAAAAACAGCGCAAAAATTAAATAAATAAAAATAATCACAAATAAATAAATGTCCGTGCAACAATATCTATATAATATTTCAAACATAAGTCCTTATTTTCCCAAAAGGATTTTCAAGACAATGTTCCAAAATGTGCTTCCACCTAATCACCACGTGAAAAATAATATTGACCGCACTCACCAGATGGAGGTGAGTAATAAGCCTCATAGGATGTAAGGGATCCTATAGCCCCTCAGGAGGAACTCAAATCGCCTTCACCCTGTTTAGATACAGCAATCGACTCCACTCTACTTCTCCATGGAATCCTCAATAGTGTGCAAGGAAAGAAAGGCTACATAGTGTAATACTGCCACTCAATACCATATAAATCAATAGAATAAGGACACTCACATGTTTCAATAAAATAACAGGCCTTGTTTAATAGCCTCAAAGGCTTCAAAGGAACAAGTTTCCAAATTGTAAATATAGGGATCTCATGCTTTAAGGATCACTGTAGAGGATGACCAGCTTTCCACCTCAAAAATGGCTGCTTGAACCACAAAAGTCGGTGTGCGTTCCAAATACCGGAAGTGACGTAGGCAAAGATGACGGCAGACCGGACGTGCGTCAACGCGTTTCGCCCCACCCACAGGGCGTTCTCAAGACACCGCCTTCAGTCTCTGGCCGTGTTTTGTAAGCCTTAGGGAGAGCTCTCATCCATCTCCTATGCAAATTAATAGAAACTACCTCCCACTACTATGGTGACACTGTACTGTTATGTTAAAAAAAAAAATAATATTCTAAAAAAATTAAATAAAAATGTAAAAAAAAATTTTAAAATTATTCTTTTTGGATATAAACTAATTTGGGTTATTTTTTTTTTTTTACTAAAAAGATAACTAAATACATTGTGGCCAACATTTATGAAGAAAGATTATTTATTTGCAAAATTTTATAAGAAAAACACTTTTTTTTTGGACATTTTCATTTATATAGCAAAAAAAAATAAAAATCCCAGTGGTGAAGAATACCATCAAAATAAAGTTTTATCTGTCTCAAAAAAATGCTAAAAAATTCATATGGGTACAGTGTTGCATGACCACACAATTGTCATTCAAAGTGTGATAGCATTGAAAGCTGAAAATTGGCCTGGACAGGAAGGGGGTAAAAGTGTCCGGACTTGAAATGGTTAATTAAAGCATCACCTAAGGAGATTTTTAGGTACAGTAGTTTGGCACTGTTGCACAGGTTTACACAATTTTAACATTTGACCTCTTAGGTATCTATTTACTCGGCGTAACATCATCTTTTATATTTTACCAAACATATTATATATATTATATTGTGGTTTTGTGCATTAAAATTCATTAAAGTGTTTAAAATCCGCTGTGGAAATATCGTATGATGCAAAAAAATATACAACACCCCCCATTTTATTCTCTAGGGGCTCTCTTTAAAAAAAAATATATATACATATATATAATTATTATGTTATTACTATGTTTGGGGTTCTAAGTAGTTTTCTAGCAAAAAATGCTGATAATTTTTACATGTAGGAGAGGAATGTCAGAATTGGCCCACTCTAAAATTGGTTAAAGATAGAAGTAGACTTTTTTGTAGGCTGACAAATAATGAAAAAATGGCAAGTTTTCAGTTAAACAATACCATAAGGAGCAGGGCCCTCCTAACCCTCTTGTATTGAACTGTATTGTTGCTGTATTGACTCCCATTATACTGTAAAGCGCTGAGCAAACTGTTGGCGCTATATAAATCCTGTATAATAATAATACCATAAAGTGCAGATTATGTCTATTGATGTTACAGTCCAGGGTGGGTCTTGGATTCTTTCAGTTGGTTGCTCTTTGTTGTAAACATCTGTAAATGACATACATGTACATCATCCAGCCTGTTCCAGGATTGTGGCGCACATGTGAGTATCCGCTGCTAACCCCACTATCACTGGCTACAGCAAAATTTTGTCAGCCAATCATTTATGGCTGAGATCTGCTGTACCCAATCACAGCAGGGTACTGTGTTTACAGAGATCAGCAATCTGGCTGTTTCTTCTCCCTGCAAAGCATGAGAAAAAACAGCCAGATCTGTAAGTAAAAGCAGCACACATTATGCTTGTTAGGCACACAGTTAACTCTTCCCAGCCATAGTCATTAGTACAATGACAGTGTACAATTTTATCACTGATCACTATATTAGTGTCACTATTGATGTCAGTGTCAGTCAGTTAGTGTACCTCCAAGCAAGGGTCTGTTAGTGCCATATTGCCTAACACACTATCACAGTCCCACTATAAGTTGCTAATCACCCCCGTTACCAATATATCGGCATAGCTGTGTAAAGTCCAGTATATATACCATTATTTGTAGATGTTCACACAAGAGTTAGGTGATGCTGGATCTCCTCCAGCCAGGAAAAGAAGCTGACCTTTGTCAAAAATTCTCTTACTAGAGCCCTCAGCATTGCATGTGAACCTTTGACCCACATCAGTTTCAGATCCACACTGCGGCCATGTAGTTGGGTAGAACAGAAAAAGAGAAGCACTTTTCTGTTAAGCAACACATTTATTTCCATGTTACCATTACTGTATGTAACTGATGTATCTTGAATGTTCAGTATATTACATAATAACATTTCTATCTAGGCAGCACAGTGGCTAAATGGTTAGCATTTCCACCTGGCAGTACTAGGATCATGGATTTGAATCCCAACCACAGCACCACTTGCTTTGAGTTTGCATGTTCTCCCTGTGTCTGTGTGGGTTTCCTGCAGGTACTCTGGTTTCCTCCAACACTCCAAAGACATGCTGGTAGGTGAATTAGCTCCTGTCTAAATTGGCCCAAGTATGTGTATGAGTGTAAGTTAGGGACCTTAGATTGTATGCCCTTGACAGCTTAGGGACTGATGTGAATGTACAATATATATGTAAGTGCTGCATGCATTGACAGTGCTATATAAGTACCTGTAATAAATAAATATCTAGAGAGACTCCTTGCAGTTGTAGGGATAGATAACCTGTCATTAATTTGTGTTTTTCTAAAGCTGGGTACACACTATCCGGTGAAATCTGGGTACAGAAAATCGGGCAAACAATTGTCTGGATTTCTTCAGTATTTCACAGCAAGTCACACGCCTGAGGATGGTACTAATTGTACGAAAATGTTCCAATGACAAAGGTTTTTGTTTTTTTTTGACATAGAGATATTGCTGCCTAAATAATTGGTGTTTATTGTTTCAGATCAGTCACAGTCTTTCATATCTGTATCATTCTATCATTTTTCTCAAACGAAAACCACTACTGACAGCTCGCGATTTCAATGACCTTATGTGAATGGGGCCTTAAAGAGAATGACCTCCTACAATCTCAAAGCCTCTTATTGGACTATAAATAGGTGTCTACATATTGGTATCAAATGTTCAGTTATGTTTCAATTTTGTAGCCTATACTTGTGAAGGGATGAGATTATATTTCAATGTGTGTCCCAGATATTAAATCTGCTTCCTCTGGGGAAACATGGAGGTAGTAGAACTACAAGATCAAATCAACGTAATTAAATATACCCTGTTTCCCCGAAAATAAGACAGTGTCTTATATTAATTTTTGCTCCCAAAGATGCGCTAGGTCTCATTTTCAGGGGATGTCTTATTTTTCCATGAAGAAGAATACGGTACACATTTATTGTTAAATGAAAATAAAGGAAATTACCATTTTAGTAACCCCTTTTGATCCTCCTGTGTCATTTTGATTGTCCCCTCTGATCCTCCTGTGTCATTTTGATTGCCCCCTCTGATCCTCCTGTGTCATTTTGATTGCCCCCTCTGATCCTCCTGTGTCATTTTGATTGTCCCCTCTGATCCTCCTGTGTCATTTTGATTGCCCCCTCTGATCCTCCTGTGTCATTTTGATTGCCCCTCTCTGATCTTCCTGTGTCATTTTAAGTGATCCCCCTCCCCCCACCCCTGTGCCAGTGAACACCTTCACCAGACATCCCCCCCCACCCCTTTATCAGACATTTCCCCCCTGGGGCCTGTCACTGGGCTGGCTGGGGCCTGGACCTGGGCTGGAGCAGGGTCTGCCACTATCTGAGAACCTTCAGTCATCGTGAGGGCGGTGTCACCAGAGACAGACCAGCACTCACCACCTTCGCCGCGTCCCGACCGCTCTGATCCTCCTGATCCTCTTCTACACGCATCTCTCTCTCGCTCACTCCGACTTCCGCTCCGCCTCCACACAGCAGTGACGTCACTGGTTGGTAGACGCCAGTCGGGGCGGCCCTAGCAACCAGTTTACAGTAAATTAATTTTCATTACGAGACAGAGCCTAGGGGGGCCTTATTTTCGGGGGGGATGCCTTATATTTCACCCAGAAGGAAACCTGTAAGTAGGTCTTATTTTCGGAGGATGTCTTATTTTTGGATGAAACACGGTATATATATATACAACATCAACTGATACAATATATCGGTATATATATATATACAACATCAACTGATACAAAAATATCTATATCAATAATGTGACTCTATCCTGTTTGCAATATTGATTTTGCATTCAGCCAGCCAGGCACCCAGAGAATATTACAGAACTTGAGAAAGTTCAGGGCATCACAAAGTCTGGTCGATCGATCTGTCTATGGAACTAAATGAAGGGAGTGGACCCAAAAACTGTTCATTCATAGAGGCCTTTTGCAGATTTTTGCAGAAACCCATAGCAATCATGCTGTTACCTATTTTACGTTTTTGCTTATTGATCTGAACCTATAAAAATTGAAAACTGATCGGTAGCAATGGTTGACTGCTCCTTTCACATCCATATTTCTCTTTGTTCTGCCCAATTAAATACATCCACGATTTCCTTCCAATCTTATTTTATTGAGAGTAACAGATGGTTAATAAAAACCTTCAAAGTCAGCAGGCATCAACAGAGACATTCTGATTTCTAACCAAGGTCTCCCACTGGCCTTTCAATAATTCACAGTATCATCTGCTTATCATTTGTTGAGGCCAGAAATGTCCAGTCAAGAACATAAAAGCCTGTTTATACTATATATCAATCCACTTGTGTTATTGTTGCAGCTTTAAAGTGGAATTCAAAAACAAACATTTATTATATTGTAGCCTATCAATTCTTAGATGTGATGGTTTTCTTTTTTTAGACTTTCTTTATTCCATTTTCACATTAGCAGGGGTGCTTACAATGATCAGCTTTTATTTATTTATGTAAAACTTGTATCCCAAAAAGAAAAAAAAATGTGTTCTGTAACTGCTTGCAAAGTATTAGCTGGAGTTTCCCATATGGAAGAAAAATATATTTGAAATATATTTTAAAAATATTCTTCTCAAATATATTGTCATATATTTGAAATACTACAACTTTGGCCATATTAAATATATTTCAAAACATATATATATATATATATATATATATATATATATATATATATATACATACACATACACTGCATGTTGAAATACGTTTTTTTATTACAAAATATATGAAAAATATTTTTTAAAATACATTTCAAATATTCTGTATGTCTTTAAAAATACAAATCTACATTTTTGGAATGCATTTACAAATATAGGTAAAAATATATGTTAAAATAACTTTTTTATATGTTAAAAAAAATCTGTAGAATATATTTAAAAAAATATATTTTTTAAAAATATATTCTTCAGATTTATTTAACATATAAAAAAGTCATTTTAACATATATTTTTACATGTATTTGTAAATGCATTCCAAAAATGTAGATTTGTATTTTTAAAGACATACAGAATATTTAAAATGTATTTTTAAAAATATTTGTCATATATTTTGTAATAATAATGCATTACTAGATTGTAAACTCGAAAGAGCAGGGCCCTCAATCCCCTCATGTTTTGCATTGTATTGGTATTGTTCTGTCACATGTTCTGTCCCCCTTTGTAATGTACAGCGCTGAGCGAACTATTGGCGCTTTATAAATACTGTATAATAATAAAAATAATTACAACATGCAGTATATATATTTATTGAAATATATTGAATACGGCCAAAATTGTAGTTTTTCAAATATATGGCAATATATTTGGGAAGAATATTTTAAAAATATATTTAAAATATATTTTTCTTCTATGTGGGTTGGCATCAGTATGTTACTGTATTTAAATCTGCTAGTCCATCTAACACTCTCTTCCTCCCAGACTGACAATGCTGCTGTCCAAAGGTGCCCCTGTTGGCCTTTATCAAGAGTGTGGGCACTCTAATACAAGAGGTGTGTTACTAGTCAGATAAACAGGTGAAAACAGAGGGAAAAAAGCCTAAGAAAAGAAAACTAACGCAGCCACCACATCTAATGACTGGTAAGCTGCAATATATTGGGTTTAATATCACTTTAAATCATATACAGGAGCATATTTATAAAGCAGTGAATGTCACTGCTCAAATCATTAACCACTAGTTTTAATGGACTAAGCTGTATGTGTGCTGGTCACTCTCAATGACTGGATAGCATCGTCCTATCCCGTATACTAATAATCAATCCTCTATGTGTGCCATAACTTTGGCATTGTTATTTTATTCAGATATTTAGAAGTGTACAGTTTAGTAAATTCTTCAGCAATTCTCTCCCAGGTGACACTAGATTTAAAAAGTTTTGTAGAAGGTTTTGTAGCAATTGAGATATTGGGGAATTCAGTGGCAGATGCATTTGTAATGAGTCCATGCCAGCCCGAGCTGTGGTTTAAGGGCCCATTCATGCCAGAAACTGCACGTAACTGTGCGTTTTTTCCTTGTACCCATGCATTTACTTGATGCCGTTGATGCATGTTGTACATGCAGTTGAAGCACGTTTTTCTATCTGCATTTATCCTGTTAGTTCACTTCATTCTTCTTTTTTCCTTGGGCTTGTATGCCCAAGGAAAAAAGAAGAATGAAATTTCATTCTTCTTTTTTCCTTGGGCTTGTTTTTTCCTTGGGCTGGGATGCGTTGCAGTGCATTTGTATGTTTTATTTGTTTTTTGAAACTTCATTCTTCTTTTTTCCTTGGGCTTGTTTTTTCCTTGGGCTGGGATGCGTTGCAGTGCATTTGTATCGGGTGGCATGTGTTTTTGCACATTTGCGGTGCAGAAAAATGCAGCATGCTGTATATTTCTGCACTGCGCTGCACTGCAATGGTGTGAATTGTGCCCATAGGATAGCCTGGATTTTGGACTGTCTATGCTGTCCAGTCCAAAAATGCAGCCAACTGCATACCACTGCATTAGGTACGAAACGACCCTTAGGGCTTGTCTGTCCGTTTTTATTAAACAAATTAAAGGAGAAGCTTAAACAAAACCATTGCCCATGCCGGGGATTTTTCACCAACAAAACAGATAACGGACCCCATAGACCCCAGATTCAGCTGCTGTTTGGCCCCAGGTTTCATTCCCTGATAGGCACACAGTAGTTCACAGTCACTCAGGTCAGAAAACAGGCCATGCATGACTTTGTGCAGTTTATTTACTGGTTTAACTTGGATGGGGCGAGGGTGAGCTTTGGGATACTCCAAAAAGAACTAGCAAAAGTGCATCAGAGGATGCTGACGCTGAACTGCTCCTTCAGGGCGTATGCACCCTCTTGAATGTGAAGGGTAAATGAACTGAACTTCAAAGTAGGAACTCCTCAAGTTCCCGAGTAAACTGTAATGTGCTCTCCATAAAGTGGCGAGGAAAGTCTCTAGGATCCTTAATGATAGTACTCAACTGTGCCCTGGGTACTGTAAAACCTCCTGTAGTAGCAGCCAGGCTCTGTACTTGGTACCTGCGGCCTGTGAATCCCTGTAGAGCTTTCTGCACTGGCTCAGAATGATCTGGAGGTCCTTGAGCCCTAACTGAAGCTGGGACCCTAAAGGGATTTCTTCAGTGTTGTAACGGGCCTCCCCGGGGTGCCAGAGTCCTCAGGCTGGGTCTTAGCCCCCAGGAACAAAGGAAAGAGCTGTTCTAGGCCCCAGCCTATTTATACCCATCTCAGCCCCCTACTGGTCACTCACTTTCCTGACCAGGGATTGGCATGAATATTCAGGTCAGGGACAAAACTCTCCTGCCCACTATATCCCAGAATTCTGTGGGATGCAGGAAATGTAGCCGAGTATAATAAATGTGCACAACTGCACACTCACGACTCTGTGGAGGCTTTGTTCCACTCATGACTCCTTGAAGCCTTTGGATTCCAGATGCTGATCCGGGATAACAAAACCAGGAGAAAACTGGAACCCTAGTCTTCTCCTCTGAGACACAATACTCCAGAACCCTGCACTCTGCATTAGTGCAAACCCCTTTTTCCTATACTCACACAGTGGCAGGGCCTAGCACTGTCAAACAATGTAGAAATCCCTTTTACTTTTCTTCATGCTGTTTTTGCTACATGCTATGTTTGCATGTGCTACTTAAAGCAGAACTCCAATTGTAAACATCCTTTAACCACTTGCCTACAGGGCACTTATACTCCCTTCCTGCCCAGGCCAATTTTCAGCTTTCAATGCTGTCGCACTTTGAATGACAATTGCACGATCATGCAACACTGTACCCATATGAAATTTTTATAATTTTTTTTCACACAAATAGAGCTTTCCTTTGGTGGTAGTTACTTGCCGCTGGGTGTTTTATTTTTTGTGCTATAAACAAAAAGAGCAAAAAATTTGAAAAAAAAAAGTTTTTCTTTGTTTCTATTGTAAAATTTTGCAAACAGGTAATTTTTCTCCTTCACTGATGTGTGTTGATGAGGCTGCACTGATAGGCAGCACTGATGAGCACTGATGAGCTGGCACTGATGAGGCAGCACTGATGATGCTGCACTGATATGCAATAATGATGGGTACTGATAGGCGGCACTGATGGGCAGCACTGATAGGCACTGATGGGCACTGACTGGTGGCACTGCTGGGTGGCACTGTTGGGGGCACTGCTGGGCACTGGTGAGAGGCACTGCTGAGCACAGGTGGGTGGCACTACTAGACACTGATGGGCACAGGTGGGTGGCACTGCTGGGCACAGGTGGGCAGCACTGGTGGGCGGCACTGGTGGGCACTGATCATCAGTGCCCTGATGATCGGTGCTGATCCATCCTCTGACAATTGCTGGTTATCGGCAGTACTTTCCTCACGCTGTGACAGAGTGAGGAAAGTGCATCTGACAACCGGCAACTGCATTTACCGTTGATTTGCTATGTCATTGGACACAGCTGATCACATGGTAAAAGGTTGCTGTGATTGGCCTTTTACCACATCACGTGATCTGCTGTCCTTTTAGGACACAGCAATCATGGAGATTGCCAGGTGCGCACCGCTGGGGGCGTGTTCTGGGAGGACGTCATATGACACCCTCCCAGAACTGGACAACCGCACTGTAGCTGCCATTCAGCTATAGCGCAGTTGGCAAGTGGTTAAAGAATATGTAAACCCAACATTTCATATTCATGATATTACCTGATGTACTTGTATGAAAAAGTATCCTTTTCTCTCTCTGCTGCTTCGTTTGTGTGAAATCCCTGGTGTTCCTCAGTCCCTCTATGCCACTATGCTGAGAACTCAGCCTGCTCTCCTCCAGCACAACCATTCACTGAGAAGATCAGTGTGCTGCTGTTTCTCATCCCCCAGCTCTTATGACACTGAGAACAAAGGGAATGTGATCACTTATAGACAAGGGGGAAATTAAATAGATAGATAGATAGATAAATAGATAGATAGATAGATAGATAGATAGATAGATAGATAGATAGATAGATAAATATGGATATAGATATACTGCAGTTCTGCTTTAAATCAAGTGAAATAAAAGTTTATTACAAACCATTTTAGTTTCCCCTTAATTGAGTACGTAGGTGGCCTGGAAGATCGTTGATATAATTCACTAGTGTGCCTGGGGAGAAAATGTTTATTAATGTAACTTGTTCATGATTTCTATAACAGTCTGACCCATTTCATATGCAAGAAGTCATTCTGCTCCCAGATACTGTAATAACATTATTATTATTATCTTAGAAGAATAAACTGTGACTAGTCTAATTTAATGTTCTAAAAGTCAAAGTTTAATACATAAAAATGTCAGTTGTAAGACAGGGAACAGACGGATCTCTCTTGGGTAGAGTGGGTCAGGTTGGCGTCTGTGTGACGGGCTTGTATATTCTGTCTGTGTTGGGTTGTAACTTTCCACAGCATTATGTGCATTATCGTCTTTGTTTAATATAGACTTTGTAAGAAAAAACTCCAGTCTCAAGGAAAAGCAGGATATGATTTTTGCCAAAAAACTGCAGAGAAAAAAGCCTGACATGAAAAATTGTAATCAGAGATAAGGTTTTTCATGTTTGACAGATATCTGAGCTCTGATGGTCCTCTTAGGGCAGAAAGACAGTCATTGTCATTTTTCTCATTTCCTGTCATTGCCGGCATCAACTAACAGCCTGGGCTCACAGTACTCAGTGCACATGTCATTACATGAGTGACAATCAGTCCAGGAGGAACACATTGCTGCTGTCAAGGAAAAAGAGAAAGGACCCACCACCCAACCAGCAAGAAGACTTAAAGCAGAAACTCCAGGGAACAGTTTCTTTACATGTCCTTGTTGCTGATTTCCTACCTTCACTGAATATGTCATCTATCTTCTAGCTCACTCAACAGTAGTTGCTCTTAAATAGCCTATTCATTCTCAAATCAAACCATTAATTCTCTTTAGTTTCCTGTTTGTAAGATCAGTGGCTGCTATGCCTCTTATTCCACCAGCCACTGGTCTTGGCACGTCCCTTCTGTAGTTCTTCTCTAGGAAGCAGTGATGTTATCCAACCCCACTTGCAGTGGTGGGAGGACCAAGACTCTCAGATACAGTCAACATGTACAGACCTAGTGTACCCACCCACATTCACTACCATTCCCTGTGGTTGATGGGAACTGTAGTTTCCTTCTACTGCTGAGAGAGAGGAGAGGAGAGGATATGATGTAATAACTGCTGTTAAACCTTCATCTTGGCAGAGCAGATGCTGTTATCTTTTGAGATGGGGTCATGAAAATTCCATTAGATTTTTCTCATAAATGGGTATTGTTTGTTTTTGCACTAAAATTAATTAATTGATAATTTTTTTCCTGAAAATATGCATTCGATAAACAGCTGCACAAATATTGTGCAACATAAAAAATTACAACTACTATATTTTTATTCTACGGGGCCTCTGCTTTCAGAAAATATGTAATGTTCTGTGTGTTGTCGGTAAATTTAGACCCAAAAATGCTGATTTTTAAATCTCTGTAATAAAAACCCACTGCTCTAGAGGTGGACTGGTTAAAGAAGATTGGCCAGGATTGTACAATCAAATTGTAATCTTTAGATCTCACACTGCAGATCCATAGTTATGAGGCTGTATGCACAGAAGGGCCTAGGCTTTGCTATTTTCAGAAATTCCAGACAAAGGTACTTTTTTTAGGGTACTGCTTACAAAGTTTCCTATAACACAGCAAATCTTCACTTTTTCAGTTCAAGTCCACTTAGGCCTTCTGAAAATCGTATGCCAAGTCACACCCTATTGTCCTCTATTAGAGCGGTCATATCGGTGCGGTTCCGTCTTGGTCGGAGCCACATCGATTTTTAAAGTAGTACACACACTACTTTTGTTGCGATTTGCATAGACATATGTGTCAGGTGTCTTGCAAATCGCAATTGAAATTGGCAGGTCATCCGATTTTGAAATCGTGCGACTTCACTGTAAGTCACACGATTTCAAAATTGACTTTGATGTGACTGGGGGCTTAATTGAGTAAGCTGAATGAAGCTGATTGATTAGCATACACAGCTTCTCCAGATTTTCCATGCTCCGGTTTTAGTAAATCAACCTCTTAGTGCTCTTAACTGAGACAAGTACACACTATAGATGGATATGCTCTGTCCCAGGGGCGGACTGACCATTTGGGAACTCGGGCATTGCCCGAGGGCCCGAGGTCAGTAGGGGGCCCCATGAGATGCCCCTGGTACCTTTCAGAGGCTTTTTTGGGTGTGGTTTGAGTGTGGGCGAGGACACAGGGGCCCCATGATCCCCTATTGCCTGGGGGCCCCATGAGTTGTCAGTCCGCCCCTGCTCTGTCCGTATTTTATGTCTGAGATTTAAGAGCACTTTAATGTGCAGTGATCTAAATGTCATTATTGTAAAAAGTGCTGTTTTGTATTTTAGTGCAGGAAAAGGCTCGGTTCACTCTACTGCAATGCAACTTTGACGGAATTTACTGTGCGATTATGTGGTGTGACTTTGATGCAAATTTGCATATTCCATGGGGCCAAGTCGCACTGTAAATAACACAAAAGTAGTGCAGGAACCTTTTCCATCATCATACCGTTTACATTGATTAGAACAGGCAACATTGAAAACATGAGATTTCTCTTGCCATTTGATTCTGTGTAACTCAAGTTACATGAGAAATTGCAATGGATCTAAATGCTATCACTGTGCTTTGGTAGCCCAGATGCAACAGACTCCACTTTGTTGCAAAATTATATTAAACTTGGATTTTAATACCTTTGACTCTGCCAATGTCAGGAATGAAAAGTCTCAGCATAGCCTGTTGACTTGGAGAATACTCTGATGCCTATCCAACAATTACTGGACTGCGTGTAATCAAAAGGCTGATTTAGACTCAACAACCTTACCTAAAACTAAAGGGAACATGAAATGGGACAAACAGGACTGTCCATTGTTGAATTTCCTTTCTGAGTGTTTATTTTCCTATGATCAAGCTTTTATAACGAAACACCTAAAGTGACCCCAGGCTCCTGTTATTTCCATCATGGCCTTGGCAGCATTTAAGTCAGTTCAGTTCCACCAAAAAAAAACAAACTAGTGGACACAAGCCATTTAATCATTTTGCAATTGGGTCTAAAAGGTTAGTCCAGGCTAGAAAGAGTTACCAGTCAGTTCCAAGCTTCTTCCTTTATTCTGCAGCTGCGAGTAGATATTCGAAATATTTGGATCAACTTCCAGATTAAGAAAAAAAAAATCAAGGGAAAATATTCAGAAAAGCAAGTGTTTTCCACAAGCTTCAGACAAAGGGCTATGTTTAGCCGGCAGTGGGAAACTGCTTTGGGGTTAGATTATTGGGCAGATTATGTAATGAATGTATAATTATTGTATTCTAATAATCTAGTTTATTAAAGTTGTTGTAAAGCTTATTTTTGTTTACATTTACATAAAAAAGATGTTATAATTACTCCTACTAAATGTGCAATGGTATTGGACAGAGATTTAGTTTACCTCCTTTTTTTGAGTCCTCTGCTGAAGCTTTCAGCTTTTCCTCTGCTACTGAGGGGGCACTTGCATGGGCGTGCTCCTGAGCTGTGTGCATCCATAGACATACACAGCGCAGCTCAGGCCATGCCCCCCGTTCCTTCCTCACAGGATTTAACTGACAGTAATGGCTCCTGCTGCCAGTGGTTCCTGCTGCTCTTAGTGTAGCATGTGAATCCAGGAAGAGAGAGCAGAACTGTTGCAGACAGGATAGTGCTGGATCGAGAGAGGTCTCAAATAAGTAGATAGGGATGGCTGGGGCAGGTACAGGTACTGGAAGGTTTTTTAAAATAATGCAGAGAATGCATTAAGGTAAAAAAATGTTTGCCTTTAGAACAACGTTACCAGTACTCTGATTGTTCAAAATATTAATAAATAAAATTTGCAACCTGTTGTAAAAAAAAAAAAAAAAAGAAGGAAAAAAAATAATATATATATGTATATATATGTGTGTGTATATATATATATATTTATATATATATATATATATTAGAGGTACTTATATAGAGCCGTCAGTTTACGCAGTGCTTTACATATACTGTATATTGTACATTCACATCAGTCCCTAACCCTCAAGGAGCGTACAATCTAAGGTCCCTATTTTACATTCATACATACACATACTAGGGACAATTTTACACAGGACCCAAATAACCGTCCACCATGTATTTGATATATATATATATATATATATATAGATATATATATATAGTATATATTGTATATAGCATTTATCCAGCATGGCGCAACATCCTGCAAGTGTTTAACCTGGAAAAACATAGTTTGAATCCAACAAATTCTAGAAATCTTTTAGAAAGTCCAAAGTTGTTAGTACCACCTGACTAAAAATGTACAGAACAATCATTTGAACAGTATACTAGCCACACTGAACTAAGATATTGGTATGACAGTTGACAGATAGTCGTAGTAGTTTAGGAGGTTAGCAGTAATGGTAATAAATACAGAAGGCTCTTGTAGACACCAGATTTGAGTTTTTAATGTAAACAAGTTTCAAGAAATAGAGTATTTTTCAAATAAAGCAATTTTGGTATTTATTATTTATTTATTTATGGGTATTTATACAGTGCCATCACTTTACATTGCACTTTACATATATATAGTACATTCAGATCAGTCCCTGCCCTCAAGGAGCTTACAATTTAAAGTCCCTAACTCACATTGAGCGCTGGTTTACACTTGCCTCCAGGCTGTGGGCTGGTCGCAGGCGCCGTAATCGCACCTGTTCCTGCACTCGCAACCACCCGCAGTCGAATTGCTCTGCTCTTGCGAGATGCACAGGGCTGTTATTAATTCTGAATGGCACCCCCACACATCTTAGCCTGCAGGAACAATGTGAAGGTGTGGGAGCTACAGGGAAACCAAATGGTTAAAAAGACTATACGGTTTCCCTGCAGATGCATTTTGGAAAGGATGCATGCACCTTTTTTTTTGTGTGAAACGAGAGCACCGCAGCCCATTCAAATGAATGGGTTGCTGTACCCGCTCAAACACGGATGCACAGCCTGCACTAGTGTGAACCTAGCCTCATACATATCCATACTAGGGCTAATTTAGAGAGGAGCAAGTTAACCTACCAGCATATCTTTGGGGTGTGGGAGGAAACCGGAGTACCCGGAGGAAACCTGCACAGGTATTATGATATTTATTATAGTTTACCAGAACTAGGTATTTCAAAATGTTTTTTTTTTAAGTGGATATCTTGATGATGTACTGTGAGTTAAAATAAAATCACTAATAAATAATCCTCATCACATTTTGCCAACCTTGGTGGACCAATAATGTTTAGGTATTGGTTTGATATCCATCTTATTGCCTTACCTTAGGTGCTATTGAATGTATTACTAATAGTTCAGTTCTTAAAGGGGAGCTCAGGTCATTTGTACAAAAATTAAAATTCAGCAGATACAAATAATATAGCTGCTGACATTTACTAAAGACACATTTACCAGTCTAGAGATCCAGCTCTGTCATCACCTGAACCTGTTTTTTGTCAGTATTCAGGTTCCCAGCATTCCTTCTTGCTTGTGAGAAGCTGGCTGTGACTTCTCGTGGCTTCACAGCCGGCTCCCCACTACGCATGCGTGAGTCGCGCTGCACTTACTGAATGGACCCGCAGCCTCCTGGGACCTGTGATGGCTTCTCTAGGCGAGCCGAGTGGTAGTGGGAGCAGGTACTTGCCAGAAATAGGTACCCGCCGCCAGAAAAAATAAATATCCAAAATTAGAAGAGGAGGGAGGAGGAACAGCATAGAGAAGCTTGTAAACTACAGCCAAGAACTGAAAATCATGCATGATCCTTGGCACAAACTGCTAAAGGCTTTCAGATTCCTGCTAAGGTTTTGGGCTGGTTCATACCATAGAAACAGTCTGGATGCATTTCTGTATGTGCGTTTTTGATGCATTCCAGTTCATTTTTTCCCCTCTCTTTTTCTTCAACTTAAATAAGGACATGTGCATTCCAGTGCGTTTTTGATGCATTCCAGTTCATTTTTTCCCCTCTCTTTTTCTTCAACTTAAATAAGGACATGTGCATTCCAGTGCGTTTTTGATGCATTCCAGTTCATTTTTTCCCCTCTCTTTTTCTTCAACTTAAATAAGGACATGTGCATTCCAGTGCGTTTTTGATGCATTCCAGTTAATTTTTTCCCCTCTCTTTTTTTCTTCAACTTAAATAAGGACATGTGCATTCCAGTGCTTTTTTGATGCATTCCAGTTCATGTTTTCCCCTCTCTTTTTCTTCAACTTAAATAAGGACGTGCATTCCAGTGCGTTTTTGATGTATTCCAGTTCATTTTTTCCCCTCTCTTTTTCTTCAACTTAAATAAGGACATGTGCATTCCAGTGCATTTTTGATGCATTCCAGTTCATTTTTCCCCCTCTCTTTTTCTTCAATTTAAATAGGGACATGGGCGTTCCAGTGCGGTTTTGGTGCATTTAGGTGCATTCTGGTGCATTTGTGATGCGTTTTACTGCGTTCCAGTACAGTTAAGGGCAGAAAAAATGCAGAACGTTCTACTTTTTTTTTTAAAAAACTGGACCGCACTGGAACTGACTGCACTGGTGTGAACTATGCCATTAGAAAGCATGTAACCTACTATCAATGCGTTTTTGATGCAGAAAAAAAACGCACCGGACTGCATGTGGTATTTTTTTTTTTTTTTTAATTTAAATATTTATTAATTTTCACATTATTACAAAATTTCCATAAGAAGAGACACAATACATATAAATATCAATACATTTCTACTCTGTCCCTTCTATTTACCTCTTTTATTTCCCTTCCCTCCCAACCCACCATTTCCCCCCTTCCCCCCCTCCCTCCCCTCTGCAAGATCTCCAGTCTCTCTAGGCCCAGTAACTTCGAATAACTTCCTAGTTTAGAGTTTTCTATATTTCTCTTTCAATCCCGATTTTTCCCATTTTTCCCATCGTGAATAGTATATTTTCATCCTGTCTTCCTGCATATGATAAGATTTTTCCATTCTGCTAATCTGGTTTACCCTATTGATCCAATCCTCCTCCGTTGGTACCTCTGTCTTCCGCCAAAACTTAGGGATCAACCCTTTTGCTGCACTTAAGTAGTACCATACACCTGATTCTTTATATTTATTTACTGTTGTCTCAACACTATGTAGGAGACACATGGTTGGGTCTAATCCTATGTCATTTCCAGTTATTATTTCTATTAATTTGACTATTGTCTTCCAGAAAACCTGAATTTTTGGACATTGCCACCATATGTGAAACACCGTGCCCTCTTCCCCACATCCTCTCCAACACATTTTTGAATTCTCCCCCCTCATCCTGTGCTCAGTGCTCGGTGTAATATGCCATCGTGTCAAACATTTATAGTTAATCTCAACGTCTCTCATACTAACACTCCCGTGAACTAATCTAAATATCTTATTCTGTTGATCTTCATCTATCCCCACCCCCATATCTCTTTCCCAATTTGTTATGAAAATTAACTTTGTGTCTGTGTCTAGTTCTGTAAGTATTCTATACATTTTTGTAACACCGTGTTTCCCATCTCTACGTGTTTCTAATAGCCTTTCAAACATATTCCACTCCGTTTTTAATCTCAAGGGTTTTGGGAGAGTTCCTATAAAACATTTTAATTGATGGTATTTCCACTCATCTATTTTAGTAAACATATCTCCTCTCATCTCTTTTAATTCTTTAAATGTTCTCAGTTCCCCCTCTACCAATATGTCTCTCAATTGGATATCTTCCTTTTTAAACCATCTTCCTGATATCTCATCTTTTCCTGGAGGGAAATACTCTGTGTTTGCAAGAGGCATTAATATAGAGTTGAATTCCCATTTCATGTGTTTATGTAAATTATCCCATATCCTTAAGACAATTAAGGTGTAAGTGCTTGTGCCCTCTTTAATTCTTCTATAATGTGCTGGAACCCATATCATCCTACTCAAATTAATTCCACTCAGATCATTTTCCATTTTTACCCAACTTTTCCCCTTATGATTAAAAGTCCAGTCATAAATTCTTGCTAACTTTACTGCTTTGTAATATCTCTTGACATCAGGTAGTCCCATCCCCCCTTTCTCTTTAGTCCTACTTAGTGTTTCATATGATACTCTTGGTTTTTTATTCCTCCATATATATCTTGTTAACATTTTTCTCATTATCTTAAAAAACGCCTCTGGGAGTTTGATCGGGATCATTTGAAATCTATAGAGTATTTTAGGTATAATTACCATTTTAATTAGGTTCATACGTCCTAACCATGATGGATTTCCTCCTTCTAATCTTTTTAGTTCGTCCTTAATCTCGTTTATCAGAGAAATATAATTTAATCTATACAGTTGTTTATATGAGGTAGCAAGTTTTATTCCTAGGTATTTTATATCTTTTTCTCTCCAAATAAAGGGGAATTCTTTTTGTAGCTTTTCTTTTTCGCTCTTTGGTATATTAATATTCAAAATCTCAGTTTTTGTTGGGTTAATTTTTAGATTAGATAGTTCACCATATTCCTTCAGGATCTTCATTATATTTGGTAGTGTTATTCGGGGGTTGCCTACATAAAACAGTAAGTCGTCCGCAAAGGCCGCTACTTTATGTTCTATATTTTCTATCTGGATTCCCTTTACCGCTCCACTGTTCCTTATTATTGATAGCAGGGGTTCCAATGTCAATACATACAGCAAGGGGGACAAAGGGCATCCTTGCCTTGTTCCATTGGACATCCCAATGGATTCCTTTCCCCATTTACCGTGATGATTGCGGTGGGCTCCTTATATAGTTTACCTATCCATTCACGCATTCTCTCTCCAATCCCCAACACTTCCTAGTTGTCCATCATAAAGCCCCAGTCCACTCTATCAAACGCCTTTTCGGCATCAATTGACAAGAGCACTACCGGGGCTTTCCCTTTTCTACTTTTCTGGATAAGCATCAGAGTTCTCAAGCCATTATCTCTACCCTCTCTCCCCTGAACAAAGCCCACCTGGTCTCCATGAATCCATTCGGGCATTAGATCTTTCAGCCTGTTTGCTAGGACCTTTGCGTACAACTTAGTATCAGTGTTTAATAATGAAATTGGTCTGTAGCTAGAGCACTGAGAGGGATCTTTTCCCTCCTTATGGATGAGAACTACATGGGCCTGAAGGGATTCCCTCCTCCCCTCCATCCCACCTCCCAAGTCATTCATATATTTCTTTAACTTTGGTAACAGTACTTCACTAAATTTTTTATAGTACTTAACTGTATAACCATCCGGGCCTGGGCTTTTCCCTCCCCCTGTACTTCTTAATGCTGCTTTTATTTCTTCCTGAGAAATTTCTGCATCCAAGGAGTTCAGTTGTGTTTCACTAAGCTTTGGCAATCCCGCATTTTTTAAATATGTCCTCCTTTTTTCATTAATACCTTCCCTAATTTCTTTTGGTGATCCTTGGTGGCTGATGTTATATAACTTTCTATAATACTCCGTGAATACTTTAATAATTTCTTTAGTTGAGTGGACCATCTCCCCCTTAGGGCTTTTTATCTTTTCTATATAATTCCTGTTCTTCTTCTTATTCAGGGCTCTCATTAAGTATTTTCCTGGTCTATCACCCCATCTATATCTTTCACTTAATACTTTATTATATACTCTTCTCCTCTCCTCTTCCATCAATCTCTCTAATTCGTCTTTTTTATCCCTTAACTTCTGTCTTGTTTCTATTGTTATTTTTTTCTTGTGTATCTGCTCCAATTCCAGGATTTCCTTTAAGAGTCCACTAACCCTCTCTCTTCTTTCTTTTTTCTTCCTTGCTCCCATCGCAATCAGGATTCCTCTTATATATACCTTATGACTTTCCCATACTGTAGCTGTCGATACTTCCTCTGTTTCATTCTCCTGGAAATATACCTTAATCTCTTCCCTGATCTTCTGCACAATATCCTCGTCCAAGAGAAGAGCCTCATTTAACCTCCATCCTAAACCTCCCGTCCACCTTTTTCCCCATCCCATTTTCATTACGACTGGGGCATGGTCCGAAAAAGTTCTTGTCTCTATTTCTATTTTAACCAGCATTTCAATGAGTTGATGATCTATTAGAATGTAATCCAGTCTCGAGTATGTCTCATGTGCATTAGAGAAGAAGGTGTAGTCTCTGTCCTTCATGTGCATTATTCTCCAGGTGTCCACCAGCTGGTACTCGTGGATCACCTTCCTCAAAGCTCTCAGGGACCTACCCCCTTCTCTCTGCACAAGGGAGGTTGCATCCATTTGTGGGTCCATACAGAGATTCAAATCTCCTGCTATTATCAAACGCCCTTTTTTAAAATCTATCAATTTTTTTAGCAAACCCTTCAGAAAGCTCTCAGGTTTCTTGTTGGGGCAATATATATTGGCTAGTGTGCATTCAATTCCCTGTAGTTTACCTTTCAAAAACAGGAATCTCCCTTCCGGGTCAGTCCTTCTATCTTCCAACTCAAATCTCATATTTTTTGCCAATCCTATTGCCACCCCCTTTGCTCTTTTAATTGGAGAGTCAGCGTAATACCATGTAGGATAATATTTGGATTTTAGTTTCACATTAGATTCTATCTCAAAATGTGTCTCCTGCAAAAATACCACTGACATTGCCCTATGATGTAACTCTTTAAACAACTTAAATCTTTTCCCAGGGCAATTCAACCCATTCACATTATATGTTATAAACTGTATTTCTTCCATCCTTCTTAATTTTATTTATCTCTCTTCTAATTCGTCTCCTCCTATTTGGACCGAATAACTTGCAGAATATTAGCCCCACTCCCCCTCCCCCCATCTCCCCCCCCCACCCCCCCCTCTTACTTTTCCCCTACCCATTTTTAGGCTTATAAACTGCCTACAAATCATTTGTGGAACTGTTTCCACAGTTGATTTAAAATATTGGGCGTAGACTCCGCCCATGGACAGCTCACCTTTCCTCCGACCTCCCTAGCACCCCTTTCTCTATCTACAAGGCTCTGCAATAGCCTTTACTTCCCCACCTCAACCGGAGCCTCCAGAGGGACTTCCACCTCAAAAAAGGGGGATACTAGGGGGGCAAGGGAACAAGAGAGAGAAAAAGAAAAGCGTATTTTTTTTTGCTCACTTCTCCCTCCCCCCTCTCCCCAACCCCAGAGCCTCTCTCCCCCTCCCCCCGACCCGCTGCCAATCCTCCCCTCCCGTATCATCCGAGTCTCCTTTTCCTTCTTCTTCTTCCCACCCAGTTATCTCCATTCTTTGCAGATCCAGTCTATCACAAAAATCTCTCAGTTCCTCCGGGAATCTCAGGTTTGCTGTTACCCCATTTTTCCAGCCAATTAGAGATGCTGAAGTACCCCATCTATATTGCACGTTCTGTTTTCTCATTTGCTCTAACAGGGGTCTCAGGGATCTCCTTCTCCATAGAGTCTCTGGTGTTAAATCCGCAAAAATTTGAACAGTCAAATCTCCATATTTAATTAACGATCTTCCCTTGATCTTCTTCCAAATCTCATTTTTGACCCCAAATTTCTGGAACTGTACAACAATATCTCTCGGTCTTTCCCTCTCAGTATCTTGTTTGAACTTTCCTATTCTGAAAACTCCATCCAGTTCAATCACTTCTGTTTCAGGTCTGTCTCTTATGGAGTTTAAGATTTTTTTAACTAGTTCATTTAATGTTTCCCCTTTTGCTGCCTCTGGAATTCCTCTCACCCTAAGGTTAGACCTTCTTTCTTTATTTTCTCGAATTTCCATCCTGTAGAACAGTTTTTTCTGGGTTTTCTCCAAATGGGTTATTTTTTTCCTTAGCTTATCTATGGTTTGGGCCTGGGTTTTAACTTTCTCCTCTGTTTCTTCCATTCTCATTAGCAGATGCCCTAAATCGTTCCGAATTACTGTCATTTCATGTTTTATCGTTTTCTCCAAACTTTGGAACATTTCTATCATCTCCTTCTTATTCGGTATTTGTAGTTCACCATCAAGTTCTTTTTGTCCCAAGCCATCCGCTTTTTGTTGGCTACAACTGCTGTTCATACCCAGTGATAGTCTCGGGCTGTTTCCTGAGCTAGTGTCCATTTCCCCTTTGGCGCTTGCGCCTTGGGCCCTTTCTGGCGTAATGTTTCCATGTGATGTAAATTTCTTTATCGTGCCTGATTGAGACCCTTTGAGCCCTGCTCCCTTAGGACCTTTATTCTTCATATCCTCTATAAGTCTTTTGTCTTCTATATTCTCTAGATGGGGTTATACCTCTCCTCTATGGTTTGTAATCCAGACAGGTTTACTGAGTTTTACTTGTGCTCTCCTTGGGGGAACGTGGGTCTCTTCTCTTCTGAACCCAGGGAATCCTCCCCTCTCCTCCTTAACCCCTTGTTCCCCACTGTCACTCAGGAGTCCACTATACAATACAATAGGCCCCCAGCCGGTCTTACTCACCCTTCTCTTCCCCGGATGGTGGCTCCAAGCTTGGGTGGAGGGTCTTCACAGCAGCTCTGTCCTGGGGGGGATTCCTCTGGGCTTCCAACTCTGTACCTGGGTTTTTTTTTTTTTTTTTTTCCTTTGGGCTTCGTCTCAGGGATGCAGGGTGGGTCTCCTGGCGCTCCCGGGCTCCCTGACCCAGAATCGAAGAGTCAGCTGGCCGGGGGCCCCAGGCAGCAATAGACCGGGGGCTACAGACAGTAGCCAGCCAGGGATTATGGGCAGTAGTTAGCCAGGGGGTTGAGGGCATCAGAGAGCCGGTAACTGTAAGCCGGCGTCTCTCCGTCAGATCAGGCGGCCGGCCGGCATTCTCCTCTCCCAGAGAGCCTCCGCGGCCGGTCACACACCCCCGCCACGTCACTCCGCTCTCCAGCCGTCCGGGTCCCTCTCTCACCAAGGACCGGAGAGGCCGGCCCGTCACTGCAACCCTCGTCTGGCTCCCATCTCCGGCTCTCCGGGCTCCACTCCACGGCCCTCCAGACTCCGGTGAGTCGGGTCACCAGGGAGGTCGGGGAGCGGTACCTAGCCGAAGGCTAGTGCCGCTCACTCCCCACAGCCGCCATGACCAGGCTCCTCCCCTCAGCGTCAACGCTCCAAAATTGCGGACTGCATGTGGTATGAACTGGCCCTTTATGTGTGTCAGTTTTTTTTATCCCTGATTGCAAACATGTAATACAATTTCTGCAAAATATAGGAACCATTAGAGCTGAGGTTAACGAGCTGATATTTACTTCCTTTATGAGATCATTTACTAAACCAACTTGTGGGTTCTAAAGACTATGAGAACAATTACATTTAAAAGAGGAGATTAGCCTTTTCAGCGAGGGGTGATGTACATACATGTAGGCAGCCACATCTGTTCATTATCCTGACAGTTTCTGTTATCCAATATAGAGCTACTGTAAGTTAAATCATGTTTTTGATTGCTCTGCACAAGATTGAGTTTAAAACATGGATACAACTCCACTTTATTTACTAAGGTAAGTTAGCACAGTGAGACTGATTTACTAAAATAGTTGAGAATCTTCACTCAATAAGGGTCCTTTCACACGGAGAGGACCAGTTTAGTGGATCCGCTTGCTCTGCGGGAGATCTCGCCGCTGATCCCCACTGAGCAAGCAGGTGACATCTCTGTGTCCATTCCACTGCTGCAGAGAAGACACAGAGCTGCTCATCCTTCTCAATGGGTGGCTGGATGAAAACAGACCGCCTGTCCATTTTCATCTGATCCGATCCAATGGATGGAAGGGGGATTGGATCCCCATCCGTCCCTTTTTGCCAGATCTGATGTCGGTGGGTGTAAACAGACACATGTCCATTCACATTTGTCACTCCATAGAGGAGAATAGAGGTTCCGATCGGGTCCGCCTGAAAAACGGGTAGGTGACCCGATCGGAATATCCGTGTGAAAGAGCCCTTAATCATAGCTGTGTTCATTTTGAATATGCAATTACAGTTGTGCTCAAAGGTTTGCATACCCTGGCAGAAATTGTGAAATTTTGGCATTGATATTGAAAATATGACTGATCATGCCAAAAAATGCTCTTGTATTGAAGGATGATGATCATATGAAGCCATTTATTATCAAATAGTTGTTTGGCTACTTTTTAAATCATAATGATAACAGAAATCACCCAAATGGCCCTGATCAAAATTTTACATCCCCTGGAATGTTTGACCTTGGTACAGACACACAAGGTGACACACACGGGTTAAAATGCCAATTAGAGGTTAATGTCCCACATCTGTGGCTTTTTAAATTGCAATTAGTGTCAGTGTATAAATAATTAATGAGTTTGTTAGTTCTTACATGGAAGCACTGACTAGGCTAGATACTGAGCCATGGGAATCAGAAAAGAACTATCAAAAGTTCTGCGTAACAAGGTAATGGAACTTTATAAAGATTGAAAAGGACATAAAAAGATGTCCAAAGCCTTGAATATGCCAATCAGTACTGTTAAATCATCTATTAAGAAGTGGAAAATATTATTATGATTTAAAAAGGAGCCAAATAACTATTTTATAATAAATGGCTTCATATGATCATCATCCTTCAATAAAAGAGCATTTTTTGGCATGATCAGTCATATTTTCAATATCAATGCCAAAATGTCACCATTTCTGCCAGGGTATGCAAACTTTTGAACACAACTGTATGTGCAGATAAAATAAATAAATAGAAATTTTATGATTAAAAAAAAAAGTGAAAACCCCCTCAATTTACTGAGCGAAGGTTCTCAAAGCCTTTAGTAAATCAGCCTCTAAGTGAACTCTCAACTTTTTTTAGTAAAAAAGTAAACTAAGAAAGCTGGCCATACATTGATCAGTTTTTTGATCCTTCAGCAGGCTGATTGAAAAAAAGAAAGCTGCAAGGGTTGCCCCATATCCACAATCGTGGTGGATGGAGAAATCCTCTCCGCTGCGCTAATATGTTCTGACAGCGGGACTGCTGTGCCTATAATACCAATGTTAGAACTAGGTGGGTAGCCCTGGAAATACAGGCACAGAGATGTCATTACCACAGAACTAGAAGTAAATGGCGGACACAACCCCATAAGCATCAACACAAAACTGAACCTCAACTTTGGGTGGACTGATCCCTTACACATAGTACATTCAGATGTCATCAATGGCAGTAATAAGAGCAATGATGATGTAACTTACACTCACTGGCCACTTTATTAGGCACACCTTGCTACCCGGAGTGGTCTTCTGCTGCTGTAGTCCATCTGCTTCAAGGTTCAACATGTTGTGTGTTCAGAGATGGTGTTCTGCATACTTTGGTTGTAACAAGTAGTTACTTGAGTTACTGTTGCCTTTCTATCATCTCGAACTAGTCTGCCCATTCTCCTCTGACTTTTAATATCAACAGGGCATTTTCATCCACACAACTGCCACTCACTGGATATTTTCTCTTTTTGGACCATTCTCTGTAAACCATAAAGATGATTGTGTGTAGAAATCCCAGTAGGTCAGCAGTTTTTGAAATACTCAGACCAGCCTGTCTGTCACCAACGACCATGTCACGTTCAAAGTCACTTAAATCCCCTTTCTTCCCCATTCTGATGCTCATTTTGAACTTCAGCAAGTTGTCTTCACCTAAATGCATTGAGTTGCCTAAATGTATTGAGTTGCATCACAAACTTCATAAATTTTCCAGCGTGCTCACATCATCAGTGGTAAATCATTTGCTCCACACTCACCAAATACTGTGGATTCTCAGGCTGATATAGCATATCAGCTTGAGAATCCACAGTGTTTGGTGAGTGTGGAGCAAATGATTTTCCACTGATGATGTGAGCACGCTGGAAAATTTATGAAGTTTGTGTTATATTGTTCTTTTGGCACACATTTTTCGGACACTGGACTTTAATTTGGGACTTTATATTATTTAGAATTTTGTTTTAATAATTTGCACTGTGTCACTTTATGAACTGTGCTATACATATCTACACGCACTCACCTATGTATAGGAATATACAGCTTGCTTTGCCTTGTATTATTTACTTAGTACAGGGGTCAGCGGCCGATTGTTACATGCGGTTCAGGATCATGGGGTCTGAACTGTCACACTGAGATAAGCTTGTGCTATGTTTTGAACGTGTTTTAAATATAGGCTGACTATGAGGGCGCCCCTCACCTGATCCTCGCCTTATGTTCCTGCCCTGTGCTTATCGACCAGGAGTCCTGAGTTCATCAGACAAAGCTGTCAGTGTGTGAGCTACAAACATCCTTCCTGATTAGACAGAATGCCTTATCTGGCCTTTACTATCTCTATATACCTACTGAGGACAGATAACAGGCCTCTATGACAGATATGTTTGTGCAATATAGAAATATCAGAAACTTGAAAAAATGACAGCACCCGCTATCAGTGGAGCTATGCAAAGCAGAACAAAGCATTTTCAATACTAATTAATTGATTTTTATCTATTTTTTTTTGTACAAGGGTGAATTTACTGAACTATCTCTACTCATTACAATATTTAATGATCGGCTAATTTATGATATTTAATGATGAGACTAAACGTTACATACTGGTGACTACTGACAGCCAATCAACTGAGTTCTGATATCCTATCTTGGACTTTCACTTGCATTAATAGACATCATTTAGGAACTGTACAATTATCTACACGTGGCAATGTATTGGCATTAAAATAATGCTGACAGGATTATTGTCTTTGCTACTACCAATAGACTAAAGGTGGCTATAGATGGATCAAAATTCATTTGGTTCAGCAGGGACCAGCGGAATTTTGATCAGCGCGTGGCTGGGCGTATTTGAACAGACAAGCTGGAAAACTTTTGTCGATCAGCAGCAGCAGCTGCTGATCATTGTATTCTAATCTCCCTGTCAAGATACAATATCTCAGTGGGGGATTCCTGCACTCACTTCGTATGCGTGGATGGAGAAATCATTTAATTATTTTTATCAGCCCACTAGCTGAAACCCAAAAAAACTTCCCATCTATGACCAGCTTTAAGCAGCAAGCCCCCTGCAAATATAGGTCAAAATTAATTGACAACTATTGGTTGTTTGCACTCCTCATCCTTCACTGAATGTAAAAAAAAGCTGATCATCAGGAATTATTGTATGGTATACTTACATTGGGCCAGCTTGGAACAATGTACATATGCATATCTCATACCTGATAGGCCCCTGGGGAACCTGGAAATCACTGTAGTAGTCAGAACTACTACAGTGATAGCAGCAATCTTCCTGGTTCTGCCCATGTTCTTTGAGACCACCATCATTCATAGAATGCCTTGTATTTATTTCAGTCTGAGTGGTCAAATGGAGATTGCGACATCGCCACTCTTCCTCTCCACCTCACGGAGTTCTTTGAATAGACGCATTGCCGAACAAATGACCCCCTGTGGTCACAGTGGTGAAGGTATCAATGCAGTCGAGACTAGTATCAAAGGACCCCTTTAAACTAGCTGCTGCTAGGGAGTGCACTACAGGTAGATGTGAGCACACAGGAGGTTTAGCACACAGGAGGAGAGAGAGAGAGAGAGAGAGAGAGAGAGAGAAAGAGAGACCTGTATTTTCGCAAGCCGAATTCCTCTTTGCTGTGAGGAGACTCAGGGGTCATTGCTTCTGTGTGAACATCATCCTGACGCAAGGCTGCGGGTTGTGTGCTGAGGACTGGAGTCGCTCCAGGCAGATCCAGAAATGAGATGACATCTGGACAGTGGGACCCCTGTTGCTGTATTGCTGGGTCTGGTGAGTTGCCATTAACCTGTTGCTGGTAATAGAGACTGAGGACATAGAAACGGGCCATGTAACTAGTAGCATTATTTAATGCATGTAGGCTTTACTGGGACTGTACTCAAGTGCACCACTGTAAAGACTGAGCCCCGACGCTAGCCGGCTGAAGAACTAGGGCTAAGGACTGCTCACTCAGATAGCTGCTTCACAAGAACTTTGCCTATTTTCCATATCTGTAGGGAGTTTTACATTGTGACAATATATTAGGTTAATTTACTACTAACCAGTCTGATATTTTCATTTGTTTTTGTTTTTTTTATTTAAATATTTATTAATTTTCCATATAAAATACATGTTCCATCATTACTCTCATATAACATACAAAACCATCATTTATATCCCTTTCTATCTTTATTCCCATTGCCCCCTCACCACCTATCTAATACCCCTACCCACCCTAAAAACCTGACCCCGCCCCACCCATAAAACCACCCACTCTGCATTTCTAAGTATTTTCACATATCCCACTCTACTGCTTCATATATTTCACCTTGGACACAAAATCTTCCCATTTTCCCCACCTCCTATAATATAAACCCATCTTGGCTTCTTGCATATAATACAGTTTCTCCATCCTACATATCTGGTTCACTCTTTCCACCCAATCCTCTTCTCTCGGCACCTCTGAGCTATGCCAAAACTTAGGTATCAGACCCATTCAGATAATACCATATACCCGAATCCTTGTATTTGTTTGATATTTTCTTTTGGATACTGAAGTTGTGTGCAGGGTATCTATATTTGTGTTCCCAGTAGCAGTGCAGTATCTATTTGCTTACCCTGGTATGTCATTGGAGCTGCGATTGTTCTCAGAGTTGAGGCAGAAGAACAGAGAACCCAATCTACTAAGAGAATCATGTGGGGTAGCGCTACACTTACATTGAGCCTAGCTGGAAGTATTCAATACAGATAATTTCAGACTTCAGCTTTAGAATGAATATCTCAATAACAATCAAACAACAAAGACATTGCTTTGCATGGGACTGCTCTGTGTTAGTATGAATGTTCCTGCAGTGTATTTGGAAAGTGAGTACTGATTTGAGTGTTTCTTGTGACAATATGGTAATGCATTCATCATTGAGTGAGTCAACACACTTAAATGAATTTTCTTGCATGCTTTTTTTTTATTTCTGTGTGATCTGTAATAAGATCTCCATGCTGTAATGTTTTAATTGCCAGCTCTGCTTCCCTTTCAAAGCCACTGACAGCTATTGGTTGCTTTGCATGGGAGACTGCATATTATCTGTTCACCCATAAGACTCACAATGCTTTCTTGTAGGGTCGGTTATGCTCTTCCAAGGTGAGGGTCTCATGCTACCTGTTAGCTACCATGCTACCTGTGAATTCCATGCTGTAATTGTGCCAATGATCTCATCAACTAGGCTGACATGAATTATTTCAATGCAGAAATAATAAAGGGATTCTTTTGGTTATTATAAGGCCATTGCTATCTGGACCAAAATATCTATACCCATTTCTTCTGGACTGTGTATTCTGATCTGCACTGGTAACACCTTATTTGCTGTTCTTATTTCAACATTCTGAGTACTGGCTCTTGAATGCTGAATGCGCTGTACTTGTTATAAGGGTTTACTTTTTCCCAACAATATGATACTTGGCTTAAATTGCTTGTTAACTCATGATCTGCCAGCAATGAGGCAACATCATTAGGCTAACCTAGATATGTCATGAAGAGAAGGCTAAACCTCCTGTGTGCTCACATCTACCTGTAGTGCACTCCCTAGCAGCCGCTAGTTTAAAGGGGTCCTCTGATACTGGTCTTCTGCGTTGATACCTCCACCACTCTGACACACCCAATTAAATTCACACAATTCTAGGTTTGGCTCTGTCTCTGGCTCTGGGAAATTGACAAAACACAGTTGTGAAACAGAAGTGTGAAACCTTATATGTTAAGCCTAAAAACTTGTAAACCTTGACCATCTAATAGGCAACAGAACTGTTAGAAGATAAAACAAGTCAGTAGGTAGAACAGAGTAGGACACTGTTAAGGGTAGGTTTATACAAAATCACACATGTGCAATAATCACATATGGTACTTGGGCCTGTTTCTTCACTATCTACCCAAATCAGCCTAAACAGTAACAGGACCACTGAAGGTGCAGGAGACAGCTTAAACAGTGGATGAGTCTAAACCCCCAGAGCTACACTGCCCAGTAATGCATTGACGGTGACAATGCTAGGTCCCAGTCTGTCTGCAGGATTTCTTCGGGTCTAACAGATAGGTCACAGATGGTGAGATTTAGCCAAATTGAGGAAAATAGAATGGTCAGTCAATGGATGGTTTCTTCTGCTGGATATTGTTGGGGCCCTTTAATGGTGGTGCACTAACAGTGATAATTAGAAGGCACAATCTGCGTTCAGTGCCAAGCACAATTAGGTGCCTTGTAGTGGTGGATTGAGGAAGAGGATAAACAAGGAAAAGGGTGGTAACAAATCCAGTAAAGGGTCAATTCAACAATAGTAGAGTAATCTTCTGTGGATGCTAGGTTGTCAGTCTATGAGGGTTACATGTGGTGGACATTAGCCCGAGATTGAGAGAGTATGGCTATGACAGGCAGTTATGAGGCTCAGTTCCTGTCCTACAGTGTATTTAATGGATTAAGAACTTTCCCACACGTCTTGCTCTTCAGCTTTGGATGCCGCTGGTGGAGGAACCCCTCACTGATCGATGACCTGAGCTCTGGCGAACCCACACAAGCAATCCTAGCAATGCTGATGTTGACTGGTAAACCCACTTGCTTCCTCTGGAGTATGTTGGAACAGATGAAGGGCAGATGTGGCAATGGTCTTTCACTAATGGTGCTACTGCTGCATAGGTTGCACTCCTAGCAGAGACCCAGCTGGACAAGTCAAACTGAATGTCTGTACACTTTCCTATCCTGATGCCAACTGCCCTGAACCTTCCCAGGCAGTGCACTGAATCTCTCCACTCCTCCCTCTCATACCATGACTTCATGGGAACTGCGGGCCTATTTTTACAACATGTGAAAATAAAGGAAAAACAAGTCCAAGAAAATAAAACAAATGCAGCTACCAAATTTAAAGATCGGTAAGCTGCAATACACTAAATGTTTTGTTCTGGGGTTTAACACCGCTTTAAATATGAACAAAAAATTAAAGCCAAACTGCATTTAAATAAAAAAAAAAGAATTAAAATATACTTTAGGTGCATCAAAGATGCAAAGTTTTGCATCTTGTTTACTTCAGAATACAGCCACACTCAATAGAAAATCTTGTATGGAAGCAGTGGTCCCTCTGAACAGGTAAAACACACCCTCTTCAGAGTCCGAGCTAGGGCTCTCCAATAAATAGGGAGCATGCACTGATTACAATGGTATATGTCAACTCAGCAGGGGCATGTCAGACCTCTGCAGAGTGACCACTACTTCCACATACAGACCGAGTATGCATGCAGGGGACAGGCTGTAGCTGCTTTCTAAGAAAAACCAACTCTAAAGCTGGCCATACATGGGTCAAATTCCGAAGTAACTTTCTTTGGACGATCTTTTCTAAGAATTTTTGTTTGAATTTTGCACCATTAGTGGGTCACAGAAATGGCCAATTTTCGTGTGACCATCGAATTTGTGTGATTGGGCATGTTGGAAATTTTTTGAAAAATGAACAAATTTTGAATCGATGATGGGAGAATCATGCGAGAAATAGAAACGAAAAAGAAATGAGTATGAGCTGTGACCTGAAAAGAAAAGAAAATTCTTGGCCACGAAAATGCTTTTCTGTAGCAACAGGAGGTGAAATTGAGGGCTTGATTGATTGAATTTCAAAATCAATGGTGGCACCATCGGATTACAAAATGCACAAAATTTCTCATTTTCTAAAAAAAATGTATTTGGAATTCGGCTCGTGTATGGCCTGCATAATATAATCAACCAAAAGGAAATAAAAAAGGCCACATTGCGGACTTTAAAGGCACTGCAACAAAAATTTCATCAAAATCACTTTATTATTTGAATGTAGACCATTACATAACAATGCATAAGGGTTATTCCGCTAACCTTTTGGTTCATTATACTAGTCATCATTGGACGTGGCACATAGGAGCCCGTTATATGCCCCTACAGTCTGCCACTCTGTGTTGGGGATTTCCTTATGTCTATGGCCTGCAGAAGACTTTGCACAATTTTTGTTTAGTTGCAGCTGAAATGTATTTAGCTGATTTAAAGTGAAAGTTCAATTGGGCTTTCAAAACTGTGAGAATGATTATTGAAATCAGAAGTGAATGTTCACAGCTTACTTAATCAGGTGAGCCAATGTCCACTTTCAGTACCCAAACATGTGCAAGGGGAAATTCCAAAAAAGCTGAAAGTTTGTTTGCATATGCTTAGATGATTGAAGTGAGCTAAATTCACCTTATTCTCTAGGCTAAGTGAACATTTAATTTGCGAAGTAAACAGCTGCTATTCCTTTAGTAAATCAACCTTTATGTCTGTAGTTGTGTAATGTTTGACATTTACAAGGTTGGAATATTGTTTAACTGTTTTCATCAGTCACTCCGAGAAACAAAAGTAACATACCTGGATTTCACCTATGACACCGATCCTCAAGGACCGTGAAAAATTTCCCTTTCTCTCATGCTTATCTTATAATGAGTTTCTATCCGTGACATGCTTTGTGTGGATGTACCATGTTATCTTGGGTAGCAGAGTACAGTGAATTTATAAAACATCTCACTATGAATTATTTTGGTTTATAGCTTCCTGACTAGGACCAAAAAAGAAAACTTAAAGCAGACTTGAAGCCGCATCAGAGGCTGAACAAATAGAGTTAAATAGTTGGTAAGGTTGAATGAAGACACTAGTCCATCCAGTTCAACCTGTGTGGATGTGTGTACGTCCATGTAAAAAACAAAATCATGTCCCATATCCCTGTTTATTGTGTTCTCTAAAATGTCCATCGAAGAGTTTTTTTTTAAAAACTATCAATACTTCTCACTGACACCACCAATTGTGGAAGGGAGTTCCACATCCTGACTACCATGACAGTGAAAAACCTCTTATGCATTTTAAGGTTAAACCGCTTCTCCTCCAATTTCATTGAGTGGCCCCGTGTCTTCTTACACTCTCTGAGACTGAGCAGTTTATTCCCTATGCTAGAATCTCCATTGAGGTATTTGTATATTGCTATCATATCTGCTCTCAAACATCTCTTCTCCAGGGAGAATAAGTTTAATGTTTGTAGTTGTTCCTCGTAACTGAGGTCCTCCAGTCCCCTTATTAAGTGTGTTGGCCTTCCCTGGACTCTCTCCAGTTCCAGCGCATCCTTCCTGAGTGACCAGAACTGGGTGGCATATTCAAGATGTGGCCCTACTTGCATGACCCTATCGTTCCAAGAGTCAATGCCATCTGTGTTTTGCAATGGGTGCACAACCTTACCAGTTTGTTGCCCCTACGTTTGGTTGGTCTGCTGCACCTCAAGTCTTCACCAAAGTGGTAGTCCCTATAATTGCTTTGCTTCATTTACAGGGCATGCCCATTGTGAGATGCCTAGATGACCTTTATCTGAGGGAACGTTTGGTACAGACTTTACTAGCCTATGTCCAACAGAATGTTCAAACTCTGTAGAAGTCCGGATGGCTCCTGAACCCCTAGAAGTCAGGGCTGAAACCAATCCATTACTTGAAATATCTAAACCTTATCCTGGATATTGCTTTGTCCAGGGTTGTTCTACCACAAGAAAAACACCAAACTCTCTGCTCCCGTATTCAGACTCTATAGTCCAATAGCCAACCAACCCTCCACTTTTTTTCATGAGGATTCTGGGCTTAATAGCAGTCTTGTTCTGTATGCCTAATACCACTCCAGGCCATTGCAACACCGCACTCTGGCTGTGTGGGACATGAAAGCACTTTGCGACTATCGCATTCGTCTTACCTCCAAAACCATGTTAGCCCAGTGGCCTAAAGATAGCTTAAAACCCACCAAACAGGGTATATTTTCAGAAAGCAGAGAGGAGATTTAGCGGTGACGTCATCATGCTCGCTGGAGCGCTTGATGTTTTGTATCTGATATGAATCTTCTTGAAGTTTAATGTTTGTCAGTATATAGCTTCGATTTTATCAATAAATTCATTGTGCATACTGTAGTATGAGTGATTCCTCTACTTGTTTTATATGATCCTGGTGATTGTTGTATACCAACTTGGCACTTATCTGACGGCGGAGCTATGAATGGGGCATAAAGTATCCATAGTGGAGATTGATTGCTGCTGAATGAACGAGCTTTTGGTTTATCCATCCCGGATTAGGTTTTTTCATCTAGCACTGTTTGACCTTGGTTGTAAGGTCTTTGGTTCTGGTAAGAAGCCTATATTTATGTGAGTGGCACGCACGATGGTGAAGATTTGAAGCACTAGTCACTTTATCTTGCGATTAGCTGCATGGATTGAACACGGTTTGTTTTACACCTTTGGGGGTTTGGACTTTAACATTTATTTATTGCATATTCATTTATTTTTTATGTATATATTTTTATGTATTTATAAATATTGTCATGAATTTTGTTTGTTTTGGTACTTTATTAGATTGTTTCTGTCACTTTTGAAATGATATGAACTTATTATTATGGATGATATTTACATTAGCACTTTATTTGATTCTAGGGGTGTTACATATATGGTTTTCCAACAGCACAACATATTTCAAAGATTGATTGAGTTTATGTTGTGGTGGGAATACACAGTGAGTTCAGCTGCTGGTTCTTTCACACATATCTTCATCTTTTTGATGTTTATCATTTGATATCAAATTTTGTTTTTTTTCACACACAGAGCGCAGTGTAGTAATTTCAAATATCCAATCCATTTGTATCCAGTTTGGCAGGCCCTTGTATTTTATACTTGTCAGTTGATCAGCCGGGGTTGTTTCCACCCGATGCAGTCAGGTGCGTTTTTAGGCTGCTTTCACACTGATCCGCTTTTAGTGCGTTCTTCAACTAAAAAAGTGGAAGAAAACTGCATCATTTTAAATCCTATGGCACTCTTCACACTGGTGCACTTCAGTTGTGGTGAAAAATTGTTTTATCGGTCATGCTGGAAAACCCACAAAAAATTGCTGTTTTTTCGTGGACATTGGTGGCAGCATCAGCAATGGGGGCCAACCGATTTTTCATTTACCGGCCAAAAATTCAGCCAATAAACGGCCCGCCTATGACCTGCCTAAGGGACTGATGTCAATGTACAATGTATATGTAAAGAGCTACAGAAACTGACAGCACTATATAAGTGCCTGAAATAAATAAATCATTGCAGTGATTTCATGTGCATTTAACCGCCTCCCACCTGCCATATAAGGAAATGACGGGCACAAGGTGGTTCTCTTGTTCTGGGAGGACATCATATGACGTCCTCCCACTCTAACCACCAGGGGCGGACTGACAACTCATGGGGTCCCCGGGCAATAAGGGATCATGGGGCCCCGTGTCCTTGCCTAAACTCAAAAAAGTCTATGAAAAAAGTACTAGGGGCATCTCATGGGGCCCCCTACTGACCCCCGGGGCCTCAGGCAATGCCCGAGTTTCCAAATGGTCAGTCCGCCCCTGCTAACCACACGTGTGCGCCTCCGGGAGCATGCAGCGTGGTGTTTGGTGGTGCGCTGTGTCCGTGGGACTCAGCAGAAAGAGCCGAAGACGTTGGCTCTGTCCAGGGGCGGACTGACAACTCATGGGGCCCCTGGGCAATAGGGGATCATAAGGGCCGACGTGTCCTCGCCCACACCCAAAAAAGCCTATGAAAAAGCCAATGAAAGGTACCAGGGGCATCTCATGGGGCCCCCTACTGACCCCGGGCCCTCGGGCAGTGCCCAAGTGCTCGAATGGTCAGTCCGCCCTTGGCTCTGTCATGTGATCAGCTGTGTCCAATCACAGCTGATCGCATGTAAAAAAGGAAATGCCGGTTATTGGCATTCCTCTCCTCACAAGCTGTCACGCTGACAGCTCAAGAGGAGAGGAGAGCCGATAATCGGCATTCCTCGGAGGGGACATGTACACTGATCATCAGGGCACTGATGATCATTGCCACCTGTCAGTGTCCATCAATGCCACATATCCTAGATTGTAAGCTCCCAGGATCAGGCCCTCCTAACCCTCTTGTATTGAACTGTATTGTTGCTGTATTGTCTCCCATTATATTGTACAGTGCTGAGCAAAATGTTGGCGCAATATAAATCCTGTATAATATAATAATAATATCAGTGCCCATCACTGCAGCCTCATTAGCGCACATCAGTGAAGGAGAAAAATCACTTATTTACAAAATTTTATGACAGAAACTAAGAAAAAACTTTTTAAAAAAAAATTTCAGTTGTTTTTGGTTTGTTTAGCAAAAAATAAAAAACCCAGAGGTGATTAAATACCACCAAAAGAAAGCTCTGTCTCAAAAAAATGATACAAAAAATGTCATATGGGTCCAGTGTTGCATGACCGTGCAATTGTCATTCAAACTGCGACAGCGCTGAAAGCTGAAAATCGGCCTAGGCAGGAAGGGGGTAAAAGTGCCCCGGTAGGCAAGTGGTTAAAGAAAAGTACAGCATGTTGCATTTTTCTGCACTGAAACACACCGCAAACGCAATTTAGTAAAGAAAATACATTGAAATAACTGAAAAAAAAATTGAAAAAACACACCGCAGAGACATCTACACCACACTGCAAACATGCGCAAACGCACATACAGGAACGCAGAGATTGTGATGCAGATGGCAGCCCTAAGGCCCCGTCCATGAGTATCCCCCTACGCAAAGGTCGAAGGTCACGTGATTGTGCGTGTTGCATAGTGCCAGAACATTCCCTTGTCTCGGATGCTCTATGGTCGTCTCCTGAACAGAAGCTCCTGCTACTTTCTGAGCGCCATGCTTCCCACGATTTTCAAAGGTGCAGCTTGCCATGATTGCTGCACGATCCCGTCACACGACAATCGCTGCAGAAGCACATCCCATTCCGGGGCTATTGAAGGATAATTGTAACCAACTGCTAGTTGTGCATTTTGCAGCTTTTTCTATGCAATTGGGACGCACAGGCAGAATCAGAGTGAGTCTGTTCCTAATTGCAGAGTGTGAATGGGGACTGAAGGAGATTGTACAGATTGTATCATGTGTGCTGAGAATCAGATCTGCCAATAATACCTGACTGAATACACATAGGGTGCATTGGTTAACGAAATCGTCCAGCACCTAGTGTTGACATTGTATAGAGATCGTACAATCTGATTGTACTGTGTGTGTGATAGGAACAGACACTGCCACCAGCCCCATCACAAGACTCACACATCTCTACTGCCACCTGGCGGCACTACTTCACAGCACACACCTCATCAATAATCACGGTCATTGTCCGTTTAAATAAAGCTGCTGTATATTGATTCCTCCGCATAACGGGGCTGTGAAGGGGTGAGCTGATGCTTCTAAGAACAGCCCCCTGAGGATTGGGTCTAGCGTCACTGAGTCTAACCAACCAGCGCTAGGGGGTAGGGCCTTAGGCAGCTGGAGATTTGATAGGCCGGTGCAGTGACCAGTGAAGACGGGGGAAGTCTTTTGGGGGGCGTGTCGTGCGGCCGCAGTCCAGGAGGTTTTGGTGCTGATGCTCAGAGTAGGGTTGCCGGGCGGAAGGAGGGGATCAGAGTGGAGTCTAGAGCCGGGCCGGGAGTAGACAGGAGGGCGGGGCTATGTGATGGCAGTGCGGGGACAGGTGTGTGGGGAGATATAGGTCATGTGATCTGTATTGGATGCAGTGCAGTGTGTATAGTGTGCTCTCCCCCATTGTAGGTACACAGACTATACAGTGCATGGCCAGGCTACAGTGACTGTGTGCTGGAGTTCATAAAGGGATAGGAAGTCCATAGGAGGGTACAGCCATGGGATCCGGGGGAGAGCTCACCCCCTACACCTGGGAGGAGGTCCAGAAACGGTGCACCCGCGAGGAGCGATGGCTGGTCATCAACCGCAAAGTCTATGACATCACCAGATTCTGCCAGAGGCACCCAGGGGGGCCACGGGTCATCAGCCACTACGCCGGCCAGGACGCCACGGTGAGCAGGGGCGGGGGTTATAACAAGAATGGGGGGCGCTACCCAAAACTCCAGGGGCCCATTTCACCTTTGGGGAGAATAAAAAGAAGTGCACCTCAGTGCTGATTATATTATATTATAATTCTTTTTATTTATATAATTAATTATTTTTTCCATTTTTTTTTATTTGATCATTTATTGTATAATTTTTTATATATTTATTATAATTTTTTTTAGCTATTTATTTTATTTTTAATGTACTTCATTTATTTTATTTATTTCTACATATTTATTTTGTACCCACTTCTCTATTTTATTATTTTTACATATTTTTTTTAACATTTATTTTATTATTTTTATACATTTATTTTTTTAGACATTTATTTTATTGTTAATATAAATTTACTTCATGCATTTTATTTATTTCTACATATTTATTTTGTATCCATTTCTCTATTTTATTATTTTTTCATATTTATTTTTTTATCCATTTATTATATTACTTTTATCCATTTATTTTTTTAGCCATTTATTTATTTTATTTTTAATATAAATTTGCTTTATTTGTTAATTCATTTATTTTTACATATTTATTTTGTATCTATTTATTTATTTTATTCTTTTTACACATTTAGTTTGTAGCCATTTATTTATTTTATTATTTTTACACATTTATTTTGTATCCACTTCTCTATTTTATTATTTTTACATATTTATTTTTATAACCATTTATTTATTATATTTTTTTTATCCATTTATTTTTTTAGCCATTTATTTATTTTATTTTTAATATAAATTTGGTTTATTTTTTAATTCATTTATTTTTACATATTTATTTTGTATCCATTTATTATTTTTACACATTTATTTTGTAGCCATTTATTTATTTTATTATTTTTACACATTTATTTTGTAGCCATTTATTTTATTATTTTTACACATTTATTTTATTATTTTTATACATTTATTTTTTTAGACATTTATTTTATTGTTAATATAAATTTACTTCATGCATTTTATTTATTTCTACATATTTATTTTGTATCCATTTCTCTATTTTATTATTTTTTCATATTTATTTTTTTATCCATTTATTATATTACTTTTATCCATTTATTTTTTTAGCCATTTATTTATTTTATTTTTAATATAAATTTGCTTTATTTGTTAATTCATTTATTTTTACATATTTATTTTGTATCTATTTATTTATTTTATTCTTTTTACACATTTAGTTTGTAGCCATTTATTTATTTTATTATTTTTACACATTTATTTTGTATCCACTTCTCTATTTTATTATTTTTACATATTTATTTTTATAACCATTTATTTATTATATTATTTTTATCCATTTATTTTTTTAGCCATTTATTTATTTTATTTTTAATATAAATTTGGTTTATTTTTTAATTCATTTATTTTTACATATTTATTTTGTATCCATTTATTATTTTTACACATTTATTTTGTAGCCATTTATTTATTTTATTATTTTTACACATTTATTTTGTAGCCATTTATTTTATTATTTTTACACATTTATTTTATTATTTTTATACATTTATTTTTTTAGACATTTATTTTATTGTTAATATAAATTTACTTCATGCATTTTATTTATTTCTACATATTTATTTTGTATCCATTTCTCTATTTTATTATTTTTTCATATTTATTTTTTTATCCATTTATTATATTACTTTTATCCATTTATTTTTTTAGCCATTTATTTATTTTATTTTTAATATAAATTTGCTTTATTTGTTAATTCATTTATTTTTACATATTTATTTTGTATCTATTTATTTATTTTATTCTTTTTACACATTTAGTTTGTAGCCATTTATTTATTTTATTATTTTTACACATTTATTTTGTATCCACTTCTCTATTTTATTATTTTTACATATTTATTTTTATAACCATTTATTTATTATATTATTTTTATCCATTTATTTTTTTATCCATTTATTTATTTTATTTTTAATATAAATTTGGTTTATTTTTTAATTCATTTATTTTTACATATTTATTTTGTATCCATTTATTATTTTTACACATTTATTTTGTAGCCATTTATTTATTTTATTATTTTTACACATTTATTTTGTAGCCATTTATTTTATTATTTTTACACATTTATTTTGAAGCCATTTTATTTATTTTATTATTTTTATCCCTTTATTTTTTATCCATTTATTTATTTTAATATTTTAACGTATTTACTTTTTTTAATTCATTCAGTCATATATTTATTTTATTATTGTTTATATTTTTATATATGTTTATCTTTATTTTTTTATTCATTCATGTATTTGTTATTTCTATTCTATTTTATTTGATTATATTACAGTTCTGCTCGTCTCTAATGTGTATCTGTAGGTAAAACCGTTTTTTTAGTGTTGGGTAGAGCAGGGGGAAGGTTAGACCCTCTGCTCGGTATTTATTGCTGTCTGTGTCCTCAGTGGGGAGAGTCGGTTTCTATTTGTACCGGTGACCCGTCACAGAAAAGAAAAGTGAAGGGAACTCTAACATTCAGAAGAGGCGGTAAAGGGAAATCTTCCAATGGGGACCGGTGTCTAAAGGTGACCATGTGCTATACAATCTGATTGTACAATCTCCTTTAGCTCTGCCATCCACTATGTAGTACAAGGGCCCATCAGATTTGATGCAGATTTAAAAGGATTGTGTGGATGTGTCCTCCTTTTACATTGTTTTGGTAAATCAAAGAAGACCGTACAGAGATTGTATATTATATGGCCAGCTTATGGCTCACCATACATGTTACAATCAACCTTACTTCCCCCTGATCTGTATAATATGAAGATCTACCTTACCTATGCAATCAATTTGTATCCAATCAGGCAAGCTCTTGTATTGCATACGTGTAAGTAGATCTAAAGGAGATTGTACAATCGAATTGTACAATGTTTGGTGAGCGTAAAACTGGCCATACACTGTACAATCTAATGTTACAATTTCTGTACAATCTCCTTTAGATTTACCCAAACTATCTAATATGAGGACTGACCTAAACAATACTGTTAATTTTGTATCCAATTAATCTTGTCGTCATACTACATAGTTAATGATTAGATTTGAAGCCGATTGTAGTCAGATTGTACAGTGAATGACCAATTTATGGGTTAACGTACACGCTAACATATGATTGTACAATCTCCTTTAGAGTTACCAAAACTATCTAATACGAGGACACACCTAAGCATTCCATCCAATTTGTAGCCAATCAGGCAGGCACTTGTACTAAATAGTTGATGGTAGATCTGAAGCAGATTTACAATCAGATTGTATAGTGTATTGTCACCTTAGGGTGGCCACACACACTGCAATCCGATTGTACAATCCCTGTTACGAAAGTTTGTAATGCGAGGACAGACCTATATAATCCAATCCGATTCTATCCAGGTGCACAGGTCCTTATATTCTGGAGTTGATGCTAGATCTAACCCCAGGTTCACACCTAAGCGTTTTTGCGCATCGTTTTGCAGAAACGCACTACAATCCATTTAACATGATTTGCTATGGGACACATTCACGTCTCCACGTTTTCACCCGGTGTGTTTTTTGGAAAGGGTCAGGAAGTTTTTTGAACGCAAAAGGTTGCGTTTTTTGATTCTATAGACTTTAATGGAGACGCTGCAGAAAAGCATGTAGTGCGTTTTTACTGCGTTTGTGCTGTTTTGCGTTTTAAATCTGCCTAGCAACAAGAACAATGTTTTAAAAAATGAAAAAAAAAGCATAAACGCAATGCAGAAAAGGGTCAAACGCAACCTGCATGGGTGTGAACCTAGCCTAAAGGAGATTGTACAATCAGATTGTATTGTTATTAATATAACTCCACAGGGTGAAGGCAGTATTGTAATCGCCTCAAATCTAGCTGCCAAGATGAAATACTTCATATAATGAAAACTGCCAGAGAGATTACAATGAATATAAATCCATCGGGACCATTCCGTCAGGACCATAGGATCCACATCGTCTGAGGTCGTGGACCAAAAGATCCACATCGTCTGAGGTCGTGGACCATAAGATCCACAATGTCTGAGGTCGTGGACCATAAGTTCCACATCATCTGAGGTCGTGGACCATAAGTTCCACATCATCTGAGGTCGTGGACCATAAGTTCCACATCGTCTGAGGTCGTGGACCATAAGTTCCACATCGTCTGAGGTCGTGGACCATAAGTTCCACATCGTCTGAGGTCGTGGACCATAAGTTCCACATCGTCTGAGGTCGTGGACCATAAGTTCCACATCGTCTGAGGTCGTGGACCATAAGTTCCACATCGTCTGAGGTCGTGGACCATAAGTTCCACATCGTCTGAAGTCGGGGACCATAAGATCCACAATGTCTGAGGTCGTGGACCATAAGATCCACATCGTCTGAGGTCGTGGACCATAAGATCCACAATGTCTGAGGTCGTGGACCATAAGATCCACAATGTCTGAGGTCGTGGACCATAAGATCCACATCGTCTGAGGTCGTGGACCATAAAATCCACAATGTCTGAGGTCGTGGACCATAAGATCCACATCGTCTGAGGTGGTGGACCATAAGATCAACATCGTCTGAGGTGGTGGACCATAAGATCCACAATGTCTGAGGTTGTGGACCATAAGGTCCACATCGTCTGAGGTCATGGACCATAAGATCCACAATGTCTGAGGTCGTGGACCATAAGGTCCACATCGTCTGAGGTTGTGGACCATAAGGTCCACATCGTCTGAGGTCATGGACCATAAGATCCACAATGTCTGAGGTCGTGGACCATAAGGTCCACAATGTCTGAGGTCGTGGACCATAAGATCCACAATGTCAGAGGTCGTGGACCATAAGGTCCACAATGTCAGAGGTCGTGGACCATAAGGTCCACAATGTCTGAGGTCGTGGACCATAAGGTCCACAATGTCTGAGGTCGTGGACCATAAGGTCCACAATGTCTGAGGTCGTGGACCATAAGGTCCACAATGTCTGAGGTCGTGGACCATAAGGTCCACATTGCCATCAGAAATTAGAATTTTTGTCATTTGTAGGAAAATCGGTCAGATGTCTAATAAGACTCAGCTATACAATTAGGCCTCATCCACGCAGGACGTTTTTAATGCAGATCTGGGGTTATACAAGCGTGCAGAAACACCTATAAATTGCCATAGGTGAAGACTGGGGGGTCCTTAGCCATTCATCACTACCTAGTGAGCCATTGACCTGGATTATATTGGGTGTAAAGCCGTATGGTCTTCACCTTCATGCATCCTATACGTTATGGTACAAAATCTTCTTTGCTGCAGGATCCCCCCCTTCACCCCCTTTGTACTTACCTGACCTCAGTCCAGTGCTCTTCCTGAGAGCAGCGTCTCTCTCTGCGCTCTTCCTCCTCACAGGCCATTGGCTTTTGCTGCTGTCAATCAAATCCTGTGACAAGGGTGTGGGGGGCAAGGTTGAACCACTTTGTCTGCGTTGGTATGCAAAAACAGGGCAGCTCAAGATCGAGCCCCCAGGAGTGCCCCCATAGGAAGCAGATTTCTGTGGGGGCACCGCTGAGGAGAACCTAGAAAAAGCGCTTTACACATATATATATTGTACATTCACATCAGTGCCTAACCCTCAAGGGGTGTACAATCTCTAAGGTCCCTAACTTACATTCATAGATACATATATTATTAAATAAACTACATAATACACAATAATGTAACTATATCACATAAATGACATGATAATGACAAACTTCATAAATAAAAGTACATAATACAAAATAACTATAATACAAATGTAGCTACTTAAAAACTTTATAAACGACATAGTACACAATAATGTAACAATATCAAATAAATGACATAATATGACAAACTATGCAAATAAAAAATACATAATACAAAATAACTATAATACAAATGTAGCTACATAAAAACTATATAAATGAAATAGTACACAATAATGTAACAATATCAAATAAATGACATAAAATGACAAACTACGTAAATAAAAAATGCGTAATACAAAATAGCTATAATATAAATGTAGCTACATAAAAACTATATAAACATAGTACACAATAATGTAACAATATAAAATAAATTACATAATATGACAAACTACATAAATAAAAACACATAATACAAAATAATAATTTAATACAAATGTAGCTACATAAAATTTATATAAACAACATAATACACAATAATGTAACAATATAAAAGAAATGACATAATATGACAAACTACATAAATAAAAACACATAATACAAAATAATAATTTAATACAAATGTAGCTACATAAAAACTATATAAACGACATAATACACAATAATGTAACAATATAAAATAAATGACATGATATGACAAACTACGCAAATAAAAAATACATAATACAAAATAACTATAATACAAATGTAGCTACATAAAAACTATATAAACAACATAGTACACAATAATGTAACAATATAAAATAAATGACATTATATAATACAAAAAATACCAATATGATACAAATGTAGCTACATAGAACTATATAAACAACATAGTACACAATAATGTAACAATATAAAATAAATGACATAATATATATAATACAAAGAAATACCAATATGATACAAATGTAGCTACATAGAACTATATAAACAGTAGTATACAATAATGTAACAATATACTGTAAAATAAATGACATACTATGAAAAATGACATATACAAAATAACAATATGATGCAAATGTAACTATATATAAAACTACATAAAACACATAATACAAAACAAGGTACTTGCATAAAAAAAAGTAACAACAAAAGCAAGATGTTAGAAAGCCACATCAATCATCAGAATGCAACAGGAAGTGAGAGCATGATGACTCTTTATATTTAGTATAATTATGGAGTGTTTTTATACAGTAGTGACACATAATGTACATTTCTATACAGTAATTACTCCTCATTGTGTCTCCTGGTATGTAATGATACGTGTTGTGTAAAACATATGTTCTTTGTGAACTCTTTAGCAGGGAAATGTGGGGAAGGAGTGACCGTGTCCCGTCCACGTAATCTGCTCGGTGCCGATATATCATGGGTGTTTGATTCTGTGCAATGTCAGGTGTTGGCTACTCTCTGCTCTGACAACACGTATCCATTCACTGGATTGGTGCAGCCTTGTGGTTCCACCGTCTGCTCAGCCCACTTCCCCACCACTAACATCTCCTCCTCTTTATCCCCCAGAGGTGGAGCGTGCATTTTCTGACTGAGCTTGCAGCATCCAGATCTGGTTAACCCCTACCATACCAGAACCAAGCAAAGGTTTACAGGCTAAGCTGTGCATCTGTATATCTGTGTAATAGAGATGTACAAGTATAATGTAACTATTCTATGAGAAAAAGTAGCAGTACTTGAAAAAGTATGTGTGTTACCTAGAAAGTGATCAAACAGTTAAAGAAAAGAAATCCTTTTCAGTTTTTTTGCATGATTACCGGACTGGCAGAGATATGATCACCTAGCGCTTTCTTCTTTGTGACTGTTTAGAGTTCCCCTATCGATATCAGATATTTATTTATGACAGGTAATTGTAAAGCATCGTCCATTTATGCATTACATACTGTACATTCACCTGCTCTCAAGGAGCTTACAGTCTAAGGTTTCTAACAGGGGCGGACTGACAACTCATGGGGCCCCCCGGACAATAGGGGATCATGGGACCCCTTTGTCCTCGCCCACACCCAAAAAAGCCAATGAAAGGTACCAGGGGCATCTCATGGGGCCCCCTACTGACCCAGGGCCCTTGGGCAGTGCCCGAGTTTCCAAATGGTCAGTCTGCCCCTGGTTCCTAACTTACATGCATACACACACATGCCAGTTTAGACATGAGCCAATTAACCTATCAGTATGCCTTGGAATGTTGGCGGTAACCGGAGTACCCGGGAGAAAACCCGCACAAGCACATGGAGGACATACACATTCCATGCAGATAGTAGGAAACCTACATAAGCACATGGAGAACATATAAACTCCATGCAGAAAGTATCATGGCCGGAATTCAAACCAAGGACCCCAGTGCTGCAAGGCAGAAGTGCTACCCACTGAGCCACTGTGTTGCCCTTATGCTAGAGCAGTGGTGGCCAACTTTCTTAATATGGGGGGGGGGTGCTCAAGCGCAGCCCTCAGCATCTCCAAAGGGCACTTGTAAATGTAATGTAATACAGGATTGGGGAAATGTCAGGAGGCAGGTAACCAGTACACCTTAAAGAGCCGGTACCTAACTTTGAAGCCTTTTGTTTGTTTTCAGTGTAAATTTATAAAGTTTACTTTGTGTGGCGGTATTTTTTTTTTTTTAGGATTTTTTTAGGTTTTTGAAAGTTATTTAAAATGCCCAAAGGAGATGGTCTGAGACTACAGACATGATACAAGAAATGGTCAGAGACTGTGGGCATGCTATAGGAGATGTTCAGAAACTGCACGCATGGTATAGGACAGGGGTCCTCAAACTACGGCCCGCGGGCCACATGCGGCCCGCCGAGGACATTTGTCCTGCCCGCAGGGCAGGGGTGTATCTGCCGCGAGGCAAGGGACGGAAGGCAGGAGGGCGGGATCAGCAATTCTAGAACGGGAAGGTGGGCTCGGCTTATGAACCCGCACCACTCACCTGGCCTCTCTGCAGCCAGCCGGCCATCTATTCTGATCAGTGCATGCAACCGTCACGGCTGGAGGGCGGAGCCTAGAGCTGACCATGAAGAGGGGGTGCAAGAGAGGAGACGCCATCGCTGCATGTCGGGTATCACGGCCACGGACCCTAGATAAGTGAAATAGATGATCAATCTCCTCCCTCTCTCTTTCTTTCCTCTCTCCTTTCTCCCTCCCCCCTCCCTCTCTCTCTCTCTCCCACTTCCTCTCTCCCCCCCTCCTCTCTCCCCCCTCCTCTCTCTCTCTCCCCTTCCTCTCTCTCTCCCCCTTCCTCTCCCCCCCCTTCCTCTCTCTCTCTCCCCTTCCTCTCTCTCCCCCCCTTCCTCTCCCCCCCTTCCTCTCTCTCTCCCCCCTTCCTCTCTCTCTCCCCCCCTTCCTCTCTCTTTCTCCCCCCTTCCTCTCTCTCTCTCCCCCCTTCCTCTCTCTCTCTCCCCCCTTCCTCTCTCTCTCTCCCCTTTCCTTTCTCTCTCCCCCCCTCCCCCCTCTCTCCCCCCCTCTCCCCCCCCCCTTCCTCTCTCCCCCCCTTCCTCTCTCCCCCCCTTCCTCTCTCCCCCCCTTCCTCTCTCCCCCCTTCCTTTCTCTCTCCCCCCTTCCTTTCTCTCCCCCTCCTCTCTCTCTCTCCCCCTCCTCTCTCTCTCTCCCCCTCCTCTCTCCCCTTCTCTCTCCCCCCTCTCTTTACATTGTACACAGATCTGACCCAACAAGGTGTCCTGCATTTACCGTATATTTCGCTCCATAAGACACACTTGGGGGAAATGTCTGTGCGTCTTATGGAGCGGCCGGCCCAGTATTCCCGCCGCCGTTGTATGTCCGCAGTCTCTGGTCATCTCCTGTACTGTGTCCGCATTTGTTCGTAGTTTTTTTTTTTTTAAACTATAGTCCTGCCCTCCAATGGTCGGAGGGACAGTGAACTGGCCCCCTGTTTAAAAAGTTTGAGGACCCCTGGTATAGGAAATGATCAGAGACTGCAGACATGATACAAGAGATGGTCAGAGACTGTGGGCATGCTATAAGAGATGGTCAGAGACTGCACACATGGTATAGGAGATGGTCAGAGACTGCACACATGGTATAGGAGATGATCAGAGACTGCACACATGGTATAAGAGATGATCAGAGACTGCACACATGGTATAGGGGATGATCAGAGACTGCACACATGGTATAGGAGATGATAAGAGACTGCACACATGGTATAGGAGATGATCAGAGACTGCACACATGGTATAGGAGATGATCAGAGTCTGCACACATGGTATAGGAGATGATCAGAGACTGCACACATGGTATAGGAGATGATCAGAGACTGCACACATGGTATAGGAGATGATCAGAGACTGCACACATGGTATAGGAGATGATCAGAGTCTGCACACATGGTATAGGAGATGATCAGAGACTGCACACATGGTATAGGAGATGATCAGAGACTGCACACATGGTATATGAGATGATCAGAGACTGCACACATGGTATAGGAGATAATCAGAAACTGCAGACATGGTATAGGAGATGATCAGAGACTGCAGACATGGTATAGGAGATGATCAGAGACTGCAGACATGATGGGTAGCTGTATAAAAGAACTACTAGCAAGGTTACTCAAAAGAAGCCAACTAGGCAGTTCGGTCTGAATGTTACTTAGATGGCTCCTGCAGCTCTGGACCTCTGGTCTGGATTGGACTTGCCAGTTGGATGTAGGACATTTTTTGGTAGTTTTTTTTAGGAATGGGTGCTCCGGTTGGGCCCTCAGAGCACTTTATTGAGGAGTAGAAGGAAGAAAGTTCTTCACTACTTTTACAATCCAGAAATGATGGGTCACAAACATTGTCCAAAACAGCCAGCATGTTTCAGTGGTTTTTGAATCCCCCTTCTTAGGGCTTTATGACTTTTTAAAGTAGTTCTAAATTCATTTTTTTTTAATTTTAATGCATTCTCTGCATTAAGATAAAAAACCTTCCAATGCTAGTTCCCCCCCCCATCTTTTCTAAGGCCAGCCATACATGGATCGAAATTCGACCGATTTTTCATCTGAAAATCGCACCTAAGAATAATCGGCCGATTTTCTCTCTGTTAGTGGGTCAATGTACCGGCCGATTTTCATGGTTCCTCCCCTTTTCGTGATCAGGCATGTTGGAAAATTTGTGAAACTCTACCGATTTTCGACTCAATGATGGTCAAATCGTATGATCGTTTTTCCGAAAAGAATATGCGCGTGAGCCGTGACTTGGAAGGAACAGAAGTTTCGCCTGTTATATGGGGTGAACTTTATGGCTTGGTCGGCCGGTTTTCGAAATCATTGATGACACCGTTGGATTACCGAGCGAACAATGTTTTCGATTTTCGGATGAAAAATAATTTCGGAATTCGAACCATGTATGGCCTGCATTACACTTACCTGACCCCTCCATCGATCCAACACTGTGCCTGACTACAGGTCTTCTCTTTCCTCTCCCGGCTCTTACAGGCTTTGCTGAGAGCAGTGAGAGCCATTGGATTCTGCTGCTGTCAATCAAATCCTGTGAAGAGAGGGTGGGGCCGAGCCATGCTGTGTGTGTTTTTGGATGCACAGAGCCCAGCTCGGGAATGAGCCTGCAAGTGTGCCACCATAGGAAGCTGATAGCTATAGGGGCACACACAGAAGAGTGGGAGTGGATAGCACTGGCGAGGATCCCCAGAAGAGAAGGATAATGGCTGCTCTGTGCAATACCGTTGCACAGAGCTGGTAAATATAAACCTTTTTTAAAATTTTTTTGGTTAATAACTTTTTATTGCAAGCTTCCAAAAGAAAGTACAGAGTACACACATATCTCTCAGAGTAATGAAGTGTTCACACATAAACCTCTTTTTTATTTTAATTAAATTCAAAGATTAAAGTGGAATTCCAGACTAGAACTAACTAAGCTTAGAACTGATCCCCCCCCCCTTCTGATACTAACTACCCTGTATATGAAAGATGCCTATACTTACCTAATCTCAGGGTGCTACGGTAATGATTGACTCTCAGCGGTCTGCTTCAGGGGAGAGGAGGGACAGCCGACAATGGATGCATTGTAAATACATAGTAAACCTATGGGTGAGGTCACTGCTCAGTCATTCCATTCATTTTAGTCATTCTCTCCTCTCCCCTGAAGCTGGCAGCCAGGGAGATCACATGACCAGACCATAGTGCTCTGAGAATAGGTAAGTATAGGCATCTTCCTTCTACAGGGGAGGTAGGATAGGAGTTAGAAGGTGGGTGGGCTCCGTTTTAAGTTAGTTTCAGCCTTGAAATCTACTTTTAAATGCTTCCGGTGTCTAGGGGGACACCTTGCTCCAGCAGTCTCCAGTGCTGTCTTCTCCCCAAAGCTCCGGGCTATGGGTGTCATCACATATAGTGCAGGACTATTAACCCTGCATAGTACTTGGAGGAAGAAGGTGTATGATAGTTGGGGGACCCTACAAGAGTGACATATTGGGTATCACACCTTTTTCGTGCATCCACAGACTTCAAACACCTGATGTAGAGCCTGAATACATGTTTTTTAGTTTAAAGGAACAGGCTATCTGGCTTTTGTGTTGATGGTTGGATATTAAAGATGAGAGCGAATTCAGGAGGGAAGGAGAAGGTTCCATATGGAGAGCACCTTATAAGCATAGTGACTTATGGAGAGTTCCTCAGTTTGAATTTTTTGCACTGTTCATTGCACTTACTGTTTTAAAGTGTTACTAAACCTAAAAAAGTAAAGCAGTCTGTATATGCAGTAAAGCATGATTGGTATACTCACTATGGAACCTAAGGGGTTAATCCTCCGCATTGTGTAAAAAGGCTGTTTGATCCTGTCCTCTCTGTTCCTTCTTTCACAGTCCCCAATCCATCTGCTGATAGTACAGAGCCCTAGGAGGCACTCTGCACATGTTCAATTTAATGTGTATTGCTAGAGAGGTTTTTTTTTTTTTTGGAGAGTGCATGTGATCAGCACAGAGCCAAACAGTACTGTCCAGACAGAGGGTCAGGGGTCATGCAGCCTCATAGGACAGTCAGAAGAAAATAATAAAATCCTCCTACAAGCTTTAACCAGTGCTCGGCTGGACACTGATAGAAGTCACAAGACTGCTATATACTACTGATGAGAAAAGGTGTTTAGAAGTTTATATTTACTAAAATAATTGCACTTCCATGTTCTGTGTACTGAGATCAGATATAGTGAATTCAGGGTCCTGGGTTTAGTAACACTTTAAGCACTGTATACCAGGGGTCTCCAAACTGCGGCCCGAGGGCTGGATGTGGCCCTTTGCTACCCTTTATCTGGCCCTTGGGGTACTATTCCTCCCACTGAGACCAACAATGGGGCAGTACTTCTTCCCATGAAACCAATAGATGGGGTACTATTCTTCCAACTAATACCAATGGTGGGGCACTACTCCTCTTACTGACCAACAACCCTGAGGCCATGTTTATTTTCACTGATGCTGGGCCCAGGACATTTTCTATCCTCACTGGCCCTAATCCGGCCCTCCTAAATTCTGATGGACAGTATACTGGCCCTTTGTTTGAAAAGTTTGGAGACCTCCGCTGTATACAAACAAATCATGTATATTGGACTGTTCTTGGACTTGCACTAAATTTTATCCCATTAATCTTTTTAGCACTTTACATCAATAGATGTGATATATTAAGTACTTTATATGTTTGGTTTTCATATTTTGTTATCTTTAGCACAACACTGTTTTATTTGATTATACCAGTTAGTGATTTTTTTTTTACCTAGTTTGCTGCTTTGTTTGCTGCTGTGTTTGCTGTGTTTCTGCTGTGTTTACTGCTTTGGAGTACACAATCTTTAGCTTTGTAGGTGAATTTGTTCTTTTCACACACACCTAGCTGTTTGACACAGTCACTCTTCCCCAAATAGGTAGGATTAAATAAAAAGTCACAATTTCACAAGAGCTATTGTATAAATGATATATATGTATGAGCTATTTCATATAGTTTAGATAAATGATAAATATTTGTATCTCTCTATCTGTCTTCCTCCTCAGGACCCATTCACTGCATTCCACATTGATAAGGAGCTGGTCCAGAAGCATATGAAATGCCTGCTGATTGGGGAGCTGGCACCTGGACAGCCTTGCGTGGAGCCCAGCAAGAATGTAAGGAGTCCACGTGTTCCTTAGCATAGCATTTCTCTGCCCTGTAATTTGTCTCCCCTTTTAGCAATGCTGAAGTTTGATGCTTTCTCCCACAGGCGGCTCTGGTGGAAGATTTCCGCACACTGCGCTCCACCGTGGAACAGATGGGTCTGCTTAATCCTAATAAATTATTTTTCCTTGGCGTTCTTCTGCACATTCTACTGCTGGATGCACTAGCCTGGCTGAATCTTTATTATTTTGGTCCTTCACTCATCCCATTCCTGATCACATCTTTGATCCTAGGCACTGTTCAGGTAATGATATCTCAGTGGCATCGAATTATTTCAGACTTTGAAAAGTATCACTGATTTCAGAGGATCCCATATTCATATTCTAGCTATGTAAATTATCAGGTGTTCAGTAAATGTTATCGTACAGCGTTGTCAAGGACAGGACTACATAACATTTCCTCCTCTGCTCTTCTAAACACAGGGTGGATGTGTTCTGTAGTCCACGGAACTAGCTAGGCAGTGTTAACTGATAACAGTCAATACAGGCAGAGAGTACAGGAAGTCATCAACTCACAAGATTTCTGTTAGGACCAACAGGTATTTTTTGCCACATACCGAACAGGACTCACAAAACACCTTCAATGGTAAATTTAAAGTAAAACCATAGGCATTTTTTTAAATTTTGAATAGTGTAAGGGAGGGCTATAACCCCTGCTATTTTTTTTTTTTTGCCATCTGCGTCCCATTGGGGAGATTTACCTTGACTTCCTGTCCCATAGCCAGAACAGGAAGTGAGAGGAAATCCTTGCACATAAAGGGAATCTTTTGGGCCTTCCCAGATCACCTGAACTAGCGTCCCCATTGGAAGATTTCCTCTGTATTACTGTTCTAGGGACAACCCAAAGGTTGGGATTTTCTTTTACTTTCACTTTCAATGATCATGGTAAACAGGACAAATAAAGAGGGTGAATCTCCCTAACGGGGGCACAGACAGCGCAAAAAACTGACAGGTTTTCTAGACCTTCTCCACTCTGTTGAAAACGGGAAAAAAAAATGTGCCTGTAGGTATGCTTTAAAGGCTAGCAGGAGCAGATTTCTCACTGATAAGATTTACAAACACTTAACACACATACATTTGCATTTCTCTGCATGCTTTTTGACCTGTCATGCCAGTGTAAAGAAGCTGCCATTACTCAACTTTTCTCTGACAATGCTAGTTGCCTGCTGGTCATTCTGATTGACTGACTTACTAAAATCCCCCTTCTGTGAGCATATCCCTGCCATGCTCCATGCAACTACTGGCGGGTGCTGCCAGGTAGCAGGGAGTGAGATCAACGGACATTTGTCCGCTGATCTTCTTTTCCTGCTAATTACCCAGAAACGACATGATTGGGGAAGAAGCTAAGAAGTTAATGGAGTGTAATTAGTCCTCCACTAGATTCATTGGAGGGCAGGTGAGACCCCTGATATCTCACTACCTGTCACCAAAAGAAGAAAAAAAAAGCATATATAGGATTTTTTTTTTGTCCCCCATGTGTTGAAAAATAAAATGTAGTGAAAAAAGTGTAACCCCTGGTTCACATCTATGCGGCCGCGTGGGCCGCATTTTGCAGGGGCATGAGAGCCCATTCATTTGAATGGACTCAAGTGCCCGTGACACGCAGGGAAGAAGTCCCTGCATTTCTTTGGAAAATGCAGCCCGCACGGGAACCTCGGTTCCCAGTACAGTTGCTTTTTCCAGTGCACGGCGTGCCATTAGAACTATTGGCACCCGCCCGCGGGTCTGCATTTCTCTGCGGGTGGTGCGGCTGCACAGATTTTCGTGTGGATCTGCAGCGGCACCACCTGCACAGATGTGAACCTAGGGTAAAAAAAATTACACCCAAGCATGTAACCCCCCTCCTCACATGCACAAACATAAATACACATGTTGGGAGTGCCTATGTATGAAAACAATCTCAATACACATACTTCACATCACCCAGCATGTCGGAATGAGAATGAGAGCAATAATTCTAGGCCCATTATTCATGATTGACTCTAAACTGATGACCTGTAGGGGCTGTTAAATATAAGGTTTTGAGGTTTGTCACTGTTTCATGGGTACACACAATTTTAAGTCTTGACATGTTGCGTATTTATTTACTCATCGAAACCTCATCTTTTAAATTTACTCCCAAAAAATGGATGCCATATTGCGATTGTGTGCGCCAAAATTAACTTTAGTGGAATTTTGTGTTTCAGAAATCGCTGCTCTACGATTCTGTGACATAGAAATTTAAGATACCACTTTTTTAATTCTACAGGGTCTCTACTTTTAGAAAATGATATAATGTTTGGGGGTTTTACTATACTTCAGACCTAAAATAAGTTTTAAAACACATGTGCAAAAAAACCATAAAAGCTGTTCTGGCAGTGAAAGGGTTAAAGGAAACCTGTTAGGACAGAAATATGTATGCTGCCAATGATGACCTGATTTTAGAAAAAAAGTTATTTGTTTGTCATGGTGATCTTATAGCTTAAATATTTTCTGAGTTGCTGGTGTAGAACAAGTACAGGGTTCTGACTTCCCTTGCTACATACACGTTCCAGGTCACTGACCGATGGAGTAGCATGATAATGAGGCAGCTGGCATTTTCATAAGGTCAGCAGTGATATCCCAAATAATGCTTTTTATGACCCGTTTCCTTTAGCAAAGCTAGTAGATTGCAGAGTAGGAGTTCTTTTTTATGCATGGTATTTGTGGCATATGGCATCTTTCTTTTATCAGTTACATCAGCTACTATGCATGTAAAAGACCCGTAATATGCATTTGGGTTTCTACCCGGAACTTCCCCTCCACCCTGTGCATTCAATGTTGATCAGAAATGAACTAAACAAAACTTTGACCATCTCTGTGTGTCTGGGAAGGCTGTCATAGAACGCAACACTGTGGGGGCATGACATCATCCAAATCTTTTTTTTTTTTCACAGTTATTAGTAGAATTTACTTTTATTATTATTACAGGTACTTATATAGTGCTGACAATTTACATATATATATATATATATATATATATATTGCACATTCACATCAGTCCCTAACCTCAAGGGGTTTACAATCTAAGGTCCCTAACTTACATTCATACATACATATACTAGGGCCAATTTAGACAGGAGCCAATTAACCTACCAGCATGTCTTTGGAGTGTGGGAGCAAACTGGAGTACCCGGAGGAAACCCATGCAGGCACAGGGAGAACATGCAAACTCCAGGCAGGTGGTGCCGTGGTTGGGATTCGATCCAATGAGCCTAATACTGCCAGGCAGAACTGCTAACCATTTAGCCACTGTGCTGCCCATATACAGTCCTCTTCCAAAAAGAAAAACAATTGTATTTTGTCAGGGCAAGTCCAGTAAAACATGAAAATATGTTATGTAATAGAGGTGATCCTGCTTTGGGGGCCAAAGGTTGTTTGCCTGCACACCGCATTGATGGAAATTCAACCCTGAGTATGGCAGAGCAGTGTTTAAAGGCTAAATTCACCTTTCTGAATATATTACATATTACACCTGTATTTAGGGTGTAATATGTTTAGCATGCACCCCTAGTCCCCCCCTTCCCGACGTGACAGCGGGATAGAGATCCTCTCCCCCCCTCCACTTGCTGTCACAATTTGGGCTGCACCCACACAGCCATGCCATTCATTCACGGTTTCCTGTGAACTAATGGACTACAAATACCGTCAGCCATTGCAACTGACGGCTTGTAGTCTTCAATGAACTGCGAAGGTGCTACTGAGTTGTTGTTTATTGATCTTCCTACTATTAAGGCTACTTTCACACTCAGGAGTTTTTGAAGTGTTTTTGCGTTGAAAAAGCACCAGAAAAGCTCAAGAACAATGCTTCCTTATGTATGTTTTCACACTGGGGCTTTGTGCTTCCATTGCGGTGTAAAAACTCCTCCTTGCAGCATCTTTGGAGCAGGTTTGTTCAGTTAAAAAAAAAAAACACCTTTCCACTGAAATCAATGGAAAACACCTGAAAAATGCCTGAAAAGCACCTCAAAAACGCCTCTTAGAAGCCTTTTTGGTGCAGTTTTTAAGTCACGTGTCCTTTAAAAAAACGCTCAGAAAGCATGGCAAACGCCTATGCATTTTTGCTGTGTTTTTGTGGCAGATCCATGTTAAAGTAGCCTAAGTAACTGCCTGCTCCTACAGAGGTATGGGTTGACATCTATCCTGAAAGTGATCAGGGGCCTGAGATTGCACAGATCGCTGGTGCAATGTTTTGCTGGCTCCTTAGAAAAATAAATAAATAAATGCACTTTTTTTTTTTTACCTGCAAGAAAATGTGCTGTTATTTATTTATTTTTTTCAAAAGGTGAACATAGTCTTTAAGTCATGATTTGCATAGTTGGGTTTCAAAAGTCCATCTAGTTCAACCAGTTGAGGCAATGTGCAGTATGTCTTTCTTTACATTTGACATTGATTGACACTTTCTCACCATTCTTTCTCAGGCTCAGGCCGGGTGGTTGCAACATGACTTTGGCCACCTGTCAGTTTTCAGCAAATCAAAGTGGAATCACCTAGTACATCAATTTGTGATTGGACAATTGAAGGTGAGTGTGATTGGTATTGAGTTATATAAACTGTATGATTGTAATAATAACTCAGTATATATGTGCCTGCTGACTGTGTGTCTCTATCTTCTGGTGGGGTTTGCTGTATTTGATCATTTTGTAGTGATTCTTGTTACTGTACGGTATATATTTTCATGAAGATCTTCAATAATTTAATTTGCTTTGCATGCTGTCAGTGTATAGAATTTCTGTGTCTGCTGTTTTCATTACTTTAAGAGCTCACCATGTGCCAATATTCAAGCTATTTCTGTCTCTGATTATTTTTCTATGGCTTCTATGTGTAATCTCCCCCTTTTCCTGGCACAGGGTGCTCCTGCCAGCTGGTGGAATCACTTGCATTTCCAGCATCATGCCAAACCCAACTGCTTTCGCAAGGACCCGGATATTAATATGCACCCACTTTTCTTTGCACTGGGCAAGAAGCTATCAGTAGAGGTAAGAAAATATATTAGTGGTTATGCATGAGAAATAGTAAATGTGGTAACACCTGCTCTATGTAGATATGGAAAAAAAAAAATCACAATTCCAGCTATGTATCTAAAATGTATATTTTTTACATATAACTATTAGACTTTATCTTTATACTAACTTGAAATATCCTGAACATCAGCATTCACACTTTGAGAGGGTGGGGCTTGACTGAGAAACAGTTAGGATTTTTCACGGTGTTGTCAAACACTGTGAGCATGCTTATTGAGAACAGGGCTACGTCATCAATGTGCAGCTGCTCTGTTATTATCCTTGCAAAGGCTTGGATGGGTGATTGGCCACGCTGTATTGCCTAACTGCAGTAGAGAAAATTTGAGGTCACTGGCCTGGCTGTGCTGTTTCACAGGGGTGCCTAAATCACAAGACTGAATGAAGTGATTCATAACTCCTCTGGCTGTTAACATAATTCACATATATGTAATTTATCTGTGTATCTAGCCAAAGGCATGATTTCATGTTTAACTAGTATAGTGCATTAATGAAATAGCTAGTTGGAGAAAAATATCTTGTTAGAAAAAAATGTCTGCACTTCTCTGTTCTGAACCTAGATTTAGTGTTGTGACACAATTGTGCTTCTACATGAAAAAATTGCCCAGCCAAATAAAACACATCTGTCATGTATGAAGAGTGCTCAGACTGCATGCAGCATTTACATATGTGACATCATATTAAGTAGAATAATTATATTAAGAATGGACTATTAAGATTCAAGTATACTGGAAAATATTGTATGATCTGATTGTTTCACTCATTTAGTCTCATACACACTGGACTTTTTTTCAGCTGCCCCTAGGGGTATCTGGTGTTTTTTATTCTGACTCTAAACATCCCTGCATGTTAGCCTATCTGTCCATGCACACATAGGCTTTTAGAAGAGTTTAGAGGCAGAAAAAAAACACTGCCAGTGTGTCCAGGAGTAGCAGCATTTTGGCAAAAAAAAAATGCTTGGTGTCAAACACGTCAAAATACACCCAAGCAATATGTGCGCTTAGCACTTGAGTGTTAATTCATTTTAATGGCCAGAATAAATTATTCTGCCCACTGAAATCAATTAACACCCAAGCACTTGATGCACCTAAACGTGTTCAGCACTTTTACAGGCGCCGGGCATTTTTACTGCCAAAATTCTGCTGCTAGAAGGAAAGGCTTCTAGAAGAGTTAAACGTCTTGTGTGCATGAGGCCTTATAACGAAATGGTATAAATAAATAAAAAAACCCCTGTGGCAAAAAAAATATTAATATTAAAATATATATGTGTATCCTAAATTCAAATACTGTTGCTCTTTCTCAAAAAACAATATAGTGAAAATATAAAACACAGCAATAATTTTTGCACTGTATTTTATATTTATAATGAAATGGGAATGCTCAGATATACTCATGGCTACCCAGAATCTTATGGTCATTGGAGTTCATCAATATGTTTGATTCTTCCACAGCTTGGAGTTAAAAAAAAGAAATATATGCCATATAATCACCAGCACAAGTACTTCTTTCTGAGTGAGTATACATACATTACCTACATACAGAAGATCATTGATCAATCAGTTACCTACTAGTATGAAATTCTGCTTTTTTTTTTTTCCCTGTTTGTAGTTGGTCCTCCAGCGCTGCTTCCCGTCTACTTTCAGTGGTATATTTTCTACTTTGCTGTCCAGCGCAAGAAGTGGGCAGTGAGTACAACTTTAATCGGGAGCAATGTTGTGGTTCGAAATCTTTCATGATCGAAACAGTGTGGGATAACTATACATGTTGCCAATAGCAACTAATCATAACCTCCCTTTTGTGTTTCTCTGGCATATTAAAAAATGAGAAGGAGAATCTGATTGGCAGTGATGGTCAATACAGGCGGGCCTTCTTTATAAGATTTGAAATAGAATGTGACGGAGTCATTTCTCCTTCCAGGATTTGGCGTGGATGATTTCATTCTACGTGAGGTTTGCCTTTTGTTATTTCCCTCTACTTGGGATTGGTGGCACAATCAGCATGTTCATGTTAGTCAGGTACGTAATTATGATATTACAGGATTAGAAAAGCCAAATGAATAGAATGAAATGAGTTAGGGGTGACTCAGGCTATTGTAACTAATGTGTTGTTGTGGAGCTTTTAGAACTGTAGAATTTTACTGTTGTTTATTGGGCATGTGGAGACAAACTGCCTTTACTGAAAGACAACTATGTCATAGGTGAAAGTTTCAAGCATCAGAGAAAGAGAACAATCCAAAGGCCCCATTCACACTGCTAAATCAGCCATAGTGTGGCAAGTATCTTCCAGAAAGCTGCAGCCAGAAGCCCAGGTGTGTGCAGACAGCCATGTTTGGGAAGCCTGAACAAAGCAATGACAGGCTGACAACAGCCCAACAAAGAGATTGTGAAAAGAGATTCACAAGAAAGCGGCTACATTATGGACAGAATGCGATACTTGGAAAAATTTCCCAAAAATTATGCTTTATTAAACATTAATGATAGACAATAGGGCAATCACCCTAGTTTACCATCACCTCAGTATGAGACAATACACACAGACTGAAAACCATTTAAAACCACATCAAGACCGGTCTGGATATATATGTGCTGCAGAGACAATGACAAACCTTGTCTAAAGCATTTGCAGCACCGCACATTGGTTACACTCCCTGTAGGAGGTATTTCAAAAAATTGTACCATAGGTATATATAATATATAATATAATTGTCACATGCTATGCATAATAGCTAATACAGTTGCCATGTGGAGAGAAACATAACCCTTAGCCTATTCAAGGCAATATGGGTAAAAAATTACATAAAGGGGGGATATACCCCAATAATATGAATATAAATTCATGCAGTACAACCCTATTGAGGCACATGTGATTGGGGCCCATCTACCCTTGGTAGATGCAAATAGTTGCAGAAATTCTTATAAATGGAGGAGTCCCTGTTGATGTCCTTGATGGGATAATAGATGTAGATAGCAGAGCCCTGCTTTATATGTTTTCTTCACCACAACGTGTGGACTATAAACCACTTTGATATACGTGATGGAATGAGGCCCAATGGGTCTTCCGTTTGTTGCAATATATGTTGTATGCCTTGCATCTAGATAATGCATCATAATGTCCCCATCCTGAAATAAGACAATGATATAGGGACAGTCAATCTGGGTACTCCCACTCTGATGTATATAATAGGTAACAAGAACAAAGAAGCTTTTAGAATTGTAGAATTTTACTGTTGTTTATTGGGCATGTGGAGACAAACTGCCTTTACTGAAAGACGACTATGTCATAGGTGAAAGTTTCAAGCATCAGAGAAAGAGAAAAACCCAAAGGCCCCATTCACACTGCTAAATCAGCCATAGTGTGGCAAGTATCTTCCAGAAAGCTGCAGCCAGAAGCCCAGGTGTGTGCAGACAGCCATGTTTGGGAAGCCTGAACAAAGCAATGACAGGCTGACAACAGCCGCAGCTGTCTGCTGGTCTTCATCAGTAATCACATTGGGAGCGATTACCTGTGTTTAGGGACAGATGATCGCTGTGGACGCAAGCATCTCACAAATTAAATACTCCCATGGTGTACTATATTATTGAAATTTGAACTCTTGCAAAAAAAAGTCTGTTTATCTGTTTGGGTATTTCTACCTTTCTGATTTAAATCATCTAAGGATCAGAGTATTCCATACCCTATGACGTAGGTTGTGTCTGAAGGTATTTCAACAAGAGGGCCCCAGTTTGATTCTTGCCCAGGACCCCAATTTATCTAAATACAAATCTACCAGACAGACCTGGTGGTCAGTATAGAAGTGACCTCTTACATTGGTGGTCACTGCTCACAGAACCCCTAGCAACCTTAGGAGGGTCCTTGGTTGAGAAAAGTTGCCCTTCTCTATCCAAAACGAAAAAAAAACAAATTCCCCATAGATCCCCAGTCAGTTTTACTATTGATTTGAATAATATAGACTTGATAGATTTAATTTCCTTTTTCATACATGATAAATGAAAGGGGAGTTATTGACCATACTTCTTCTGTGGGTTTACAGGAATGCATTTAGTTCTGCACTCCTATGACCCAGCTGCTGACAGCTAATGTCACAGTGCCGGTCCAGGCTCTGCAGGAAGCCCAACATTAATATCAGGATGTGCCCAGATGCCTGACCAGCAGCCTGAACCAGCCGCTTCCACCTCCTTCACAACCCTGTGCTCCAGTGAACAAGGAGGAACAGAGCAGAGAGCCGGAGACTGACAATCACTTTTGCCCTCTGCTCACTGAAAACTGAGAATTGAGAGATCAGCAGTCTTTGATCGCTCAGTTCTTGGTGTAGAGGCGGCTGGGGACAGCTAGGTGAGTATGTACGTTTATTTTTTTAAATCCATAGTTCTTTTTAATACAGATACAAATCATCCTTCGTTGTTACTGTAATATGTCAAGTGAAAGCATGATTGAATTGCAAAGGCAATGGTAATATGATTCTCATGTATTTTACTATATTCTAGGTTCCTGGAGAGTAACTGGTTTGTGTGGGTGACACAGATGAACCACATTCCAATGAATATAGACTACGATCAGAATAAGGAATGGCTTTCTACACAGGTAACCTTTATTATCTATGTTTCTCTCTATGCATATATAATATTTTGACATCATACTGATTTTTTTATGACTACATTATAAAATGAACTATGAAAGACCACTGCAGAGTTTGGTAAGCTCATCACCTGTACAAGAACACTCATTTTGATATTTTTAACCAATGAAACAAAATATCAGTGAGCATGATCCGAGCCTTTTCCAGTTGAGATTAGTGTGATCTTCAAGCAGCTGTATTTACTGTACATTTCACATTTCAAAAATAGGTCACAGATGGAAGCCATAGGAAAAACAGAAGTGAACAGAGAATCATTTGTAGTGGTATCTGGTACTTGTAAATGTATTATTAAAGCAGAACTTCACTAAGAATTTAAAGTTCCACTCAATCTCCTCCTCCCTCCCTCTTCTGCCATTAATCTAAACAGATTAACAAATTGTTTTCTGAGAATGGGTGCCTGCTTCTGGCAGGTACCCACTCCCACTTCCTCTCTGCTCGCCTAGGTGAGCAGAGTGGAGGTTCGCCCCCTACCTGCAACCTCTTGTGACACGTCACTGGTTCCAGGAGACTGCGGGACTATTCGGAAAGCATGCCTGTGCAATGGGGAGTCTGCAGGAAGTCACAACCAGCTTACCACTCAAGATGGCGGCACTGGGGGGCTAAAAGACAGGTAAAAAACCAGCTTAGGTGATGACAGTGCTGGACTCCTAAGCTGGTGAGTTTATTAAACATTAGCAGCTACAGTATTTGTAGCTGCTGACTTTTAATTGTTCTACCAACGACTGGAGATCCTCTTTAATTGGCTCAGATAGCATTGATTATAATTGAGTAATCCCCAAACCCTGAAAATGTTTGATGACTGCCTTCCATGGCACTGTACTTTACTTCAGTTTTCTTTCTCCCACCCAGCTGCAAGCCACTTGTAATGTGGACCAGTCTCTGTTTAACGATTGGTTCAGTGGACATCTCAATTTTCAAATTGAACATCAGTAAGTATATGAGGTAGGGCCTAAGCTGCTTTATCATCTTCCTATAACACTTTTAATAATGACTGCTTTTTATTTTCAGTTTATTTCCCACAATGCCGAGACACAATTACTGGAAGGTCGCTCCTCTTGTTCTCTCACTTTGCAAGAAGTATGGCATCGAGTACCAGTCCAAACCACTGTTTACTGCATTTGCTGATATAGTTCAGTAAGTGACATTACTTACAGGTTTTACTGTTAGCATATAACTCCGTAGCACTTGGCTGTTGCATCTGGGCCAACTGATGCAAACTGCTTACTTGTTGGCAATTAACCGCGCTTTTGTCAGCTGAGACTATTTTGCTTCACATCGGCAAGAAAGTCCTGTCAGCTGCATCATGAAAAGAGACAACATACACCTATTGGAGTAGATACAGTAGTACTAACATGTACAACTATGTGTAACCACTTGAAGACCAAGCATTTTCTGGCACTTTTTTGTTTACGTGTGTTTTTTTTTTTTTTATACAAGTTTATTGAACAGAACAAAAAATAAGTATCAGAGTATCTGTGTCACACTTACAGCATACAGCAATTGGCATGTAGAAGCATGTACATACAAGTACTGCAATGATTTGTTCAGATTGGAAGAGATATATAAGTTCAGCAAATAACCCATCATGGACCAACAGGAAGAGGAGTATCATATCAGCGACATATTACCCAGGAGCAGATCCAAGTTTGATCTATCTGTAAGGGTAGGGCATACATCTAGGGTTTCCAACCACAGCCTAACAGACTTGGGAGCACTAGTTCTACTGGAGCTGAGCCAAGTACTGACAGTTAGCCAGCCCATAATTTGCCAAATTTAGGTGGGCATCCCCTGTGTTGGTATATTAGTTTTTCATAGTGCAGGGTGGTATTCATATTGGCAATCCAATCCTGTGTAAAGGGGGCAAGGCGCTCTTCCAGCACATCAGTAGCACCTTGTAAGGATGGGGGCACTTTAATTTTTTTTATTTATTTTATTTTTACACGGTCCCTTTATTTTTATTTTTTTTTTTAAACTTCCCTTGCAATAGAAATAAAGATGACAGGTTCTTTCTAAGGAGAGATCTGGGGTCAAAAAGTCCCCAGATCTCTCCTTTACCTTTAAAAGCAAAGGTCAAAAAAATATTTTTGTTGATCTTCTTTTGCTTTTAATTAAAAAAAAAAAAAAATTGTTTACATCCACGGGAAGTGACATCATGATGATGCTCTGGTCCTCCAAGGCCATAGAGGCGATCAGAGGCTATCAATGAGTCTCTCATCGCCTTTGTTACCAGCTGGCCACACCGTCGGTTCATTTCTCGGCTGAAACTGTAAGCCATTTGCAAACCGCAACATATATATAACAGAATACATACAGTGCTCAGCATAAATGAGTACACCCCAACAGATTTGTCAGAAAACCTTTACTTTACTTTCAGAATCAACATTTTCTATGGGACACTATACCACAAAATACTCCCACAAATGCCGGCCATTGATTGCAAACAAGATTTGTTAATTTGCACACACAAAAAAAGTATTTTTCCTAACAAATTAATTCAAGACCATGTTGCAGAAATGAATACACCCCAATGAAAGTCTAATGCAGGCCATAGACGGTTTGTTTATCGGCCGATTTTCGCACTGTTAGTGGGGCAATGGCATTGGCCAGTTTTCGAGGTTCCTCCTCATTTCTTTTATCGGTCATGCTGGAAAATTTGTGAAAAACAGACAATTTTCGCAATCATTGGTGGCAACAGAACAACCAATGTTTCGTTTTTCAGACGAAAAATCTGCCGATAAACGAACCGTCTATGGCCTGCATTAGGAGCAAAGCTAAATTTTAGACAACAAAATCTTAATTAACAAGAATTCAACTACAGGTGAGTCTAATTATTCATTAAACAGGAGTCCAGCAAAAAGATGATTATAAAAGGGGGTCACTTAACAAAGAAAACCCCTTCCCATTTCATGCTGTCAGCAATGGCACCACATGGAAGAGAAATGTCACATGGCCTGAGAAAGAAAATAATTTCTTTACAGAAGAAAGGTGAAGGCTACAAGAAGATCATCAAAGCTTTACTTATCAGTCAGAATACTGTAGCAAAAATGTAACAAAGATGGAACTGCAACCATCTCACAGAGAAATCCAGGCCATCCATGGAAGTTAACACCTCGACCCTTGCGTTTTCTGATGAGAAGGGTTGAAGAAAATTGCCATGCAAGTTCACTGTAGTTAGCTAAAGAAGTAGAAAGCCAAACTGGGGTGATTGTTTTCCGTGACACAATACGGCATACACTGCAGAGGAATGGCATGCATGGGTGTCGTCCACGAAGGAAGCCTTTCTTAAAGCCCATGCACAAAAACGACCACCTAGAATTTGCCAGCACCAATGCTGAAAGAGAACAAGACTACTGGGACTCTGTACTCTGGAGTAATGAGATCAAGATACATGTTTTTGGAACTGATGGCTTCAAAACTATAAGGCATCGCAAAGGTAAGGAGTACAAAGAAAAATGCATGGTGCCTACAGTGAAACATGGTGGTGGCAGTGGCCTTCTGTGGGGTTGCATGAGTGCTGCTGGTGTCAGGGAGCTGCATTTCATTGATGGTATCATGAATCCACAGATGTACTGCTCTATATTGAAAGACAAGATGCTACCATCACTCCCTGCCCTTGCTCGTTATGCACTTTGTCTACTGATCTGAACCCAATCAAATACCTATGGAGAATTCTGAAGGGACAAGTTGAGCATCTCTCTCCATCCAGCACCCAGGCTCAAAGGTTGTTCTTGAAGAATGTAAAAAAAATAGATGTTGCAATATGTCTCCCAACTTGTTCATTCCATGCCTAGGTGACTTGGTGCTGTCCTTACAAATCATGGCATACAAAATAGATGGAGTAGTTTTTGTTGTGAGGTGTATTCATTTTTGCATCAACTAATTTGAGTAAAACTGAAGATTTTGTAATCTATGTTATATTACTAATCTTACTTTCATGTAGTGAACTAAACAAATGTTCTATAAAACTCAGTCTTGGCAAAATCTTTTGAATTGTTCATTGAAATATTGATTGAAATCTTACTTTTCAAAAGGGTTGTACTCATTTATGCTGAGCAGTGTGTGCATATGTGTATGTGTGTGTGTGTGTATATATATATATATATATATATATGTGTATGGTATGTGTGTGTGTGCGTGCGTGTGTGTATGTATGTATATATATATATATATATATATATATATAGTGTGTGTGCGTGTGTGTGTGTACGTGTGTGTACGCACACGTATTGTGGTTGGAAAGTGGGCAATATTAAAAGAAAAGTGTTGTCAAAGATTTTTTTGGGGTCATGCTTCTTTTATGGGTCACAGAAGTGTACTTAGTGTTACATTCCTGAGATCTGTAACTCAAAGTCGGCTGACAGCAGGCTATAGCTTGTAATCAGCTGATGTGGCAAAGCCACCTCAGGCTCTGCCAGGATCTTGACAATATTGTCAGGATATGCCCATCTGCCTGACTGACAGCTGGCTCTGCCTCTCAGTGCAAAACTGAAAGCCAGAGTCATCTGCTCCAAACCCCTATGAAGCTTGGCTCTCCAGTGAGTGCTGGAGTAGCAGAGCAGAGAACAGTGTCTTAAGTCTCCGACAGCAGGCTTTTCCTACAAAAAAAAAAAAAAAAAAAGAATATTTGTTTACTGATTTTCTGAATATGTATGACCTATTTTGCATTGTATGTTCTGCAGTTCGCTCAAGGAGTCTGGGGAGTTGTGGCTCGATGCTTACCTGCACAAGTAATGAGTGACCTGTGTGCTATTCTGTCGGATTTATAGAGCCCAGGGAACTACTGCTGCAAAGAACACTGTATTTCACAACATTCTTCTAGTGTCCACACTGCTATGTAGTCAATCAGGATCTCGGATGCCCTGCAGTGCTGTAATATTAGCACATCACAAACATGACAGATGACTTCATTATATTCTGGAAAGGATAGCTCTTACTTAGTATACCAGGTTTCTTCCCTTCTGAGCAAAATCAAGGTGCAACACCGAACGCTGAATGGACTTGACTTTGAAAAGCGCCTTCCGTCGTGAAAAGCCAAATAATGTTAAAGCCAATAAAAATGTCTCTGAAATGTAAGAACAGTTCTGCCATAACAGTCTAGGCTGCCTGCATCAAGAAGGAAACCATATGGTAGTAGGAATATGTTTTATAATTGTTGGCAAAAAAGCAATTATTTAGGAGGTGAAACATACAAATATGTATACAATTAATTTCAAAAGCATTGTCGATGTCAGGAATTACTTTAAGGACCTGAGGAATAGGAGTACGGACTGCATCATTTACTCCCAAGATCTCCAGCGTGTACACTTCTTTAACTAGTAGCGGATCATAATCTGTATTCTCTAAGGCCCTCCCTTATGCTGGACCTCATATCTTTATGCTGAATTCTCCTCAGCTTTGCTCATTTTATTCCTGAGAGGTGATGTTATCCACATAACGTTAGGAAGTTTACTAAGATAAAATATGTGCTTTGCAGAACAAGAGCAGTTTGTATGCTTGTGACATTTATAGGCTGACTGTGGAATGGACTACTTGTCTCTGATCAAGACATACCAAACACTGTTAATGTCACCTTAATGTGATACTAAACCCAAAGCCAAAAAATGTAATATATTACAGCTTACCAATAGATGTGGTGGCTGCATTTGTGTTCTTTTTTAGGCTCTTTTCTGGCTTTTTCCCTTAATTTTTCACTTGGTGATGTGGCCAGTAACACACTTCCTGCATTAGGGTGCCTACACTCTGGATGAAGAAGCACAGAGACACCTTTGCACAGCAGCATTGTTAATGTGGGGAGGAGAGAAGTGCTAGGCTTGGTTCACATTTGATGCTTTTTGCAGTATGTTTTGCGTTTTTGACACTTTTTTTTTACCGCATTGTGCTTTTTGTTCAGTTTTTTTTGTTGTTGCTGGGCAGAATAAAAATGCAGCAAAAATGCACTACCATGGATTTCAGCAGCAAAAACGCTGCTTTTTGCTTTTAAAAATATCCCTTTCTAAAAACGCAGCTCAAAAAAGCATAGATGTGAACATGTTCCATAGGAAACCATGTTAAATGGACTGTAGTGCGTTTCTGCAAAAAGCACTAAAAAAAACACATTGGTGTGAATGGAGCCTTAGAAGCACTAGCAGAAATAGGTACACTTACAAATTGAAGCCAAACTCCAGCTAATACTTTATAAGCTATTACAGCAAATTGTTTGTTTTGTTTTTTTTCCATTTTGGAATAAAGGTTTTACATAAATATATAAAGCTGACCATTGTAAACACCCCTGTCAGTGTTAAATGGTTTGACCCAACCCTCCAACTGCTACAACTGCAGGGGAGCTTGTTTTTTTTGAAAAGCAACAGATTTACTGGCTGTATCACCAGGTTAAAATACAGGAAAGAAGGTCTCAAAAAGAAAACTAATGCAGCCTTCATATCTAAGATTTGGTAAGCAGCAGTATAATAAAGGTTTGCTTTGGAGTTTAATGCCACTTTAAGGCTCCATGCACAGTGCCGTAAAAAAAAAAAACGCCACTGCTCTTGGCAGAAAAAACCCCCACTAATTTTGCAGTAGTGTTAAGCATTTATTTCTGCCAGAAAAATGCTCTCAAAAATGCAAAAAGGTTTTTTTTTTCTGCCTCTAAACGCTGAACTTAAAAAACACCTCTAGACTACCTAATGTGAACAGACACATAGGATAACAGTTGCTTCTTCAGGAAAAACGATACACTCCTCTAGGAGCAACATATTTTTTATGCCAGTGTGCATGGAGCCTAAAGGTTCACTATACCTAAAACTGGCATTTCTGTGTTTTGCAGTTTCTGGTGTTTTGAATCACACCAATTTATCTGTTTAGGGATTCCAGTGACAAGATCTGCCACTAGCCATGGACCGAACAGTGAAAGCTCCTGATTTTTCATTGGTTCTACATTAGTGGGAATGCTGCAGGTGACACCAGTGCAGAGCTCAGAACTATGGCAGGATAATCTCAAGTCAGTCCAAACACTAAAAGGAAACAAGTGTGTAATTCAAGTTGTTTGGAGGGCAATGCATCATGGGGAGGAGCTCAGGTCCTGTTTTGCAGTGTAAAAAAAAATGATCCCAACTAAAGTGTGCGTTTGTCATTTTGTTTGATGCTATGTGATTAACTTGCCAATATCTGCCAAAAATTGAAAGATCAGTTTAGAGTGTAGTGACCTATTAAAGGAAGCCTGTAGTGGAAGAGCATGCAGGCTGCCATTGCAGACCTCTCCTCCTGAAAATGCTGGTTGCCTGGCTGTCATGCTGATCCAGAGGCTTAAATACTGTCTCAAGCACTGACCTCAACTATGTTTGCAGAGCAGATGTACTAAATTCACTCTTATTTTCTGATCTGCACGCTTGCTCCAGGTTAGTAGCTGATCAGGTCAGCAATTGCAGCTTCATATTGTTCTCTATGTGGGCTCTCTTCAAATGTAGTCACAGAGCTGCCCTGTATTTGGAAACAATGACACCTAGTGGACACTGCTTGTATTGCATAGGAGCAAGCTGACAGCTGCAAGTGATGAGCTCCTTCAGGAAGACATTTTTCCCAGAAAACCGTAAATATTGAATATACATATAGCAGTGTTTTGGCCGATTATTTTATACTGCTTTACATTGAATTCAAAATTGCACTCTGACTTATCATTGCACTGTGGATTGTAGAACCAAGTCAATCTACAACATGTTATATTGCCTTTTAGGAGTAATGGTAACAAGATGGAATTTTGTTTCAGTACAGCAGTGCTATTGGAAATCAAGTTCTCCTAAAGAGTATTTTGTAGATATTGCTTTTAGTTTGATACTTTTCAATTCCCTTGGTAACATGGACGCCAACAAATGCCTGTTTACTGGATGTGGTACACATACCCACTGTCTTTCTGGACTGTGGAGGCCAATGCTGCCACTAATTTTAAGATCTTTTTATAGTTTTGTACCAGCAAGGCCTTTTACAGTGATGACAGTAATAGACTAATTACACTAATTTATCTGCATTGATTTAAAATGGGATTCATGGTTTGATTTTGTTGCAACAACTAATAAATTGATTTCTTAAGCCTGTGTGTGGTCTCTGCAGATGTAGGAAAATAAAGTATCTGAATCATACAGTATAAGATTTGTATTCTTAGACCATGGGCACCATGCAGCTACCTTCTGGTTATTGGACAATGGCAAAAAAAAAACTTGCAATGGCACACCATATAACCCTACCCACTCCATTATGTTAATCTTACAGTACAGGACAAAGGAAATGTATTCATACACCTTGGGTCAGGCTCATATCTTTAGGTGATTGAACACTGGCAAGCTTCTGAGGACACCACCCTCCCCACGGGTACCTCCCCTATAATCTTACCCTGTGTGTGTTTTTTGCTAGTGCCACTAGGTAATGGACCTCCTTCTCCGTCCTGAAGAAACTAGCTTCACCAGGCTATTATTTTATCTTCTGATTCCTCAGTGAACCCTCACTGTCTTCTAATGGCTATGCAGAAACAGTACATCTGGGTCAATGCAACCTCAGCAAAACCTTGGAAGCTGTACCTAGCCGCCTGTTGTGGGAATGACCTGTAATGCTTCAGGGACCGGCTTTTTTGTGGGGCACTCACCTTGGCATTTGGTGCAATGCTGTTGAGTTAACCACAGACCCCATGCCCTGAAGACCCTTTAGGGTGTATGCCTGCCGTGATGGGCAAAGCCTGGACTTTACATAGAGTTCAATGTTATGAACAGGTAAGACCCTGTATCTCTGATCATTACTGTGTAAAAAAGAGCTATGTTTGGAGTGAATTCACATAACAGTGTAAACTTTTTAAACTTCATTGACTTAGAGCTCAGGTGAATTACCAGGTGTTATATCACATCATCGGTTACTCACTTTGTCACTTCCGCCTAGAGCCTTTATAAAGGCACTCAGGTTCTTTCTCCCGCCACAAGGATTCTTTGCATGATGGTCTATGCTGGGTTATTGCGTATACCTTCCTGACACGCTTACCCTATCTCTCACATCGTCTTCACACTCTGCTGATGCAATATGCTGCAAATGTTGAAAATCTCATTGCCTCTGTCTGCAAAAGCCTTGGCATAGTGGAGGTTGACTCTCCTCCATCTTGACACGCCCCCTTGGGCACTATGAGACCTACAAAGACTTCCAAATCATTCCCTGTCCATGAACAGATAGAATGTGCAGTTTATGACAGTTGGGTCACTTCTAAAAGGATTTTCACTCCCCCAAAAGTCTTTACTGAGCTTTATCCAGTAAAAAAAAGTTTGCAAAACAGCAGGCTGTTCCTGTAGTAGGCCATGCTGTCTCTGTCCTAAACAAACAGCTAACTAGGCCTACTAAAGGTGTTATTTTATAGATTCTGCTGCCAGAAAATATGAAACACTCTAAGTTCTGTAACCTAGCAGGCCCAGCCCTGCAACCAGCTCTTACTGCTATTTCTGTGTGTCAAATTGCAGCTAACAGGGTTAGAAAAATGAATAACCAATATGACACAGGGTATGGACTTTTTTGGTGGGGGGTTAAAGCTGTCCTCCCATACTGTGAGAGTTAACTGGAGCCTCTGCTGCAAAGGAAGGTTTTCACAGATCTCGTAATATTATAATGCCACAATGCATCATATGCTCTCTGAATGGGCATATAAACTACGGAGTACTATTTTGTGTTGCTGCAATGAAATTTTAGCAAAATGGACTAGCCTGCTGCATCATTTTTTCACTTTGATTTTCGGGATGTCTTTGAATTCAGTCCTCTGTAGCTTGATCATTTTCATTTCCAAATGATGGGGCATCCTTACGTTCCTAACACATTACCCAGTCCATATCAGTATAGGTATCTAGCAGTGTGTGTGTGTACATGCATATACATACATACACACACACACACACACTATATTGCCAAAAGTATTGGGCCAGCCCTCCAAATCATTAGAATCAGGTGTTCCAATCACCTCCATGACCACAGGTGTATAAAACCAAGCACCTAGGCATGCACTGCTTCTACAAACATTTTTGAAAGAATGAGTTGCTGTCAGCTCAGTGAATTCAAGTGTGGTACTGTGATAGGTTGCCACATGTGCGATAAGTCCATCAGTGACATTTCCTTGCTACTATTCAACGGTCAACTGTTAGTGGTATTATAACAAAGTTGAAGCAACTGGGAACAGCAAATGTAAAATGACAGAGCGGGGTCAGCGCATGCTGAAGCACACAGTGCGCAGACGTCACCAACTGTCTGTCTACCAGGTGGTCCACCGAGTATAGATCTATGCTTGTTCCACGCATGTTTGAAGCTTTATACTGTTGAATGGCTCTCTACCTCTGCTGGAAGTTTATTCCAAGCATCAACTTGCACTACTATTTCTGTAAAATAGTACTTTTTGAGATTAGTTTTGAACTTTTCTCCGTTAGTTTGAGGTCATGTCCCCGTGTTCTTGATTCTGGTTTGTTGAAAACACTGCCCTCCTGTGTATTACACACATTTGACAACCTTAAGAGTAGATTTGCACTGCCCAATACCTACTTATTTCATTTCCTCCAGCTCCGTCATGCCTATGCTGCCCAATCTGAAACCACTGCCTTGAATCTCTTCTCCCTGGTGACACCCTTATCGAACATCTACAAGGCCCTCCAACCTACAGTATATCATGGTTTGGACAATTTAAGGTCATTTTGGGTGGCAGAGCTAGCCAATGAAGATTGGGAAGAGGTCTGGGAGTATCCCTTCACTCAAATGGTCTCTTCCCGGGACTGACTGATCCAATTCAAAATTCCTCATACACCTCAGACTCCATAAAATCTATCCAGATTGTCCACCTACTTGGCAATGCAATGCGGACTCTTACATGGTATGGACTTATCCCCGTATGCAGATATTTTGGTCAGGAGTCCCCCAGTTTAATACTCAATTGACCACCAGCTCTATACCTCAACAGGCAGATATTTGCATATTAGGGCTGGTCAAAGCCCTTGTTTGGGTTACTCCTGTTCTATGCCAGGAAACCCATGCCCGAAATTATTGGAAGTCACTTGTCAGCTCGTTTATTCCTCTTTATAAAGAAACGTACATGAATAGGGGGTGTCCACACAACTTTAACAAGGTATGGGATATATGGCTGGAATCCAAAGCTACTACTGTGAGCCAAGGAGACATATCTGATCCTTTACCCTAATAGAATTCAATGACAGAATTTGACATGGGATGCAGTCTTCTAGGTACAATTGTCCCTCTGCAATCTAGTTTAGGTCATCCTATTATTCTGTGCTATTGTGCACTGGTTATCTAGGGGGGGTTGAAGGAGGACCGACAGTTCCACAATCACTAGTATTCTACCATGCCAACTATGTCTATATTGCAAAGCGTTTACAGCTATTTTTGGAGTAGCAAGTAGGGGGCTTGTTAAGGTTGTTATGTTATTTTCTGGTTTGACTATAAATCTTTTTTTTTTTGTTTGTTTTGTATCTACCCAAGCCGGGAAATGCCCAGAGGCTGTTTTGCAGTTATAAACTAAAAGAACAATAAACAGAATTTAAAAAAAAAAAAAAATCCTGCCCTCTTTAACCTTATTCACCCCCTTGATGCATCTAAAGACTGTACATGTTAACTTCCTAAACTTGCTTTTGATAGTTTTTATTCTCCAGACCTTTCACGATTTTTGTTACCCGTCTCTGAGCTCTTTCTATCTTATCAATATCTTTTTGTGAGGTCTCCAGAACTGGACAGTATTCTTAATGAGGTCTAACTAGAGATCTATATAGGGGAATCAGGACCTCCTTCCTCCTGCTTGTGACCCCTCTAGTGATGCATTCAAGCATTCTATTCACTTTCCTCCCTACCTAGCCACACTGTTTGATCATTTTGCAATCATCTGAAATGAATACCCCCAAATCCTTTTCCTCTGTAGTGTTGGACAATAATGTACTCCCAATGTTGTACTCTCTCAAGGGATTCTTTTTTCCTAGGTGCATTACTTTACATTTAGAAACATTGAAATGCAATTTCCGCTTTTTTGACCAATCTTCCAAATCATGTTCCATGTTACAGACACCTCGAGGGATATCAACCCTATTGCACAGCTTTGTGTCATCAGGAAAAAGACATACCTTACCCAACAAACCTTTAGTTATATCACTTACATATAAATAGAACAGGACCTAGTAGAGACTTGTGGTACACCACTAGTGACTGGTCTCTGTTTCGAGTGAACCCCATTTATAACCACACTCTGGTATCTATCCTTTAGCCAGCTGCATATCCACTGAACCACCCAAGCGCTAAGTCCTGGCTTGTACAACTTTTGTATTAGATCATTATGTAGAAGTGTATCAAATGCCTTGCTGAAATCAAAATATGCCATGTAAACAGCACCACCCTGGTCCAAAACATTGGTAATATAGTCAAAAAATCCAACCAGATTAGTTTGACATGATCTGCCCTCAGTAAAGCCATGCTGCTTTGGATCTAGCAAGTTGTGTTTTTAAGTGATCAATGATCCTTCCTTTCAGCATTGATTCCGTTAACTTGACTACTACCAATGTTAAACTCACTGGCCTGTAATTGCCAGCTTCTACCTTGTTGCCCTTCTTGTAGATAGGTACAATATTAGCTGTCCGCCAGTCTTAGGGAACTTCTCCTGTTAGAAGAGACTGATTAAAAGGTCAGTTAATGGTCCAACTACTATACCTCGAAGTTCTCTCTGGGATGAATACCATCAGGACCTAATGCTTTATAAATCTTTAACCTCCAGAAATCCTAAAAATGATCCATCATTACAAGAACCAATATGATTTCCCAGCTTATTATTGTTAGTAGAATTTATTTCTGAGAAGACTGAACAAAAGTATTTAAGTGGTTTGCTATATCCAGGTCTCCCTCAACATAAGTGTTTAGCACAAGGGAGACATACTGATTTTTACTAAACTTAGGCTTTAAAGCGTAACTCCAAGGAGGTCCAAACAAACTATTTTCTTCACCAACACATGCTCCTGTGCTGTATAAACTGCCCAGCTTCTGGATCAAAATTGAGTTGGGCTGAGCCATTCACAGGAAGCCTTGTATTTTAGGAATACAAGGCTTCTTCTGAGGTGGGGAGGCGAGCCTTGTTTTCATTCAAAAAAAGTAGTTTCCAGTGAATGGCAGAGCATCACTCACCTTGACTCTATTTTGTTCAGACAGTGGGATGGGAAGTTCCTGCCATGTTGCCTGGAACACATCTCTGTATACTGTATGTAGCTGATGCTACAGTTTACACAGCAGCTGCATGTGTTTAGTGAGGAAAATTTATTTGGACCAGCACTAAAACCTAGTTAGGCTTTCATGTATGACTCCTGCTGCCTTAAAATAATTGATTATAGATTACAAAAAAAAAAAATTACTTGCACCTACTTTAGCCAAGAACTAGCATCTGAGGTCCACTCAAACTCTGATCACCAAGCAGCTTTATTGAGGAACCTTCAAAATATCTGTTTAGGACTAAATCCTAGAATTAGTCCCCCACAATAAATCTAAACCTGTGTAGGATGCTATCTCAAGATAGACCGCTTTGTTGTGACAAATAAAAATCAATCTCTACAACGTGGCACTCACCCTCTCTCTCTTCATACAAGCTGACTCTTACCAGGAACTATTGCAACTCCATAGAGGCAGTAGAGAACGTCTACACTATAGTAATCATATGATTTAATCAGACTTCCACCAAGCTCCAAGTCCAGCATCCCACCACCCCAATTCTTGCATATAAAAATTTGTTTTAGTAGCTTGGATTTTCTTTTTCACAAAACATCATCTGAAATTATACTGGTTGCTGTTGGCAATAGTAACTTTGAACAATTTTTTTTATATGCAGCATTTAGCAATTAGAATCCATGGCACTAAAGCAAACACTTCTTTTCATCAAGCAATGCTCAGCAACATGTGAAACCAATCAATGATGTTAATGCTATTGAACAAGCACTCAATTTTAGCTTACACTGACTGCAAAATGTGCAGAGCCATTAATTTACACTGACACCCCAACGCACAAAAACAGTGGTTGTCAACATACCCTTGCACTGCAGAAAATCACATTGTACACTGCTCAAAAAAATTAAAGGAACACTTTGAAAGCACATCAGATCTCAACGGGGAAAAATATCATGCTGGATACCTATACAGATATGGACTGGGTAATGTTAGGAACGTAGGGATGCCCCAGCGATTGAATTTAGTCCTCTGTGAGTTAATTTTCATTTCCATGAAAGACACCCTGAAAATCAAAGTGGAAAAAATAATGCAGCTGGCGAGTCCATTTTACTGAAATTTAATTGCAGCTACACAAAATGGTACTCAGTAGTTAGTATGGCCCCCACGTGATTGTATGCATGCCTGACACCGTCGGGGCATACTCCTAATGAGACGATGGATGGTGTCCTGGGGGATTTCCCCCAGATCTGTACCAGGGCATCACTGAGCTCCTGGAAAGTCTGCAGTGCAGCCTGGCGGTGTCAGATGGACCAAAACATGATATCCCAGGAGGTGTTGTATTCGATTTAGGTCAGGAGAGCGTGAGGGACATTCTTTGGTATCAATTCCTTCATCCTCCATAAACTGCCTGCATACTCTCTCCACGAGGCCAGGCATTGTTGTGCACCAGGTGGAACCCAGGGCCCACTGCACCCGCGTAGGGTCTGACAATGGATCAAGGATGTCATCCTGATACCTAATGGCAGTCAAGGTGCCATTGTATAGCCCACAGGTGTCAAACTGGTGGCCCTCCAGCTGTTGCCAAACTACAAGTCACAGGTGGCATTGCAAGATTGAGTTACAAGTATGACTCCCAAAGGCAGAACATGATGGGACTTGTAGTTTTGCAACAGCTGGAGGGCCATCAGTTTGACACCCCGGGTCTAGCCTGTAAAGGTCTGTGCGTGCCAGCAAACCTGGCAATGGCACATACTGATGTGCCATCCTGGAGGAGTTGAACTGCCTATGCAACCTCTGTGGATTCCAGATATCACCTCATGCTACCAGTAGTGACATTGACCCTAGCCAATACAAAACTACTGAAAACCAGTCAGAAAAGATGGAAAGGGAAAAAAATGTCAATGGCCTCCACCTGTAAAACCATTCCTGTTTTGGGGGTCATCCCATTGTTGCCCATCTAGTGCACCTGTTAATTTCAATAACACTAAAGCAGCTGAAACTGCCTCCTCTGCTACTTAACATACCAGATCAATATCCCAGGAGTTTCATTTACTTGATGCTGTACTCTGATTAAAAAGTGTTCCTTTACTTTTTTTGGAGTAGTATACATGTCATGCATTGTGGGGAATTGCATTTCAGAGTGGTGCAGGAGAGGTTTTTTGTCCATTTTAAGACATTGTAAGCCCAATTATTGTGACAATATTTATAAACATGGTAAAACAACACAGAGAGAAAAAGTGGAAAGGGGCCCTAAAATTAAACATTTCATGACATGACCAGGGAATATTTTTCATTATTTATTTCAGGTACTTATACAGCGCCGTCAATTTACGCAGCGCTTTACATATATATTGTACATTTACATCAGTCCCTAACCCTCAAGGAGCTTACAATCTAAGGTCCCTAACTTACATTCATACATATACTGGGTCCAATTTAGACAGGATCCAATTAACCTACCAGCATGTCTTTGGAGTGTGGGAGGAAACCGGAGTACCCATAAAAAAAACCACGCAGGCACAGGGAGAACATGCAAACTCCAGGCAGGAGGAATAAATTTATCGGACTTCTAAATTGCCCATTATGCTGCTGTACTGGCTTCAATACTTTAAGTTACTGACCCAAAACAAGAGTGCATATCAAAAGGTATTTATCTGCATACTTGTTCTGGGTTAGCAGCTCACCGTATTGAAGCAAGAGGCCCAGAATGACAGGCAGGCAGGCAACTAGCACTAACAGAATGAAAAGAGTATATATTTCTGAATAAGGCAGCTAGCACAAAACAGTTTTCCTAAGTCATCCAATTGCCAGATTTAAACTTTCAATTTGTACAGGCAAGTAATGGAAGCAGAAAATGGTTTGTTAAGGTGATTATTTTCCCTTCAGCATTTGTTAAAAATTGTGAAGCTCAAAAGGTTTTTTAAACATTTTAATGAAAATAACATTCCAAGACTTCAACACGCATAATACTCAAATCAGAAAAACAGTTCATATCTCCACTGCCAAGTTCAGTCACTTATTTGCCTTTCTTAAATTTCCCTGATGGGGTGCCCGTGGTTTTTGCCTTTTTTTTGGCTGAGCCTTTAATATCAATCTCTTTCCTTTTGGTGGAGCTGATGGAACCAGTCACCTTGAAGAAGTCATCTAGACGGCCTTGAGTACTACCATGGCGGTTCTTAGCCAGCTTCTTGGCACCATTACGGATGCGGTCCTCATTGAACTGCTTTTCACTGCACATAAAGGCCACCAGGCCTGCCTCGTCTGGGTCCTGCCACTTCAGCTCCATATCATTTATGTCAACCACTTCAGGCTCTAAAAATAGCTGCCGAGCTTCTTTGTATAACCAGTTTTCTGGAATAGAGTACTTCTTCAAGTCAATGTTGTCTAGGACCTCTTCAATGCTCCTGTGCTGTTTTATCAGTTCTATTGCTCTCTTTGGGCCAATGCCTCTGATGGTCTCACAGTAATCACAGCCTAGCAATATACAAAGATCTATAAACTGCTCTTGTGTGATCCCTATATCCTGTAGGGCACGACTAAGGTGAAATTCCTGAATAGGTAACTTTTTGGCCTCACTAGCCATGAGATGACGAAGCAACAATGGAGTACCAAAGGTCAATGCGTCCATATCTTCAGTTGCAGCTGCATACACCTTTCCAGCTTTCACCAAAGCAGCACAGGTAGCTTCTGCCTCACATGGAGCATCAACATATGGAACACCCATTAGGGCTAGAAGTTTCTTGCATTCCTCATTATGCTGCTTTGTGACCTTTACAAGTCTCTTATTAAACTTTTCAATGTTCTCTACCTCTCCTGCCTCTTGGGCAGCTTCAAGTTGCTTCTCAGCCTCTGCCCTCCTTTCAGTACGCTTGGCCAGTTCACCTGACTTCAGCTGAGGAGGTTTTCCATCAAACACATACACCGGCTTGATGCCATTTTCAACCATGCGAATTGTACGATAGAACATGCCCATTAGGTGGCTGGTGGTTTCACCTTCCTCGTTCTGAAGCATATTCCCATCTTGCCGCACAGCAATAAGGAACTGGTAGATGCACATTGAGGCATCAATAGCCACTTTACGCCCAAAGTAACTTTTTATGTCATTTTCTTTTATGGCTCCACGGGCCACATCAGCAATCAGCTTAGTAAGACCTTGAATTCCCATTGTACAGCCAGAAACAAATTAAAAGTAAAAATGAGCAGCAAGAAAATGTACCGATGAACAACCTGAAATGAAGAAGAACAGCTGTGAGATTATAGTGGACATAAACATAGGTTGTAAATAAAGTTATTCATTCCACACCATACTACAATTTACTTGTTTGGAAATGCATTCAACGGAATTTAACAAAACTGTAGGAGACAGAATCAAAAACAGCAGTGCATGGTAACCAATCAGCTTCTATCTTTCAGTTTCAAAGGTTGAATGAACAAGCTGAAGATCGAAGTTGATTGGTTGCTATCCAAAGCTGCTCCACTTTTGATAAACTCCCCCGTTCCACCAACACCAGTTTCTATTTAATTCTGAAATAGAAACTAGAGAAGCATCCATACCCAATTAACAAAGGGATCAGAAAACTGATACAGATCTCCACCAGACCAGTCTTTGCATATGCATGTGAATTGTCTGCAGACAGTTCACATGCCTCTGCCTGCCCAGGCTCCATGGACAGAGCTCAAATGATATACACTGCATCCAGCTTGAGAGGTACTGCAAAGAAGAATGGGAGAAATTGCCCAAAAATACGTGTGCCAAGCTAGTAGCATCATACTCAAAACGACTTGAGGCTGTAATTGGTGCTAAAGGGGCTTCAACAAAGTATCAAGCAAAGGCTGTGAATACTTATGTACATGTGGCTTTTTTTTATTTTTAATAAATTGCAAAGATTTCAAAATTAGCTTCTTTCACGTTGTCATTATGGGGTATTGTTTGTAGAATGTTGAAGAAAAAAATGAATTTAATCCATTTTGGAATAAGGCTGTAACATAAAATGTGGCAGAAGTTAAGCGCTGTGAATACTTTCTGGATGCACTGTAACACCTCCTGTGCATAAGTGGTGGACTAGGGTCAATTTGCACCGGCCTCTTTACAAAAGCATCAAAGGGAGTGCCAGGCCTTGCTGCCCTCTAACGACTGAGAAGTCTGGTAACAACTGCAAGAAAACAGAGGGCGCACCTGGCTAGTGCATTATCCAAGGGTCATTTATTATATGAAAGTAAAAAACATACAAACAGGGACGATATACAGCATGACAAGCCAACAACTTGTGGCACAGTGGAAAGTGGGCTTGCGCGTTTAGAGGGTAACCCTTCTTCATCAAAGACCTGTTATTTGTTTTCTTACATGGACAAAGCCTTCGTGTAAGTTCCTTTCCCTGCCTACAAGTCCGGATGTTAACTGCAGCAAATGCACTGATAAAATATCCCACCCCCTGCTCTTATTATCACTTTTTTTTTTAAAGCTGGTCGACCTGTTTGCTACATATTGCAGGAGACAAAATTGCCACGCAACTAGCGTTTACAGAAAAAAGTAATCAATGACAGCAAACTGTTGGTAAGAGCTGCACTGTTTTTATTAGTTATTTCACATAACGTGAAATTATGCACAGCATCTTCATACATTATGGAGCACTTACCTGTCAGTGTGCTCTCCTCCAGCGGTGACAGGTCAGTTGTGCAATTGTCTCCACCCTCCCCACTGGTTTTTCTAGGTCTTGCTTGCTCCAGTTTTAGTAAATTCCCCTCATGGTGTTTAATATCTTCTAGCTCATTTTCTTTATACGGCAGCCACAGCCTGAGAACCGAAACCTGTCCTCTTGCCAGCGGCTGCAGAAAAGGACCCTTGTCCTCTCGGTGGAAACTGTGGTCTCGTTGCAGCTAAGGCATGCCATATAATAATTTTTTTGTTCAACCAGTCAGTTAGAAAAAAAAAAACCAATTCCAACATCTACATACTCAACGTGGATTCCTTCCCACTGAACTATTGTGTCCGACAGCCAGAACACATTGCTCAGTGCTGCCGGCTATAGCTAGTGGCACTGATTGTTTGGGGAAAACCCCGACTGGCTGGTTGTACAGAAGTCAATCTGTACATCAACTTCTGTACAAGCTGTCTGACTAAACATGTATTAAAGTTTGACTGGTCCCTCTGATAAACTGGCCAAATTTCAATCCATGTAGTATGGCCGTCTGAACACCCCCCCTTATGAGTCACAGCTAGAGCTTTCCTGTTGGGAAGCAGCATGAGTTGTGCTAACTGCAGAACTAGCATATTATCTTAGCATGGGAGACCTTTACAGAGATTAATTATTCCCCAGAGAACAGGGGTCCTTCTTGCAATATGCTGGCAAGGGACAGGATTTCCTACTCTAGCTGTGTCTGCTTTAACCACTTGCCTACAGGGCACTTATACCCCTTTCCTGCCCAGGCCAATTTCCAGCTTTCAGCGCTGTCGCACTTTGAATGACAATTGCGCGGTCATGCAACATTGTACTGAAATTTTTATCATTTTTTATAGACAGATAGAGCTTTCTTTTGGTAGTATTTAATCATCTCTGGGTTTATTTTTTGCTAAACAAACCAAAAATTTTGAAAAAAATAAAAAAGTTTTTTCTTAGTTTCTGTTATAAAATTTTGCAAATAAGTGGTTTTTCTCCTTCACTGATGTGTGCTAATGAGGCTGCAGTGATGGGCACTGATAAGCATCACAGAAGGGCACTGAAAGACAGCACTCATATATGGCACTGACTGGCAGCACTCATAGGTTGCACTGAAAGGCAGCTCATATGGGCACTGATATGTGGCATCAATGTGCACTGGTAAGCACTGATATGTGGCACTGACAGGTAGTATTGATGGACACTAAAGGGAGGCACTGATGGGGCTACACTGATCATCAGTGCTCTGATGATCAGTGTACATGTCCCCTCCAAGGAATGCCGATTACCAGCTCTCCTCTCCTCACGAGCTGTCAGCGTGACAGCTTGTGAGGAAAGAAATGCCGACAACCGGCACTTCCTTATTTACATGCAATCAGCTGTGATTGGACACAACTGATCACATGACAGAGCCGACATAATCGGCTCTGTTGATCGGTGATCTGCTGTGTCCCAGGGACACAGCGCACCATCGATCGCCGATTGAGTGGGAGAATGTCATATGCTGTCATCCCAGAACGAGAGAACCGCCTTGTGCCTGTCATTTCCTTATATAGCGGGCGGGAGGCGGTTAAAAAGAAAGCTAACTGTCAGACTTTGAGATTCTTTTATTTTAAAGTTGAACTAAACCCTCCTATCCTTTTCAGCCAAGGTAGCTGCCATCTTTGATCTTCAACTGCCATGGTGCTGCAAGTGATCAGTTATTACACGGTTTGACGGTTTGGTGCACAAGTGTGACAGTTAGCATTTCCAGAATGTAGCGGTTTCTGATTTTGGAAACCTTTAAACCCATGGGTTTATTCTGCATGAATGTGTTTTGTTGACTTTTGCATGAGCAATTTTACAGTGACATGTTTGGTATCCATTTACTCGGTGTAACATTATCTTATTTTTTAAAAATGGGTATTCTATTGTTTTTGCATAAAAATTTTAAAAAGTCTTTTTCCCTAAAAAAGTTTGAAAATCTGCTGCCCAAATACCTTGTGACCAAAAAACTGCAAAACCCACCATTCTATTCTCTAGACCCTTAACCAAGTGGCAACCATGCTGTAGCCTAATGACAGCTACAAGGCGGTTGTCCAGTCCTGGGAGGGCGTCATATGATGTCCTGCCAGAACACACCCTCAGCGATCTCCGTGATCGCTGTGTCCTATGGACACAGCTGATCACGCGATGTGGTAAAAGGCAAATCACAGTGGCTTTTTATGTGATCAGCTGTGTCAAATGACACAGATCACCAGGTAAATATAGTTGCTGGTTATCGGCCGGCACAGCGTGAGGAAAGTACTGCCGATAACTGGCAATTGTCAGAGAACAGATCTGCACTGATCATCAGTGCCCAGCAGTGCCATCAGTCAGTGCCACCCATGCCACCTCATCAGTGCCCATCAGTGCTGCCTATCCGTGCCACCTCATCAGTGCTGCCTATCCGTGCCACCTCATCAGTGCTGCCTATCCGTGCCACCTCATCAGTGCTGCCTATCCGTGCCACCTCATCAGTGCTGCCTATCCGTGCCACCTCATCAGTGCCCATCAGTGCTGCCTATCTGGGCCACCTCATCAGTGCTGCCTATCTGGGCCACCTCATCAGTGCTGCCTATCCGAGCCACCTCATCAGTGCCCATCCGGGCAGCCTCAATGCACATCAGTGAAGGAGAAAAATTACCTGTTTGCAAAATTTTATAATTGAAACAAAGAAAAATGTTTACTTTTTTTGTTTATAGTGCAAAAAACTCCCAGTGGCGATTAAATATCACCAAAAGAAAGCTCTATTTGTGTGATACAAATGTAATTTGGGTATAGTGTTGCATGACCACGCAACTGTCAAAGTGCAACAGCGCTGAAAACTGAAGATTGTCCTGGGCAGGAAGGGGGTGGAAGTGCCGAGTAAATAAGTGGTTAAAACCAATCTCTAATGATTGGACAGACCACACTGCCTGCTATGAAGACATGTGCTGACAGGGCTCCCCGAGGACAATGGCCTCTCTCCCGGAATGTTCTGGCTCCGGCCTTACCCAGCACAGCGCCAACCACAGTAACCCCGAGCGCCCACACCAACTCAGAGGTGGGTTGGACTCTGGCCGGTTGCTAAGGGTTACCGCACTGTGCACCGCTTTACCGAATACCCTCCACACCAACTCACCACACTCTTCTCCCGCCTCAGGATTTTCGCGCGCTCACACTACGTTCCTCCTCCCGATAATCGCCCTGTCAGCGCGCTAGGACGCAGTAAGAACACCGATTGGCTGAGCTATGCAGCTTTGCTCTGTCATTGGCTGTTCACCGACCGAGACGTTCCGGAAACACCACCATGATGTGGTTGGAAAAAGAAACTTCTAGGAGCCGCGTTCTGATTGGACGAGATTGGGTGACTGGATTCTCCGGCAGCGCTCATGCGCACAACTAGGTTCCGCTCCCAGGTTTCCGTGCGGTGACCTCTGACCCCGTTTTGATTGGAAGAGACGTGGCTGTACCGGGAGAGCTGTCACCGGGAAGATGGTGAGGAGGGGGTTTCGGGGTCTTTTGGGGGCTGTGTATGTGGAGGCCATTATGGGGTTCTTTCCTCATATTACAATACAGGGAGCTCTGTGTGAGGGGACATATCCGGGGACACTGGGCCCTCTGCAGTCCCACCATGGCTCCTGTACAGTCACCCTGTCAGGGCAGAACATTGCAGACTGCCAGTACTCAGCTCCTTATAACAAATGCTCATTGCCTGGCTGCTCAGAGTCACCATCCTGTACAGGAGTGCCATAATACCTCCTCCAGCCTCCTTCCAGGTCACTGACTCCGGAGACATTGAATTCCAAGGCTCCATTCACATCTGTGTCTTCCATGAACGTGCGAAAACTATACATTGCGCCTGCTGTACGATTCACGGCACCCCAGTGTAGCCGGCGGATGTGCATTTTGTGTGAAGCGCTACATCAAAATAAAGGCAGCACAGTGGCTAAATGATTAGCACTTCCGCCTGGCAGTACTAGGGGCGTTCAAATCCAAACCATAGCACCACCTGCCTGGAGTTGGCATGTTCTCCCTGTGCCTGCGTGGGTTTCCTCCAGGTACTCCGGTTTCCTCCCACCTCCAAAGACATGCTGGTAGGTTAATTGGATCCTGTGTAAATAGTCCCTAATATGTGTATGTATGAATGTGAGTTAGGGACCTTAGATTGTACACCCCTTGAGGGTTAGGGACTGATGTGAATGTACAATATATATGTAAAGTGCTGAGTAAATTGACGGCGCTATATAAGTACCTGAAATAAATAAATAATAAAGGTGCAGGAGTTTCTTTGTTGTGTGTAGAGCAGCTCCTTCAAATAACGCCATCCGATGATGCAGAGATGTGACTGGAGCCCAGGAGTCGGTGTGACAGCCAGGGAATCGGCATTTCCAGAAGGATTGGTCAGCAATGGCATCCTCCATGATGATCTCATAACTAGTTTCCTTTAATCATTTCCCGGTGTGGACGTCACATGACATCCGGGAGTTTTAAAGGATGAGTTTACCTATGGAACATGTTCTGCTTCCCCCCCATTCTCTGACAGGTAGTACGTGGAGAAGTCTTCCTCTACTATCTGTCAAATTTGAGAACAGCGTGCCTGTGCGGGGCTCCACCCACATGACCGCGTCACTCATTCACAGACTTCCATGAATTAAAGCAGCCTTTCTCAGCCAGGGTGCCCATGCACCTTGGGGTGCCTTGAAGTCTCTTCAGGGGTGCCTTGGCAAATTGTTTAAAAATTGCCCCAAACTTTTATATAAGCCAGCAGATGGAACAAACCTGCCTTTTAGTCACACAAAGCCACAGGCTTTCATTGTACACCATTACGACCTTCTAGCCACCGGTGTCCTGACAACCCATGACATCATCAGTTGATAAGGAGGATGTCAGCTGCCTGCACAGCATCCTGGTTTGACCCTCCCCTGCCCCTCTCCATCAGTGCTGGGGTCACATTAGCTCAGTGATGGAGAAAAACTGAGGGAGAAGAGAAACATTGGAATACTAGTCAGTACCAGTGTGCAAAAGTGTGTTTGCTTTGGAAGAATAAATCCCCTCTAATGTTGGGTGTCCTACATGTGTGGATGTTGCTGCGTTATATAAAACTATTCATATAGTTTTTCACATTGTAGAATGGGGTGCCCTTTTAAAATTATGGATTGGAATTGGGTGCTTCAGGACTATCCATAATTTTAAAGAGTGCCTTGAATGAACAAAGGTTGAGAAACCCTGAATAATGAACTGCAAATCCCAACAACCTTAGCAACTGTGGGCTTGTAGTTTTCAATGATCTACCACTATGTGCTGGAGCTCCATGGTCGTTCATTGAAGATTCCTGTCAGTATATCTGCTTGTCCGTACATCCCATACAGCAAGCAGATGTTCTGACAGGTCTGCAGGAGACCTGCATGGCATCAGCCATCTACTGAGCACTGGTGCAATGCTTTCCAGGCTCCTTTGGACAAAAATAATAAATGCACATTTATTTTTACCTGCAAAAAAATGTGCATTTATTATTTTTGTCCAAAAGGTGAACTTATCCTCTAAGTGGTTATACAGCTATAGGCATCCTTCACACTTTGGCTAGTTTCACACTTCTGCATGTTGCGATTGATGCATTTTTCCAGCTTGTTTTGTGTTTTTGATGCATTTTGCAGTTTTTCTGCCAATAGGAAAGTATTGACTTTGATGTGACTTTGGATGGGTGTGACTTTGGATGGGTGCAACTTTGATGTGACTTTGGATGGGTGCAACTTTGATGTGACTTTGGATGGGTGCAACTTTGATGTGACTTTGGATGGGTGCAACTTTGATGTGACTTTGGATGGGTGCAACTTTGTTGTGACTTTGGATGGCTGCAACTTTGATGTGACTTTGGATGGGTGCACCTTTGATGTGACTTTGGATGGGTGCAGCTTTGATGTGACTTTGGATGGGTGCAGCTTTGATGTGACTTTGGATGGGTGCACCTTTGATGTGACTTTGGATGGGTGCAGCTTTGGTGTGACTTTGGATGGGTGCAGCTTTGGTGTGACTTTGGATGGGTGCAGCTTTGGTGTGACTTTGGATGGGTGCAGCTTTGGTGTGACTTTGGATGGGTGCACCTTTGATGTGACTTTGGATGGGTGCAACTTTGATGTGACTTTGGATGGGTGCAGCTTTGGTGTGACTTTGGATGGGTGCAGCTTTGGTGTGACTTTGGATGGGTGCAGCTTTGGTGTGACTTTGGATGGGTGCAGCTTTGGTGTGACTTTGGATGGGTGCAGCTTTGGTGTGACTTTGGATGGGTGCAGCTTTGGTGTGACTTTGGATGGGTGCAGCTTTGGTGTGACTTTGGATGGGTGCAGCTTTGGTGTGACTTTGGATGGGTGCAGCTTTGATGTGACTTTGGATGGGTGCAGCTTTGGTGTGACTTTGGATGGGTGCAGCTTTGGTGTGACTTTGGATGGGTGCAACTTTGTGACTTTGGATGGGTGCAGCTTTGGTGTGACTTTGGATGGGTGCAGCTTTGGTGTGACTTTGGATGGGTGCAACTTTGTGACTTTGGATGGGTGCAGCTTTGATGTGACTTTGGATGGGTGCAGCTTTGATGCGACTTTGGATGGGTGCAGCTTTGATGCGACTTTGGATGGGTGCAGCTTTGATGCGACTTTGGATGGGTGCAGCTTTGATGTGACTTTGGATGGGTGCAGCTTTGATGTGACTTTGGATGGGTGCAGCTTTGATGTGACTTTGGATGGGTGCAACTTTGTGACTTTGGATGGGTGCAGCTTTGGTGTGACTTTGGATGGGTGCAGCTTTGATGTGACTTTGGATGGGTGCAGCTTTGGTGTGACTTTGGATGGGTGCAACTTTGATGTGACTTTGGATGGGTGCAACTTTGTTGTGACTTTGATGCTACTTAATTGTCATTTCCTATTAACAAAAAAAACAATGTCTCACCCATCCAAAGTCACATCAAAGTGGTATCAAAGTCATTACTTGCCTATTGGCAAAAAAAAGCAAAACGCACTATATGCAATTCGGCCACGTGTCCATTGAAGTATACTGAACCAAAAACGCACCATGTTCTGTTTAAAATAGTCCCTGACCCTTTCCAAAAATGCGGCATAGATGTGAACGTGTCCCATAGGAAACCGTGTTAACCACTTCAGTTCCGGACACTTTTACCCCCTTCCTGTCCAGGCCAATTTTCAGCTTTCAGTGCTATCACACTTTGAATGACAATTGCGCGGTCATGCAAAACTGTACCCAAATTAAATTTTTAGCATTTTTTTGGAACAGATAAAAGCTTTATTTTGGTGGTATTTATTCACCACTGGGATTTTTATTTTTTTTGCTATGTAAATGAAAATGTCCAACATTTTTGAAAAAAGTGTTTTTCTTATAAAATTTTGCAAATAAATAATATTTCATCATAAATCTTGGCCAAAACGTATTCCGTTATCTTTTTAGCTAAAAAAAAAATAACCAAATTAGTTTATTATAACCAAAAATTATAATTAAAAAAAATTTTTTTTTACATTTTTATTTATTTTTTCATATTATTATTTACGTTTTTTTTTTTTTTTACATACTGTCACCCTAGCAGTACAGTGTCACCATGGTGACACTGTACTACTTGAGGGGAGGTGATGGCTGTAAAAGCAATCATTTCTCCTTCTCTCTGGCTGCATTCTTGCAGCCATTGAGAACTACTGTGTGAGCTGTGATTGGTCACAGCTTGTCACATGGTACAAGGCTGTTGTGAATATCCTTGTACCATGTGACCTCTGTGATCATTCGCAGATTTCACACGTAGTAAGCAATGATGTCAGAAGTGACATCTTGCTTTCTACTCTGCATGTGATCAGTGATTGGCCAATCAGTGATCACATGATCGGGACCTCGCAGAGAGGTCCCGTACGACAATCTGTGTTTCACTGTGTCCGGAGGACAGAGCGGGCACCGGATCGTGGTGCTGCGCGCTCCCAGGGAGCGTGCACAAGCAGGGGGCGGGGAGGCTGTTTATAAACGGCCAGCCAACCCTGCACTGTCACCGTCTGGCCATTTATATACAATGGCCGGACGGGAGGTGGGTAAATGGGCTGTAGTGCGTTTCTGCAAAATGCACAAAAAATGCATAGGCGTGAACCAGGCCTTACAGCCTGTGATGCTGTTTTCTGTGGAAGTGATTTGAGTGGCTATGCAGCCACTCCATCACTTCTACGGCAGCAGTAGCCCCTCCCACCATCACTTTCCCCAGGCTTTTCCATCCCACCAGAGAGCGAGGAAGCGCCCAGACCAGAGGCATCTCCATCCATAAACCGTGAAAGAGGAACTGATGTTGTTTCTCCCGCTCTGTGACCTCAGAGATAATGAGGATGTTGTCACTTCTGCTTTCAGTTGGTCATTTGCTTTGCCATTAACAGCTAGGAAAGCAGCCAATCAGATCGATCTGTGTGTAATCGGCTGCACTGGAGGCCAGAGGACAGATATGGGCTCTAATAGATCCCTCCAAAAAGAGGACCTGTCATGGCTCTTGTTATCACAGGGGATGTTGTTCATCCCTTGTGATAGCAATAAAGTTAATCAAGAAAAATTAAAGGAACAGCATGTAAAAAAAAAAAAAAGTTTCCCATCCCCAGTGTTCAGGCGCAAATGCTTATATAAGTCCCGCAAGGAAACAGTGAATGAATGACACAGCTGGGTGGGAGGAGCCCCGCACAGCCATGCTGTTTTCAAAAAGCGACAGTGGGTATGGGGTGAAGATCCCCTGCCTGCTGTCACAGAGTGGAGAGCGCTGGTGGATGGAAGTGTATGTATAGGAGCATGTTACACCCTAAATATGGATGTAACATGTTCCTAAAAGCAAACTTAAAAAGACATCTAAAATGAAAGAGGAACTTTGCCTCCCTTTGTTTGACCTATCTGAGTCTTTCACCCTGATGCCATCAGTTTGGTATTTCTCACATGTGCTGGAGGGCTCTACCAAGCCTTCTGATCCTGGCAGAGCCCCTCAGCACACAGGAATTTACAGCACATGTGCAAACATACCAGTTTTGGCAATCCCATAACAGCCTAATATTGCGCTGAAGATGTACCTCACCCCACCACCGGTGGTTCCTTGGCTCTCCCTTTTCCCCAGGGAGCCCTGAGTCGGGGTAAGCAGTTAAATGGCTTCCCACAGAGGAGATGGAGGACCATTCGTTCCTCAATCTCTTCTGGGACAAATGAACCTGGAAGCAATGATGATTTTATATCTTAACTTGTTTGGTATCTGTTTACTTGAGGCAGCAGCATCTTTAGTATTTTAAAGTACGTCGAAAAAAATGTAGGAGCGAGACACCAGGACAGACAACAATAAAACCATTGTCAGATGTTCCACACATATATATGATTTTTTCTGATCTGTGTCCCCATTGAAAGGCTTTTCCCTCATTTTCTGTTCTAACAGGAAGTCGGGAAATTTCCAAAACAGGGAATATGTAATAAAAATCAAACAGAGGCTCCAATCCTTCCCTGCTCTATTCCAAAACAGAGTGAAATGATTTGGCTGGTTGAGCTTTAAAGTTTAACTTATAGTACAACATTTTAATATATTCCTCAAGGGTATAAATCCCCTTGTGTGCACCAAATGGCTTTGCAAATCCAGATATTGCCTTGTAAAAGCAGCAATGGCATCATCACTCAGCTATACATAAACTTAGGCAGCCTACAGAAAACTACAGAAATGGTCAGAGACAAAACCAGTCACTGTGCACAAGGAGAGGGGACGGCAGTGACTGGTGTTTATTACAGGAAGCTCCTGCACAGAGGGAAAGTTTCACACGGGATTACTGCATAGCACATATATGTGGATTTGACGCGGTTTGAACCGCATCCAATCTGCATGATGTGCAAAACCATTGCTTCCTATGATGCCTGTTCACATACGTCCGGTACGGATTCAGTGTGGTTTAAAAAGGCACGTCCGATTTCTGAGCAGTGCGGATTACAGGATATTGACTTCTATGGGAACCGTTTCTAAACCGCACGTCATCAGTTGTGATCAGGATAAAATCCTGACCCGAACCTGATCTAAACCTGATCTGAACCACTACTGTGTCAATTAGTTGTGAAACCTGAGCTTCAATCCACACCGCACATGTGTGAATCCACACTGAAGGAAGAATACACAGGAATCTTGTATTTAGACAATATTTGCTTATCCCAGAATTCAGTTTTAATGACTAAAATGGGGTTTGTTATATGATTGTAGTAATGTATGTTTTTTTCATCTGCTTTCTCAAACTTTCCATTTTCTGTTTTCAGGAGTTGGAAGCAATGAGCCGATATACAAGTCCGGTGAACCCGGCAGTGTTCCCGCACCTCACGGTTGTCCTAATGGCAATCGGGATGTTTTTCACAGCTTGGTTCTTTGTGTATCCTTTTAGTGTGTTGTGATCTATCAGGAGGGCAGGGGAAGTGAAGTGGCTTTACACCATATTACAGATAGTGAGAGGAAAATCATTTAAAAAAAATAGATTTTGTGTCTTCTCCTTAACCACTTGCCCTCCAGAGGATTTACCTCCCACCTTCCTAACCAGGCCACTTTTTGCGTTACGGCGCTGCATTACTTTAACTGACAATTGCGTGGTCATGCAACGCTGCACCCAAATTAAATTTACATCCTTTTTTTTCCCCCACGAACAGAGCTTTCTTTTGGTGGTATTTGATTGCCTGCGTTTTTTATTGTTTGCACTATAAATAAAGACAATTTTGAGACAAAAACATGTTCAGTAAAAAATCAAATTTCGTCATAAATTTAGGCCAAAATGTATTCTGCGACATGTCTTTGCTAAAAAAAATCTCAATACATGTAAATTAGTTGATTTACGTGAAAGTTGTAGTGTTTACAAGTGGCGGTATACATACTGGTATTTTTTTATTTGTACTAGTAATGGCGGTGATCAGCAACTCATAGCGGAACTGCGGCGGGCATTCTGACACTGGGGGGAACTAACTTGTCACTGACATCCCCAGTGACACCAGTGCAGTGATCACTGCTAATAAAAAGCACTGACCTTGTACTAATGGGCAGGAAGGGGTTAACACGAGGGGCAATCAAAGAGTTAACTGTGTGCTGTGTGTGTTTTACTAGGGGCTGTGTGTGTGTGCTTCACTGTAAAGCAGTGTGCACAAGCTGACAGGGAGGAGAACTGTTTTGCTTACAAACAGTTCTTCTCTCCCCCCCCCCCCCCCCCATTGGAGGTGCTCGGCAATCACTGGCCAGGACCCAGTGATTGACAGCCGCGGCTGTGAATGGCAGCATGGGTAGGGTGCACGCGCCTACCTGGAAATGCAAAATCACATATATATACGTGATTTTGCACACCCCTGCCGCCCTGTAGCAGTGTATCTGCTATAGGGAGGCGGGAATGCGGTTAAAGTGTTGATAAACCCAAAAACAAAAATGTAATATATTGCAGCTTATCAATCCCTAGTGTAGTAGCTGCATTGGTTTCTTGTTTTTTGGCTTTTTTTATTCTCTTTTTTTATCTGGTGATCCAGCCAGTAACAGGTTTTCTCCATTCTGAATGCAGGAGAAATTTAGATACCCTTGGATAGCAATATAGTCAGTTTGGGGAGAGGGTAGTGTTAGTTGCATTAGCAGATTTAGATGGAGTTGACTAACAAATTAAATCCAAATTCCAGCTAACATTCTTTAAGCAGTTACAGTAATAGTATTTTTTCCTTGTGTGATAAAGGTTGTACATAAATAAAAGCTGATCATTGTAAGCGCCCCTGTTAATGTTAAATGGTTTGTGTCAACCCTCTAACTGCCACTTTAAACAGTTTGGTCTGTTAAGCAGTAGTAAAGTCCGCTAATATGCAGTTCATATTAGCACATTATGACAGATTTACCTGTCAAACTGAGTCCTCCAACGCTGTGCGGTGAATGATCCGGCGGGTCCTGAGCGTTTCCATCTTTGCCCAGTCTTCCTTCGGGGTTCTGTGCATTCGGCCTCTTGAATGGCTGCACCGTGATGATGTCACTCCCGCACAGCGACACCATTTGAGGTCTTAGATGTTCACTGAGCTGCGCATGTGTGGCTCAGTGTACATGACGGCTGACAGGCAGGAGGAAGCATTTATGATAGAAGAGATCGATAGGGTCCCTTCGGTCATAAATATCCTGCCTGTCAGCAATTTTTTAAAAAAGAAAGTTTATTACCACTTTAAGGGAAATTGACTTACTGGCTGGATTCTCAGGTGGAAATAAAGGCAACATTCTAAAAAAATGCAGCCACCACGTCTAAGGATTGGAAAGCTGCAATCTATTACATTTTTTTGGTGGCTTCATACTGCTTTAAGCATCTAGAATGGTGTGCCCTGAAGATAATCATTCTCAAATCATAATTGGCCATATTCTAAAATTGTGTGATCGTCCACATATCTGTGTTGAAATATTTGGGCTAATAAAAAACTGATTAATTTGTTATTCTCTTGATCCAATCATCATTTTTTATGGGAAATGTAGCAGAAATGCATCAAATGAATTAGACGATCCTGACAGAACACTAAGTAAAACTATGACCTCTTATTTAAAAAAAAAAAAAAAAAAATGTGTTGCAGCACTTTAAGTGGAACTTTAGGTAGAAAGTAAAAATGGGCAGACAGGCAGGATTTTTAATGCAGAAGAGACATGCTTTGTCTCTTCTGCATTCATGCTGCTTCAGGACCTGCCTGTCCACCCCTGTACAGTGAGTTGCGCAGGCGCAGCTAACTGTACAAATTCGACAATGCCCAGTTTGACATAACTCCAAGTCATCCCCGTCCATAAATGACAGTGGTTGGCATTTGGCACCCTGATGCCAGTCGCACATAGATGTCAGCGACCAGGCTGGGAGTTCTGGGACAGCGCATCACATGATTGGAGGGGAGTATTGTTACGCTTTAAGGCAGTATTAAACCCAAAAGCAAACCTTTATTATATCGCAGCTTATCAATTCTTAGAAGTGGTGACTGCATTCATTTTCTTTTTTAAACCTTTTTTCCTTTATTTTCATCTGGTAATCTATCCAGTAAGTCTGATTTTCAACAGAGCAATCTTTCTTATACATGTATCAGTTGGAGTATTGAGGCAATTTACCACTGATAGGGGCTCTTACAATCATTAGCTCCTATTTATTTATGTAAAACCTCCCAAAGGATAAAAATGTTGCTCTAACTGCAGTTAGAGCTGGAATTCGGCTTCCGTTTGTTAGTATATCTAAATCTGCTAGTAAATCCAACATTACCCTCCTTCCAGACTGACAGTTCTGCTGTCCAAAGGTGCACCTGTGCTCCTCCATTCAAAGTGCGGGCACTCTAATACAGGAGGTGTGTTATTGGCCAGATAACCAGGGGAAGCAGCATAAAAGAAAACGAATGCAGTCACCCAGGGGTGGACTGACAACTCATGGGGCCCCCGGGCAATAGGGGATCATGGGGCCCCTGTGTCCTTGCCCAAACTCAAAAAAGCCTATGAAAAAGGTACCAAGGGCATCTCATGGGGCCCCCTACTGACCCGGGCCCCCGGGCAGTGCCCGAGTTTCCAAATGGTCAGTCCGCCCCTGCAGTCACCACATCTAATTGGAAAGCTGCAATATATAATATTTTTGGGGTTTTAGTTTTAATACCACTTTAATTATAAGTGAATCTGTGGTTGAAGTTTTTCTCTTAGACCCCTACAAAGTCCTACAAATACCTGTTACACCTTCCAGTGAAGTCCCCTTAATACAGCTTCTGATGATGGGGGCCCAAAAATGCTACACTGGTCCTGAATTCAGAGCAGAGTTGCCAAAAAATCTTGGTTTTAATGTTGTTGCTTAAATATGGCAAATGAAGACAAATACTGTAGCAAGATCTATCAGTTTGATGACAAGTGGTGCACACAGCAGAATATGTGTATATGAGTGGGGTGTATATTTACTTTTCCCTTCTCTTTTGAGAAAACTTGCATTTCATATCTTTGGCCCCTAGGTGTCTCCAGTAGTTCTTCAGGATCAGTCACTACATACACTTGCTTGTACTTTTTCTTGGACCACCATATTCTGCTTGTGCAGCATATTCTGCTTGTGCATGACTGGTGTAGCATACAATTGTGTTTTATATTGTACAGTGTGTGGTGGTTTGGCTTAAAATGTATGTATAGGCAAAGCTGTAGAGTGGAGAAGACTTAGAACCCCTGTTCTGTTCTAGGTTTTAATTACTTTGTGTCCTCTTTGGGTAGATTTTGTTTTTGTCCTGGTAACCATTGTCGCTGGGACAGAATTGAATGAAAAATACACCTTTTTTAACTGTCACCAGAACAGGAAGAAAGACATTTTCTAATGAGAACACTTGTTCCTGTAAAAACTTGTTTAACCGCTTCAAGTCCGGATACTTTTACTCCCTTCCTGTTCATTTTGTTCAGCTTTCAGCGCTATCATACTTTGAATGAAAATTGCGTGGCCATGCAACACTGTACCCATATGCATTTTTTTGAGACAGAAATTTATTTGGTTATCTTTTTAGTGAAAAATAAAATAACCTAAATTAGTTTATAACCAAAAATTATAATTTTTTAATTTTTTTTTTTTTACATTTTTATTTTTTTTTTATATTATTTATGTTTTTTTTTAACATACTGTCACCCTAACAGCATAGTGTCACCATACTACTTGTGGGGGGTGATGAAGGTTTTGTTTTTTTTAACACTGATTGCTTTTACACCCATAAAGGCTGTAAAAGCAATCATTTCTCCTTCTCTCTGGCTGCATTCTTGCAGCCATGGAGAAATACTGAGAGCTGTGATTGGTCACAGCTTGTCACATGGTACAAGGCTGTTTTGAATAGCCTTGTACCACGTGACCTCTGTGATCATTGCCAGATTTCACATGCAGTAAGCAATGATGTCAGAAGTGACATCTTGCTTACTACTATTCACGTGATCGCTGATTGGCCAATCAGCAATCACATGATTGGGACCTCACAGAAAGGTCCCATACAGTGATCAGTGTTCGGACACAGCTGGCACCGGATCGCAGTGCTGCGCGCTCCCAGGGAGCATGCACGACCTTAAAATGTGGGCGCAGTTTATGAACACCAACCTGCTCCTGCACTGCTTCCCTCTGGCCATTTATGTACATGGGGTGGATGGGAAGTGGTTAAGAGGGGACTTCCCTTGCTTTTGTGAGGCTTTTGTCCAGATGCCTCTCCAAGACAGTAAGTGAAGGGAAATCTCCCCAGCAGCATACAGACATACATCAACAGAGGCTTTAACCCTTCCTTACTCCATCCGAAACTGAAAGGAAATTTGTTGCCCATAATGTTCTTTAAAATAACACTGTCACCGTTTTCTTTTTATCTTTGTTTTAATACCCAAAGTAGTACTCTTGCTGAACTTTTTTTGGTTGTTTGAAAAAAAAAAAGGAAGGCAGGAAGCAACTGACCATTTGCATCTTAGTAGCATTGCAGTTTTTTTTCCCCAACATCTTCCAGAATGATTCAGTAGCAAGATGGTTCTGCTCACCTGCAGGAAACACAAGACAGAGCTGAACCCCTTATCCACCAAGGTACAAGTTTTTTTTTTTTTTTTTTTTTTTGTTTAAACGGCACATTATACAAGGGGTTATGGCAGGCTCACAGCTGCTGCTGCTGCAGCCTCCAACTTGGTATTGTTTTTAAAAGCCACTGGAGGGCTTTCAGATAACATGATCACTTTTATGAGGGTCTGATGGTATGCCTCAGTGGAGGACAGGCCTCCTGTTCAACCGAAAACAGCTGCTTGCTCCTCAACTAGAGAAGAAACTGGAGGAGTCCGCTGATAAGAAAGGCTTCACAGATAAGCATTGCAGATTCAGTAATGGAAGACTCTTTTGAAAAAAGAAAATTAAACAACAAGAAAGGTGAGGGAAGGAAAAAGGGGGCTTATTTTTCAACCCTCTTAGTACAACTCCCAAAACCCAGTGATGACCTGTCAGCGGAAGATGGAGGGCCTTCTTCCTCTGATGGTTAGAGCAGTGGTCCAATCTGTTTTTCATAAGCATTATTAGGGAGGGATACAAGCTTGAGTTTACCCACAATGCCCCCAGAAGATAAAATAATAAAGGGAAGACCTGGATCCAGCTACTGGAAGGTCTAGGGAAGCTACTGTCACTGGGCCAGGACAAATTTACAGACCCGACACACAGCCTAGCTGTCAGGACCTTCAAAGTTAACACAGCAGCTTTCTCGTTATATCTTGATGAAAAGTTGACTAACAACCTATTAATCAAATGGTTTTTTCAAAGCACTCATGGGACTGAGACCTCTGCAGAAACCAACAGTGCCTCCTTGGGACCTAACTACTTGAGATGGATCAATAAAAATACATTTTTTGATGGCTAGATCAGGCCTACATGTCTCTTCTAGCAGATATTAATCCATCAGATCAACAGACTGTACCAGTTACCTGAGCAATCTGGTAGACTCTCGCAGTACACAATAGTTGGTTGATTTTGTTTATATTTGAACATCAACGTATACATTCATTACAATCTATAGCTTGGTTTTCTCCTGTGTTGTGTTCCTTAATGCATACTTGTAGATATGAGGTGACATCAACAAAATACACAAGAGACGTGTACAAGGAGCTGCTGATCTCATTGGTAGCCTCACTCTTCATGGGATTTGGGGTCTTATTTCTTCTCTTGTGGGTTGGAATCTACGTGTGACCATCGGGGTAAGAAGAGTTATATGAACAGTACAAAAAATGCCTTAAATGCTATGACTTTTACATTGTATATTAGTAATAGGAATGCGCATGATTCAGTTTCTGAAAAATAGTAGATTGGGGTGAAAATTGCATTAACATGTTTACCATCCCTGTTTATTCTTCTTGGTCTTGCAGTTATGCAAGATAATTGTACAACTAATTTTTAAAGGGACTATGTGTAGGTGAGGTTTATATATTGCAGGGAACATGTCAGGATAGATATTCGAGGCTGCCATTGCTGACTTGGTTTTCAGGTTTCAGGTTCCACGGCTGTCTTCCCCATTCTTGCTTCATTACTTAATGATTCACTGAACTGGAACAAGCTTGCAGGTCAGATGTCCTGGCACCTCTATGTTTGCTTGGTTGTTGCGGTAGTAGTGATATGAATGACAATCCTTGGCACAATGGCAGCTTCCGTATTGTGCCTTGACAGATTCCCTTTAAAAGTAAGCAATTAAGTGATTTTTATAGTTATTATAGTCCATTTTACTGAGAAATTAAACAGCTGGTGCACTCCTAAAGGGGCTGTGTAAGCTATATTTTAAAATATATTTAGAAGTTTGCTAAATCCTTTAACTACACAGTTGGCACAGTGGCAGCATCTGCTGATGCTTCTCTACTATAACAAGAGGTAGGGCATGTACTCCAAGAAGGGGATAGGGGGATCCGTGTGCTCCTGTGACACAGGCTGTGTACCCATCCCTTGTAATAGTACAGGAGCATCAGATGATGTCAACAATGCCATTCCTGTACACACTGTGCAATTTAGGATTTCTTATATTCACCAATGAGGATCTCTTTCATTTCAAAAGTAACAAGTTATATTTTGAAGTCTGGCAGCATGTTCACTGCCTTTTGCAGTCCTGCATTTGTTTAAACCATTCTTAGTTATCCTTGACCATGAAATTTGTATTGGTTTAGATTAGACACTGATTCCTCACACTCTCTGTTAGATCCTCTATAGCACGGGTGTCAAACTGGCGGCCCTCTAGCTGTTGCCAAACTACAAGTCCCATGAGGCATTGCAAGATTGACAGTTACAAGCATGACTCCCAAAGGCAGAGGCATGATGGGATTTGTAGTTCTGCAACAGCTGGAGGGCTGCCAGTTTGACACCCCTGCTCTATACGAATAAAAGCTCAATGCTGCTGCAGGAACATGGTGCTGTATACTGTTGCTGATGCTACATACAGTTTATGCAGTGCTGAAAGTAATCACCTCAATTAGTACAGGAAATTGTTCATTAGAGCCAGCTTGGTCCAAAGAAACTATTTTAAAGTGAAAGTGAACTTGGAGTTATGCAGGCCATAGATGGGTCGAAAATCGGCCGATTTTTCGGCCGAAAATAAAATCGGCCGATTTTCTGATCGTTAGTGGGCTATTTGTTCGGCCGTTTTTCGGTATTTTGGCTGTTTTTTTTAATCGGGAAAGTTGGAAAAAAATCGGCTGAGCGGCCGATTTTCGCGGCAATAATGGGCTAATCGGCCGATTTTTTTACCGATAAAAAATCTGCGCATGAGCAGTGACCTGCAAGAGGAAGACAAAAAGAAGAGGATGAAGAGGATGAAGAAGATGATGAAGAAGTAGAAGAGGATGATGATGATGAAGAAGAAGAAGAAGGATGATGATGATGATGATGAAAGAAGAAGAAGAAGAGGAGGAGGATGATGATGAAGAAGTAGAAGAAGAAGAAGAGGATGATGATGAAGAAGTAGAAGAAGAAGAAGAGGATGATGATGAAGAAGTAGAAGAAGAGGATGATGATGAAGTAGTAGAAGAAGAAGAGGATGATGATGATGATGATGAAGTAGTAGAAGAGGATGATGATGATGAAGAAGAAGTAGAAGAAGAAGAAGAGGATGATGATGAAGAAGTAGTAGTAGTAGAAGAAGAAGAAGAGGATGATGATGAAGAAGTAGAAGAAGAAGAAGAAGAGGATGATGATGAAGAAGAAGAAGAAGAAAAAGAGGATGATGATGAAGAAGAAGTAGAAGAAGAAGAAGAAAAAGAGGATGATGATGAAGAAGAAGTAGAAGAAGAGGATGATGATGAAGTAGTAGAAGAAGAAGAGGATGATGATGATGATGAAGTAGTAGAAGAAGAAGAGGATGATGATGATGATGATGAAGTAGTAGAAGAAGAGGATGATGATGATGAAGAAGAAGTAGAAGAAGAAGAAGAAGAAGAGGATGATGATGAAGAAGTAGTAGTAGTAGAAGAAGAAGAAGAGGATGATGATGAAGAAGTAGAAGAAGAAGAAGAAGAGGATGATGATGAAGAAGAAGAAGAAGAAAAAGAGGATGATGATGAAGAAGAAGTAGAAGAAGAAGAAGAAAAAGAGGATGATGATGAAGAAGAAGTAGAAGAAGAAGAAGAGGATGATGATGAAGTAGTAGAAGAAGAAGAGGATGATGATGATGATGAAGAAGAAGAGGATGATGATGATGAAGAAAAAAGGAGAAGAAGAGGATGATGATGAAGTAGTAGAAGAAGAAGAAGAGGATGATGAAGAAGTAGTAGAAGAAGAAGAGGATGATGATGATGAAGAAGTAGAAGAAGAGGATGATGATGAAGAAGTAGTAGAAGGAGAAGAAGAAGAAGAGGATGATGATGATGAAGTAGAAGAAGAAGAAGAAGAGGATGATGATGATGAAGAAGTAGTAGAAGAAGAAGAGGATGATGATGAAGAAGAAGATGATGATGAAGAAGAAAAAGAAGAGGATGATGATGATGAAGTAGTAGAAGAAGAAGAGGATGATTATGAAGAAGAAGAAGAAGAAGAGGATGATGATGATGATGAAGAAAAAGAAGATGAAGAAGAAGGAGGATGATGAAGAAGGAGGATGATGATGAAGAAGGAGAAGAAGAAGGATGAAAAATAAAAGGAATTCCAGTCCGACAAAAAGTGTCCCTGCAGAGAGCTCTGCTATTTCTTTGACAGTTCCTTGACATTTACAGAGGTTGCAACATTGTATCTATTTGTTTCCGAATAAAAACATCTGTATCCTAAATGGATACAAATAGATACATTGTTGCAACCTCTGTAAATGTCAAGGAACTGTCAAAGAAATAGCAGAGCTCTCTGCAGGGACACTTTTTGCCGGCTGTAGACAGGATGAAAATCGGCCGATTTTTTTTACCATTGGTGGTAACGTCGGCCACTTGAACGACCGATTTTTCATTTTTTAAAAGAAAAATCGGCCGATTTTCGACCCATCTATGGCCTGCATAAGGCTTTAAACTTCAGATATTTTATTGGCTTGGCATTTCAATGAATAAAGCCAAACTTTTTAGTAATGTGATATCACGTACAATAGTTTTCTGGGCTACCAACAGCTGTTAAGCCGGCCTTACATGGATTGAAATTAAGGCGGTTCAGCAGGGACCGGCCAAATTCTGATCCATGTATGGGCAGGGAGGTTGATCTACCAATTGACTTCTGTACAACCGTCCTGACAGTGTATTCTGTACAACTGTCCACTCAATCAGTGTATTGCACAGCGGGGAGGATTGAACCTTGAATGTGTGGATGGGGGACTCCAAGTTTTTTTTTTTTCATTCAACCTGCTGGATAAAAAAAAAAGGCTTCTATGGGCTGCCTTAGTTTAATCAAAACTAGCTTAAAATGGGTGAACTACAACTGCAGGTACAACAGGTATGGACATTATGAGGGGATGCTGTTTAAAAATAAATAGAAAGTATTTCAGAAGCCATATGAATACACCAGTGTGATCTTAGAGGATGAAATCTTCCCATCTGAAAGAAATCTAAGCAGATTGCAGGCAGTTATTAGACAGGAAACTTGTGTACAATTCATTCTTGTACAGACCCACTTTGGAGGTTATACGTGAGTCTTCTCTGCACAATAATCTGTGTTGGCTGTTTTATGACAAAATACTTTGCAATACCAGAAATCAGCTATTTCATGGCTACTTGAGAGTAGCTCCAATCTCCATGCTGCACCAAAGCTTCCCTTGATAAACGGGTGACATCATCCTCCCAAGTACACATTCTGTTTCTCCTCAAATAAAGTGGAAAAACGTATGATTGTAAACTTCTGAAGGTGGTCAGATGTATCTCACAAACTAACTGCCCTCAGGCCCAACCTTAAGGTCAGCAGGTCAAAACAGTGGAAAGTGGGGGGCACCAGGATGTTGACAAGTGTCAGTTTTGCAGTGTGCTTTGGGGTGCAATTTCTCAGTATCAGAGTGGCAGTTAAAAAAGTATTTAGTCTTCTTTTACAGGCATGTTTTGCCTTGAAAATTTTATTCTAGTGACCGTGCCGCTTTAAGATATGTTTCTTATCCCCATACTGGCAGCAAAGTGTTCGTTAGAGGCGTCAACAAAGTTGCTTGAAGTTTGCTAAATACTTACTGTACTCCTTACTCTGTGACATGATCAAGACTATTATTACAAGGTCCTATGACTTCTTAAGGCGGTGTCGTATCTCAGCATTACTTTATTCCCAACTGCAATCGCTAACTACTAACTAAGAAAAAAAACACAATATACTAAAAATATGAAATGGTTTTCTTTTGAAAATGAAACCTTGTATGTGTTTATCCCTTTAACCTTGGTAGACTAGAACTATGTCCCATTGGGGTTTATTTGCTAAAAGTGGAAAGTGCAAAATCTTGTGCAGCTCTGCATAGAAACCAGTCAGCTTCCAGGTTTTATTGCCAAAGCTTAACTGAACAAGCTGATTGGCTACTATGCACAGCTGCACCAGATTTTTCACTCTCCAGTAAATCCCATTGTCTCAACTGTTTACAGAATCTTATTTTTTCTCTCTTCAGGTCCCTGCTGGAGGGGCGATATATGTTTTTGAATTTATTTTTTTTTTACTGCCGAGACTTCGGGGACCAGTACTGGCCGAGAATGTTGGTATCGTTGCACTGTCAATTCTGTCATGGAGATTTTTTTTTTCATAGCGAACCATTCAACAGTCACAATAAAACACTTTATTGGTAAAGATGGCCTATAATTTGTATTTCTTCTCAAATCTTTTTTTTTTTTTCTACAGATGCACAACACCAGTCTGAGTACAAAGGATTATTTATATATTTATATTGTGGGTATTCATATGCAGACAGGATTTATCAGACCCAGATAACAGGGTACAGGTAAGGGTAGAGCAGTGCAGTTGTAGCAAGGAAATATAAATACAAAATCTGAAATAAAAAAAAAAAAATATTAAAAATGCTTTGAGCTCGCTGGTCCAGAATTAACCCTTCCAGTACTGTAGGACTGGTCCCAGTATGTAGTGAAAGGGTTAAAGTGATGCAATGCGATTAGTGTATTTCAATTACTGTAGGAAAGCCTTATTTACAAGATTTTAAAAATTAAGAGCAGAAATCCAGAAAGACATCTTCGGTGGTCCAGTATTTTGGTCCTTAAAGTCAATTAATTTTTTATTCTTTCTTGAATGGCATTGGCACACCAAGCGCTCAAAGAGTCTTTGGGGTGTTGCCTCTTTTTCAGGCACTTTCATTTGCCTCTTTTACAAGGCTATATTTTGGTCCTTACTGCCAAGTTGAGAATAAGTGCACTTTTCTGGTTAGAGAATTAAATACAAAACACAAGACAAGAAAAAAATAACATAAAATACGACAAAACACAAAAACTGTTCAAAAAATTTCAGTAACTCGAAATAGCTTCTCCAACCCCTTAGCTGCAGCATCTATCAGTTCAGATTGCTTGTTGACAGAGACCTGCAAAAGGGTTTCTTGAAACAGGGAGTTGGTTCTTTCCTGGTAACTGATTTAAAGGGGGAGAGTCAGGAATATGGAGAAGGGTTGTAACAGAATCACAATAATAAACACATAAAAAAAATCATTAACTGTGGGAGAAGCTACACCCATTCTTAGCCATTCATTCCCCTTTATTGGACTAGGGAAATCCCATGTGTCTTGTTTGGGGTAGGGTTCCCTGTGTCTCCAGTGTGAATGCTCTCTGTTTTCCAGTTGGTCCCAGAAGGTTCCAGTGCTGCTTGGTTTGGTCCAGTGTTGTACACATCCAGTGACGGGTGGGGCTGACCCCGTGGCTGCCTGCAGTCTGGGGGGCAAGTGACACATCTTCTGAGTCCGGTACAAGGAGGGAGATATACGTGTGTTTTCCAGCTGTTTGGCAAATGTATCAGTCGCAGAGTCGGTAGAAATTGAAATAATAGTCTGTAACTTGTGAAATATCCACTGTAAAATCATAGCATCCTGATGCCTCCTGGGAGAGAGAAAATAAAGGAACAGTTAGCAGAGGCATATGTGCTAAAATAAAAGAAATAGAAACTTGTGTGATTTGGTTACTTTTAAATGCAACAGAATTTATTTTAAAGTGGAATTAAATCCATCGATTTGGCAGTTTAAAAGAAAAGTTACATTCCCTGCATGCCAGGAGTGCTGTCATGTTTGTTTGTGCTCTCAACCAAACTGTCAAACCATCAAATGACTAGTATCATAACTGATCACATGTGCAACATCATGGAAGTTGAAGATCAGAGGCCAAGATGGCAGCTTCCTTGGATAAGGAGGGTTTAGTTCCAGTTTAAATACTGAATTGCAGGCAAACAGTTATGTAGATAGTCTTGTGACCCACACCCCCCAGTTACATTGTATAGTCAGGTCCTCTCCTACAGATGAGCCTGCAGTTAAAGGGTTGGTTCACCTTTACAGAAAAAATCCACATAACACCCTCCCCACTCCCTGCTGTACTTATCTTTGAGGTTGCTGATCTGTCAGCATCCCTACAGCCAGTCCAGCAATTTGAAGTCCCTGCTCTTCTCCCTCTTTGTGGAGCGCTTCCAGGACATACAGATTAATTCACTGGTGACAGCGATAGCTAATCAGAATAGTTCAGGTCTGTCTAGAAAGCTTTGCATGAAGAAGAGCACAGATTTCACATCCCTGGACTGCTTGTCTGTTGGGGTGCTGACAGTTTAGCATCCACGGAGCCACGTACAGCAGGGTCAGAGGAGGGTGGTAGGGCAGGTGTCTTGTGTTCACCTTTACATTTTTTTTTTTTTCTGGATAGGTGAACTAGTTCCCCTAAATAGATCATGAAGGAGCTGGGGCACAAGGATGAGGTCCTCCCAGTGCTTTGCTTGCTTATAAGTATATTTGTATGTGCCCTTTGCTAAGCAGCAGAGCCCTGATTGGATCGGAGTGCCACTACTTAGGGGGATACTGAAGACCGATATCAGGACAAGTTAAGATGATTATGCTACTATTGTGTAAAAATACAAGGGGCGTTCAAGCCAAACCAGGACTTTTAAATTTACAAGTATAAAAAAGGGATGCTAGTGTGGCGGTACTACAGGTAGTAGTAAGTGGTAAGTGTGTCCTATTACGGATAGGGGGAACACATGTCATGGACCAGTCCAGAGACCATTAATCAGGATGGCAGACAACAGTGTTAGTGCGTGCTGGAACAGCGTGTGGTGATGAAGTTGCTTGTGAACGAAGGTGTAAAACCCGCAGATATCTACAGAAGACTTCGTTCACGAGAAACTTCATCCATACCGGGCCTGAAGGTGTAAAACCCGCAGATATCTACAGAAGACTTCGTTCACGAGAAACTTCATCCATACCGGGCCTGAAGGTGTAAAACCCGCAGATATCTACAGAAGACTTCAAGCACAGTATGGATGAAGCTTCTTGTGAACGAAGGTGTAAAACCCACGGGTATCTATAGAAGACTTCAAGCACAGTATGGATGAAGTTTCTTGTGAACGAACGTGTAAACCTTGCAGGTATCTACAGAAGCCTTCAAGCACAGTATGGATGAAGCTTCTTGTGAACGAAGGTGTAAAACCCACGGGTATCTATAGAAGACTTCAAGCACAGTATGGATGAAGTTTCTTGTGAACGAAGGTGTAAACCTTGCAGGTATCTACAGCAGACTTCAAGCACAGTATGGATGAAGTTTTCTGTGAATGAAGGTGTAAAACCCACGGGTATCTACAGAAGACTTCAAGCACAGTACGGTGATAAGCTGCTTAGCTGCAGTAAGACATTTGAATGGTGTAAACGTTTCAAAGATGGCCGTATGTCCATTAGTGACAATCCGTGGTGGTTCTCAGCCCACAGTAGTCATTCCTGTGAACATTCAGCACATGGAATGCCTGATCCTGGATAATCAATGCATAACCTGTCATGAAATTGCACAAGAGACAAATGTTTCTGTGAGAACAGTGAACACAACGATGACGAAGTGAAGCAGGCTGTCCTAGAATGGTTCAGGCATACTGACAAATCTTTCTATGCTGACGCTTTTCAGGCATTAGTTAAATGCTGGGAAAAATATATAAATGTAGCACTGTAGTATGTTGACAAATAATAGCAGTTTCCACTCCTTGAAATTTGTTCTTTTGTTATATAAACTCAAAAGTTCCGGTGTGATTTGGACACCCCTCGTATATTCAGAACAGAAATAGAATTTGGGGGGGGGGTCCTAATTCCATTGAAAAAAAATGTAACTCCTCAAACAGCATGTCAATGCAAGTTGTGTGTCCCTGTGTACTGATGTGCAATGCAATGTGTGTAAAAAGTTGCAGCAGCCTGCTACACAAAGACACACTTAGAATGCAGTTTGAACTTGCTTACCTTTTCTAAATGCGTAGAGCCAAATTGGATACTTTACTAAAATCCCCTGGTGTTGTTTACAGTATAAAACTATACATTCCCCCCCCCCCTTTTTTTTATTTTTTTCCACAATAAGGTTGCTTGAATGTAACTGGCTTACCGGTGGGGACACCCGCAGGTGGAACGAGAAGTCCTGGGATGGATACACCTGGAGCGACCATAAATGGTACGATGATGGGACTGGTGCAGCACAAACACCTGAAACCTGAGAGAAAGAAAAATTGATGATAAAATATATACAAAGGAAACACATCTACCTGCATAGGGGGTTTGTGAGTCCAGTCCAACCCGTGTGTAGTGCAGTATGCAGTCCATTCAGAACAAAATGGCTGCAACACACCTCCGTGCAAAGAGAAAAAGTCGCTTTGCCACTCTATGGCTAGAGCATTCTTTTGAGCGCAGCAGGTTGTTCTTTTGGATTGTTACAACAATATGGCTGCTGTAAATGGGACCGTTCACCCAGACATTGTCATGGTACTTCAGTCCATCCCACTCTTTTACACTAGCCATGGTAGTTCATTTATTCTTCCTGTCAGTATATCTGTTTTTTCAAACAGACAAGTAGATAAACTGACAGGTCAGCAGAAGACCTGCCTGGCACCAGTGATCTTTTTTTTTTTATTTCGACAACCCGGCCACATCCCATCTCCTCCACTTAACCTCCTCCTTTGCACCTGCACAGTGCATACAATCCACCACCCACTCTGATGGTAATATCTTTGATCTTGTCTTCTCCAACCGCTGCGCTCTTCACAACCTCACTAACATCCCCTTCCCTCTCTCTGACCACAACCTGATTACCTTCTCTATCTCCTCATCCTCCAACGCCTACCCCTCCAAATGTCACACTACTACCAGCCGTAACCTCCGCAACCTTAACCCTGCCCCCCTCCACTCTGCAGCTGATCAACTCCACGACAGCATCTTCCCCCTGTCCTGCCCCGACTTGGCTATGACTGCCTACAACAATGCGCTGTCAACAGTCCTTGACTCACTAGCGCCTTTAACCACACGCAACATCAGACCCTGACCGCTCCAGCTCTGGCAGACTGATCACACCAAAATCCTCAAACTACACAGTCGAGCCCTGGAGCGACTATGGCGCAAAACCAAATCCCAACAAGCCTTCACCCGCTACAAATCTGCCTTCCACACCTACACCTCCTCCCTCCACGCAGCCAAACAAGCCTACTTCCTGACCCTCATCAAGGCCCTCTCATCCAATCCTCGCTAACTCTTCTCCACCTTCAACTCTCTACTCTCGCCACCCCCACCTCCACCCAGCACCTCACTCACCGCCCTTGAGATTGCCAATCACTTCAAAAACAAGATTGACACAATTCGCAAGGAGATCGCCGCAACTCACACGCCCTCTCAACCCGTCCCCTCTCACACAGCTACCCCCTCATCCCCCCTCTCAGTCAACATAACCCGCAGGGACTTCGTCACTGCTCAAACTCCCTCCAACCCCGTTCCCCCTCACTCAGCTACCCCCTCATCACCCCTCTCCCACGGCCCCACCACTGCTCTGACCTCCACTTCCACCCCACCCTACATTCCTCATACTGAAGCCCCCCCAACACTCCGCACCTTTGACCTTACTACCATCGAGGAACTCTCCAAGATCCTCTCTGATGCCCGCCTCACCACCTGCCCCCTCGACCCTATCCCCTCACAACTCCTACGACCTCCCTCCCCCTCCATCCTACGCTCCCTCACCCACATCTTTAATCTCTCCCTCTCCTCCGGCACTTTCCCCTCCCCTCTGAAACATGCACACATCACCCCCATACTTAAAGAGCCCTCCCTGGACCCCAATGACCCGAACAACCTCAGACCCATCTCCCTGCTCCCATTTACATCCAAACTCCTCGAGCTCCTAGTCTACACCCGCCTAAGCTCTCACCTCAACGACAACAACCTCCTTGATCCCCTACAGTCCGGCTTCCGTCCCCTACACTCCACCGAAACTGCCTTACTTAAACTCGCCAACGACCTGCTAACCGCCAAAGCTAATGGCCACTATTCAGTGCTCCTACTTCTTGACCTCTCTGCGGCCTTCGACACAGTCGACCACCCCCTCCTCCTCAAAAAACTACACTCCCTTGGCCTCAGAGATTCTGCTCTCTCCTGGCTCTCATCCTACCTGTCACAACGCTCTTTCAGCGTAATGCTACCACCTCCCCCTCACTCCCCCTCTCTGTTGGGGTCCCTCAAGGCTCCGTCCTCGGGCCCCTTCTCTTCTCCATCTACACCTCCTCCCTTGACCAACTCATACACTCTCACGGCTTCAACTACCACCTCTATGCCGACGACACACAAATCTATCTCTCAACCCCCCACCTCACCACCTCAGTCTCCGCCAGAATCACACACCTGCTGAGCGACATATCAGACTGGATGTCGCTACTTTCCTTAAACTGAACCTCTCCAAAACCGAGTTTCTTGTCTTCCCCCCAGCCCGGACACCACCCCCCATTGACTTCTCCGTCACATCCAACAATGCCACCATCAAACCCGCCCCACAGGCCAGAGTACTTGGTGTCATTCTGGACTCCAACCTATCCTTCCAGCCCCAAGTCCAATCTTTAACAAGCTCGTGCAGATTCCACCTCCGCAACATCGCCAAAATACGCACGTTCCTAACCCCAGAAACCACTAAACAGCTCATCCACTCCCTCATCATATCGCGATTTGATTACTGCAACTCCCTCCTTACTGGCCTGCCTCGCCGCTGGCTATCCCCGCTTCGGTCGATCCTGAATACGGCTGCCAGACTCATTCACCTTTCCAACCGCTCCATTTCTGCCACCCCCCTCTGCCAATCCCTCCACTGGCTTCCGATTGCGCAACGGATCAAATTTAAAATCCTAACACTAACGTACAAAGCTGTCCACCATACTGCCCCAAATTACATCACCGACCTAATATCCAAGTACCACCCAGCACGCACACTCCGCTCCTCACAAGACCTCCTTCTCTCTAGTTCCCTGGCCTCCTCCTCCCATGCCCGCCTCCAGGACTTCTCCAGGGTGTCACCCATCCTCTGGAACTCTCTGCCCCAACCCATCAGATTATCACCTACTCTCCTCTCCTTTAGGCACACCCTGAAAACCCACCTCTTCAGGGAAGCCTACCTCACCCCCTGCTAACTTGCCAACCTCCTCCACTCTTCCTACCACCCCATCCCCCACAGCTATCTCCTCCTGTGTCACCATCCCCTCCCTCCTAAATTGTAAGCTCGAAAGAGCAGGGCCCTCGATCCCCTCATGTTTTGCATTGTATTGTTGTTGTTCTGTCGCATGTTCTGTCCCCCTTTGTAATGTACAGCGCTGAGCGAACTACTTTATAAATACTGTATAATAATAATTTGCAAAAAAATGTGCATTTATTATTTTTGGTCAAAAGGTGAACTTCCAAGTGTTAGTGCTAAGAAGTCTCCCACAGCCACCAGTCACACTTGCGTTAGAAATGTAAATTTGTCTGGTTATGTGCTAAGCGAGAAAGTTGCATAACCCGGGCCTCAAAAAGCAGACACACCCGCCCCATATATGAAGAATTTTTAAAATCTAGCTAAAATGGATTATACAAGACTCAAAAGGAAACCTGTGCTGGAGAAACACATGGCGTGCGGCTGCCAAACGTATAATTAGGCCTGAAACAACTAGTCAACATAATCAATTACAAAAATAGTTGACAACTATTTTCAGTATCGATTAGTTGATCAGTCAGTTAGTTGGTCTGCATACATAATGCCTTATTTGTTTACAGATCAGGAAATATAGTGCAGCACACATACAGCTCAGTACAACGTTCATACATGTCAATATACCCAGTGCAGCACACATACAGCTCAGTACAACGTTCATACATGTCAATATACCCAGTGCAGCACACATAAAGCTCAGTACAACGTTCATACATGTCAATATACCCAGTGCAGCACACATAAAGCTCAGTACAACGTTCATACATGTCAATATACCCAGTGCAGCACACATAAAGCTCAGTACAACGTTCATACATGTCAATATACCCAGTGCAGCACACATAAAGCTTAGTACAACGTTCATACATGTCAATATACCCAGTGCAGCACACATAAAGCTTAGTACAACGTTCATACTTGTCAGTATACCCAGTGCAGCACACATAAAGCTTAGTACAACGTTCATACTTGTCAGTATACCCAGTGCAGCACACATAAAGCTCAGTACAACGTTCATACATGTCAATATACCCAGTGCAGCACACATACAGCTCAGTACAACGTTCATACATGTCAATATACCCAGTGCAGCACACATACAGCTCAGTACAACGTTCATACTTGTCAATATACCCAGTGCAGCACACATAAAGCTCAGTACAACGTTCATACTTGTCAATATACCCAGTGCAGCACACATAAAGCTCAGTACAACGTTCATACTTGTCAGTATACCCAGTGCAGCACACATACAGCTCAGTACAACGTTCATACATGTCAGTATACCCAGTGCAGCACACATACAGCTCAGTACAACGTTCATACATGTCAGTATACCCAGTGCAGCACACATACAGCTCAGTACAACGTTCATACATGTCAGTATACCCAGTGCAGCACACATAAAGCTCAGTACAACGTTCATACATGTCAGTATACCCAGTGCAGCACATATAAAGCTCAGCACACCATACATATATGTCATAGGGGCAGTGCCTCATGGGACTTGTAGCCCTGGGCAGGAGAAGGAAGTGATTAAAAAAAAAAAAAAAAAAAGTATGGCTTTTTTTTATCCTATTTATACTTATCTAGGTGGATGCAGCATCGGGCCCTAAGGGTAAGTACTCAGCGATTACATGACCACTGATCACTGAGTTCTCCTCTCAGCTCTGAGCAGAAAGCAGGACTGTCAGTCACCGCTGTCTGCTCAGCCCCTCCAGCACTCACTGGAGTTGTGGAGGCTGAGAGGCTGAGCCAGGTACCGCTCCAAACTCTGGGGTGGATCTGGACTTTGAAGTCGGGATCTCTTCCCAGCCTGGACTGGCTGAGTGACATCAGCCGACAGTGAACTGAAGTCTGCTGTCAACTGAAAATGGGTCACAGGTGTGCAGAACGAACTGCACGCCTAGGATTCTCATGAGTACAGCCACAAGAGCTTTGGCTGTACTTCTCCTTTAAAGTGATCCTAAAGGCAGGAGTATACTATACTTTGTGGCTTGTTATAGGAGCACTCTGGAGGCAGGAGGAGCCAGAAGTGCCGGCGGGGGACCCAAGAGGAGATCGGAGCTGCTCTGTGCAAAACTATTGCACAGAGCAGGTACGCATAACATGTTTGTTCTTGAAACAAAAATCCAATGTTTACAATGACTAAGGGTTCTGTGCAGGGATGATCAGCATCTGACCCCAGGGAAGCTGAAGGCTGATAGACAGGAGGTAATATAAGACATTGCAAATTAAATTGAAAGTAAAAGTTTACCAGTGTTGTATATTATATTTAAAATGATTATACCCATGTAAACCCTGTATATCCTACTTCTGGGTATGCTTATTGTTATACATATGAAATAATATATATATATGTTATTACTTTCACTGTTTCAAAGTATAAATTAAGCCATTATAGTAGTGATTATCTGCTGTTTCAGTAATATAAAGGGCTCATTTTTGTTTTTTAACCCGATTATGACAGGTGATACAAAAAACATGATGCTGCTGCTGCTGCTGCTGCTAAATGTCTTAGTAACAGCAGGTGCAGATAGCGTGTATCAAGCTATGACCTGGGATTCTGTCATATTACTGTCCTGTCTGAAAAATCTACTAAAATAGTGAAACAGTTTTTTAGGTCTTTTTTTTTTTTTAAACTAAATATAAATTTTGATCTCGAAGTCTGATGATGTATGTACCAGATTCAACCTCTTATAATATATATATCTCTTCTGTCTATTATTCTCAGTTTATTAGAAATTTTATTACCTAAACATATAGCTGGTTGTGTATATTTATGCCTATATATAGATATTCAAGAATAAATTCTTTTTTTTGTAACCTTACATATTAACCAATTTATACACCACACTTTTTTTAGGTTTTCATCTGCTTAATCAAAATTATAATTGGATAACTAATTGATTATACTTATGATCTTAAAATGCTATTTGCCTGGTTGTTGTGCTTATCCATTGGCTTCACTGCTCTCTACATCACTGTCTTGAAACAAGTGCACAGATCAGGAGCACTAATGTTACTTTTGACTTCACTTGCTGCATGCTTGTTCCAAGTAAACTACTCAGAGTTTCCCTTGAGCTACTGTATAATGAGTGGAATTTCTGATTTAGCACTGTTTTCAGTATTTACGGTATTGTATTAGTAAATCACAGATAAACAGACTGTTATCAACAAACCTTGGAGCAGCTGTGATCTTCTGAAGCAGGACTGGTTACAGATGTTGCACAGTTCTTACCCACTGATGATTCACAGAGGTTCACTGACACGGGGAATGTGGAGCTAAACAGGAAACAAATTACGTTTTAAAACAAAAAGGAAATGGAAACTGTACTATTAATGAAGTTGTCCTTTAATTAATCCCGCCAGCCATTTAGTGTGTCTGTTGTGTAAAATACCGTCCTACCTGTTCCAGCAATATTCACTGTACGACCCACCAGAACCACACAGCCTGTGCTTGGAAAATGTCCCCATTGTGTCCTCTTATTGCACTACAGCCCTATTCATTTCTATGTATAAGTTGTCGGCTGGAGGCTACCCCGAGAATAGCTCATTTGTAGGAATGAATGGGGTTGTGGTGCACATACACAGTAATAAGAAGACCTGATGGGGATGTTCTCTGAGCAAAGGCTGTGAGCAGCCAGATAGGGCTGTACAGTAAATATCGCTGGAACTGGAAAGAAGGTAATAGGGATGAAGGTATTTTGCATGGCAGGCTGCACTAAGAAGAGTGGGGGAATTAATTAAAGGACAACTGCAGTAAAGGCCACACAATAAAGACTACAGTCATAGTCCACTTACTTGAGTTCCAGAGTCATTCTGCCTGTCAGGGAGCTGTACTTGCTGAGAGGGAGTGAATATGTGTAATTGCCTGCACTGCAAAGACAGACAAGCATCGATTATTTAACTTCTTTACATAGTACTGAAATATTGTGCAGAACAGAGAACAATAGATCAATCACATCTGAGGCTGCTAAATGAAGTTAGTCTAAATATCCCTACAGCACAGTGTCATGCACTTCTGCTGGGTCCAATTTGGGTGCCAACCAATTAATCTATTGGTAGACTACTGAATTGTGGAAGGGCAATAACACACTCATAGTAAGCCTACATAAAACAGTATCAGCTTTGAAGTACCCATTGATATTAGATGATTGTCACCCTACATTGACAATATCAGTGGTCTCAGGCATCAATGCTAACATCTCTGGATAACAACAGGCGTCGGCAGACATCTCAGCTAACAGATCTTATTGAAAGCCAGAGTGGCCTTGTTTCCCCAGACTCTGAGCGGTGACATAGGGGTCTGCTGTACACACCATGAACACAAATATAAATCAATCCACTGGTCATAACATTACTAAACATCTGACCTTTGTCAAAGGTCTTAATCCAGGTTTTGGATGAAGACAAACTGAAGGTCTGAATGCTGCACTTTCTTTTTTTCCCATAATATTTTTTATTAAATAAAGCACGTTTTTGAGATTTCAAATATTATTTCAGGTAAGAAAGAGAGGAAGAAAAAAAACAAGTAAAAAACCCAGAACAGTCATCAGACCATACTCATAGCATTGAAAAACAATTGGGCCAAATCCATAATCTACCTTGCCAAGTCCATAATCCACAATAACCTCGCTGTTGCACTTTTTAAACTACGATTTTACTTTTAGGTTAAAAAAATTCAAGGTGCATGAAACCAAAAGGTGAACAAAGTCTTAGGCCTGTTTCACATAGGCTTGAGCTTTGGCAGTTTTTTTTTTATTTTTTAGAAAGAGTAGAAAATCTTTTAGAAAATGCTGCAGAGATTGACCCTTGGACCTCTTTCACATGGGGTAAACTCTGTTATTATTAGCAGAGGATCTGTCCGCTGATTCCCTGCTGATCACTGCAGAGTGGGCAGATGACAGGTCCGTGTCCGCTCAGATTAAGCCAAGCGGACATGGACAGAGCCCAATCTCCTCTATGGACGGCTGGGTGTAAATGGACTCCGCTATCCATTTACGCCCAACTGCCTTCTGATCTGATCCGCCTAAGCGGAGAAAGAAGGATCCCCTTCCATTTTATATTAGCGGACCGGATTGTTTTTTTAATTATATCTTTTATTGAATTTTCCATTACAAAAGAAAACAAAAGAACCTTTTACCATACAATTCACATATACGCAAATTCCATTTAAAATTTTCTATTCCTTACATGGAAATTATGTGGTATCCAAATATTCTTCTCTAATTGTGCCTTACTCATATTCTCTTCCATATTTACCCAACACTTCCCTTGTGAATTATGTGTCCAATCTACAATCCGTGATCACCGATAAATAGTATTTCCTAAAATTAGGCAGGTTTAATCCTCCGTTCTCTTTTGTCCTACACAGAATCTCATATTTAATTCTTAGTTTCTTATTTGTCCATATAAATCTAAGTATCATCCTCTTTAATATCCTGAAGAAAGACCCTGGTAGATGTATTGGGAGCATGTGAATCTTGTACAGATTTTTTGGTACTATCACCATCTTTACCAAGTTTATGCGACCTATCCAAGAGGCCCCTCCCTTTGAAAGTCTCCCCAACTCATCCTTTGTTTCGTTTATTAGTGGAATATAATTTGCCAGGTATAGGCTTTTTATTGAAGGGGTTAACTTTATTCCCAGATAACCTAGTTCCTTTTCTCTCCATGTAAATGGAGAGTTTTTTTGTAGAGTTTGCTTCTCTATCTTTGGGACACTGATATTCAATATCTCTGACTTTGCCGGGTTTATTTTCAAGTTTGATAACTCTCCATACTGTTTTAATAGTCTCGTTAAATTAAGCAATGTTATTCTGGGGTTTACAATATACAACAACATATCATCTGTGTACGCTGCCACCTTGTGCTCCTATCTCCTATCTTTATTCCTGTTATGTCTACACATTTTCTTACCATCCCAGCACTGGTTCCAGGGATAATACAAACAGCAAAGAAGAGAGTGGGCATCCCTGTCTAGTTCCATTATACATTTTAAAGAACTGTGAGAGGGCTCCGTTGAACTTTACTGCTGCTGACGGAATTTTATAGAGTCCTTTTATCCACTTTAACATTTTATGCCCCAAACCTAATGCTTCTAACGAGTCTAACATGAATCCCCAATCAACTCGTCAAAAGCTTTTTCCGCATCAATTGACAGGAATATTGTCGACAATTTCTCTCTCATTGCTTTTTGTAAAAAGAGCAACGATCTCAAACCGTTGTCCCTCCCTACTCTGCCAGGAATGAATCCCACCTGATCCTTGTCCGTTGGTCCACTCTGGCATCAACTCCCTCAGCCTAGTTGCCAATGCCTTAGCGTATAGTTTTGTGTCGGTATTTAATAATGATATGGGCCTATAGTTGGCGCACTGTGAACTGTCCTTCCCTTCTTTAAGTATAATTGTTATGAATGTTTGCAGTGATTCTTCTCTCATTACCAACCCCCCTACCACCGCGTTCATATATGAACACATTTTAGGGACCAAAAGATCTTTAAATTTCTTGTAGTAACCTACAGTATATCTGTCGGTGCCTGGGCTCTTCCCTACTGCTATACTCTTCAGGGCCAAAGTGATTTCCTCCGGTGTGATAGTTCTCTCTAGGGCAGCTATTTTTCCTTTTGATATTCTTGGCATCCCCACCTCTTTTAAATATTTCTGCCTTTTTTTTCTTCTTTTCATCTTCTGTTTCTTTTTGATTTCTAGAACTCACATCATATAACCTGCTGTAATATTTTTGGAACGTACTAGCGATATCAGTGGTGGAGTACACCATTTCTCCTTTTCCGTCTTTGATTTTTTCTATAAAATTCCTAGATTTCTTTTCCTTTAATCTCCTCCTTCAATGCTTTCCTGGTCTATTCCCCCACTGATATCTTTCCTTTGCAACCCTCTTAAATATCCTTCTCAATTCCTGTTCCATTAGATTTTTTAAATCTTCTCTTTTGAGAGTTATCCTCTGATGTATGTCCAAGAACATCTTCTTTTTATGTGACTGCTCTAATTTATAAAGCTCTTCCATCACCCTCCTTATTTTTTCTTCCCAGTATTTCTTTTTTTTTTGCCTCTATCGAGATCAGTATTCCCCTAATATATGCTTTATGAGTCTCCCATATTGTGGCCACCAAAACCTCCTCTGTCTCATTAGATGCAAAGAATTGCTCTATTTCTTGCCTTAGCCTTTTCTCTATTTCAAGATCTTGTATAAGCATCTCATTTAGTCTCCATATAGTTATTTTATTCCACTCCCCTCCTACCTGTAGTGTCATTGTGACAGGAGCATGATCAGAGATGGACATAATCTCTATCTTGGAAGTAATCAATGATTCCAGTTGTCTATGCTCAATCATTATATAGTCCAGTCGTGAATACGATCTATGCACTGGAGAGAAAAAGGTGTAGTCTCTTTCTCTTAGATGTTTCATTCTCCAAGTGTCAGTCAATTGACATTTATAAAAACATACTCTTCAACGATTTTAGTTTACGGTTTCCTACCGATCTCTCTCTGCGTACCAGATGACTCATCCATCTGTTGATCCAGACATAGAATAAATTCTCTTACCACGACTAGATTACCCCTTTTAAATTCAGTAAGTTTTCTTAACACACCCTCCAGAAATATTGCTGGATTTTTATTCGGACAATAAATATTAATTAATATGCATTCAAATCCTTGTAGTTTTCCCCTCAGGAATAGAAACCGACCCTCTTGGTCCACCAGTCTCTCCTCCAGGACAAAACGTACGTTATTTGAAATCCCGATTGCCACTCCTTTAGCCTTTTTTATTGGGGAACCAGCATAGTACCAGGTTGGATAATACTTTGAGTATAACTTAAGATTTGTATCATGTGTTATGTGTGTCTCTTGTAAAAACACTACATCTATAGAGTATTGGTGAATTTCCCTATGTATGTTATGTCTTTTAGCCAGGGAGTTTAATACTTTCACGTTATAAGTGATGAACTTAATCAAACTCATTTCTGATGTTATTTCACTTCCCCACCATATTTCTGATGAAAGGCACAGAGGTCTAGACCCTTTAGGACATGGACATTCTCCCCCTTCTTACTGGACCCTCCTTCCACCTTCCTCCCCCTTCCCCTCTGAACACCCTCCCACCATCCTACTTTCCACCCTCCCTTTCACTTAACTATCTTACTCCTAAAACACCCATGGCCGAAATATTGCCCTGGAATCTGTTGTGGATTGTTTCCACTAGTGATTCCTATTTTGGGGTGAGATTCAGAACATGCACACCCTCCCTGAACCCTAGCTCATAACATAGGTTATTTCAGGGTTTATCGGCATGTTTGGCCTACGGAGGGAGGGACAGAGTGCAAGGGAGACATAACGCTGCCGGAGGAGGAGTAGTGGGGCAGGAAGGTCCAGAGGGAGAGAGAAGCAAAACAACTAAAAAAAACCTGGGTCTAGGGAGAGACCAAGGAGATCTCCTCCTCTCCCTTCTCCAGCCTCTCTCCCCCAGGAGAGATGTTCTCTCACTGGTCTTCCCATTATTGGATTGAACACTTTCCTTCTTTTATCATAAAAGTCCTCTCCTTGTGCTTCCTCTGGTAGGCCCCGGATCCTTAGATTGTTCCCGGTTCTCTTGGTCTTCCAGTTTGAATGAGAGCTTTCTCTGTCCTCTACGCATCTCCTCTACCTGTGTTTCTAATTTATTAATCATTTGAGTATGCGTCTCCATTTTCCCCTCCACTTCTTCCATTCGAGTTAATATTTGGCCCAAATCATTGCGTAATATTGCCATTGCATTTCTCATGAACATCTCCAGTTTTGCGAAAAGTTCTGCCATCTCAGTTTTTGTGTTTTGTGGCTTGCTGATTCATTAATCTGGTTCCGTTGCCAGATCCCAGATGACAAGCTGGACAGTCTCCATCATACTTTCTTATTCCTTGTTGCTTTTCCAGTGTTCGCTTCTCCAGGCTTTTCACCTGTAGGGGCATATATTTTCTGATTGTACTGGTGTTTGCGTTTGATTGGGGGTTTTTTGACCCCCCTCCTTTAGCTGATCTACTTTTCATACCTGACGGCTCTCCTGCTGTTTTTCTAACAATGCACAGGGTACCCTAGTACTCGTCCCCAGGGGGGCTCCCCTTTTACTGTACAGTTCCATGACCCCTACTGTATAACCCTGAGGGCAAAGAAAAATTTGACAGTTCCAAGCTTCTTTGAAAACTCCCAAATTGTGTCATTGTCCCACCCACCCCATCGCTCAGACTTTCAGCATTTTTAAACTGGGACTTTCAGCAATGGAAAATAATTTTAAAAGTCCTGCCGTGAATCACGGCGACTCACTGTCCCATTGTTGGGGGGGTGGACTTTCCTCCAGCGCCCAAACCCCCTCCTCATCCACAGGATCCCACCACTCCCCTGGTTCTCTCGGACTTCCGGGAACCATCAAGTCACGTGGCTGATCACCTGGGCACCCCGTCACAAGCCATGTACCCTGCTGCTTCCTCCTTTCAGTCCTCTGGGATCTCAAGGTTCCGCCTCTTTCTTTTGGGCACTGCCAGCCCTCCAATTCACCTGCACATCACCGTCTCAGCTCCGACCCCTGGCAAGGCTCCAGCACCTCTCCCCTCCAGCCACCACTATCCGCAAGACGGGCCCACGCTCTCAGGAGGCACCGCACTGGGAGCTGTGAATGCCCTCCACCACACAGGGCACGGGCTTTCAGGTAAGGGTCAGGCCATTCTCAGTCCACACAGCACGGGATCCAGCAGCATTCACTCCTCGGCAGGGCGTCTGGAGCTCCCACTACACGCTGCTCAAAGCGCCATGTTCAGGCCCCTGCCCCGGACCGGATTGGTTTGGCGGGTGTAAATGGAGGTGAATGGAGGGTCTGATCAGGTGCATGAAAAACTGACAGGCAGACCTGATCAGACCCTTCGTGTGAAAGGGGCCTTACAATGTGTGGAGCCAGTGGTCTTGCTGTAGACCACTAGGTCTCCCCTACTGGGTCAAGGCGAGATCTCTCCAATCAGCAGTATGTAATTTACTACCCATAGGTCTGACTCAGCAGGGGTGTGTGAGACATTTTTTGTAATAATGAAAGGTTGCCTGTTAAAATATTTTACACAATTCACCTGCAGGTGTCTTGAGAGGAACAAAGCTGATCTGTAATGAGAGTGTCAGTCTCCAGGAGGCGGATGGATGAAGCAATGGCACGGGATTCTGCAACACAGAAAAAAAGTCTGTGAAACACATGACCACCCAAAATGATATGTGCAATGTAAACTGTAATAAGCAAAATGGCTAAATAAATGTGTGACATTCACTCATAAATGTAATAAATGTGTCACTGACAAGTTTATCATTTTATCTAGCCAGCCCTGTGATTTACACACTTGTCATTCTGTATGGCCAGAAACATGACTGCTGCTTTCTTGTGTAGTTTTAGAACTTCTTGATTCAGCTTTACTGTTTCATGGCCCACCGATCCTTGATAATACAAATGATTCAGTGTCCAGCAAGCAGGCCAGAATTGGAGAGGGGGCATTCCTAAACCAAGAAACAGCTTGCCTGGTTGTACTCTGCCAGATGTGTGTAAATCACAAGAACTGCTTTACAGAATTCCAAACCATAATGGCAGGTAGTATAGAAAAGCCATATGTGTAAGTTCACATGAGAAGGACAGTCCTGACCCTCCTATCTTGCATTGTATACTGACTTTACTGTCTCCTTTTATTCTGTAAAGCACCATGCAAACTATTGTAACTATAAATCTCGTATAATAATAAATGAGCATAAGCGGTTTGCCTGGCGTTCCAGTTAAACTGTATGTGGAGCAAAGGGCTCAGACATCACGCTAATTTTTGAAAGCAGATAAACTAATGGAAATCTCACCATTTGCTTGTGTGACGTCAGCAGTAGTGGTGATCATGGTCTCTTCTGCCACACTTCTCTTATTGCGAAGGTCTTGAAAAGGCAGGCTGTTGGGGCTGTGTTTAGTTTTGCTCTGAGTGTACTGGGGTGGGGGACTTACAGGGCGAGCTGGAGTTTGTAAATGGTTGCGGCTCTTATCCAGGACCCGGGATTTTGCCTTTCTAATGGTGATTGATGAAGCATTGTCTGTAAAAGAGATTTAGAGATGGAATTTTTCATGCATGCAAGTAACTCGAGTAGTGGATAGAGCGAGAATAATGCTGCCTACACTATCTTTAAGGGCACACAAAGTTGATGGGGAGGTCTGTGATCATAAAAAGAATAAAATACCCCTCACTCCTGTACTAAAAGGACTCCTGTCCCCAAACCCTATGCATGAATGTCTCCTTCCCATTTGGTGGTAACTGATAAAACCCAATATATCTAAGTTCTGTCTAAGGCCTAGCAGCACACCCACATACATGTCAGCTGAAACTATAGATTCTAGGACTGGGATGTTTTGGCTTACAGAGGTTGGTCTTTGGCACACAGGATCCTAACATGAAGAAGTGAGCATGCAAACAAGATTTCACTCAAAGGTTCACAGTTAGGGCTGTGGTTAGTGATTCAGGGAAGGTTGGTGTGAGGTTAATGTTTGAGTTACAAAGAGGGTGAGATTTTTTAGGGAGGGTTAGTGTTGGGGTTAAAGGGATTGTTAGTGTACAGGTTATAGGGAGAGTTTGCGATATTAAACCCTCAGTTTTCTTTCAGCACTTTCAGCAGCTGATTTAATCACTTACTGAGAATGCAGCATCTTTATCATTCAATCTCTGCCCATGTTCCAGTTTAGGCTGGTTCCATGATGGCTGCCACAGGTTTCTTGTTTCAGGGTGGCTCCTTTTTCTTGCAGCATCCTATGGCGCCACCCTTGCATTCAGGGACTTGTGTTTTTCTACACTATGTGCATCAATAGAAATACACAGCCCCATAGTCTAAGATGGCAAGGCTCTCCCCTAATTTCTTCATAAGGACAATCCTCACCTGTTACTGCGCTCTCAGCACGAGAAGCTGTTTTTCCATATGTGACAGCAGGAGAAGTAGAGATGCCAGGAGAACTGGAGCAACAGATAGCTTGACACGGTGGATTGAGACAAAGGTCTATTGTGATGGAAGGATTCTGATTATGTAGCCAATCTTCTATAAAGTAAACCATACAAGTGCGTATTAGTCAAATCCATAAGAAAACCAAAACATAAGCCGAGAAAACGGACTGACCTGTACTTTTTGTGCTGTTGATAGGTGGGGTGGTGGAACCTCTTAGCTGTGTGGTATCGAAGTTTTGACTTGAGCTATAGAATAAAATATAAGAGACGTATGGATTATGGGGTGAGAATGCCAATGGACTCAATTCTAGAAACTTTCTAGATGCCAATGGTGATATAAGCCAAAGAGACATACCGTGCACATACAGCAAAAGGGAGAGTGAGATGGATCTTTCGGAAGAAAGTCAGAGTGCAGGTACCAGGTGGAGTGAAAACACTGCCAGAGGTAGACAGCAAGAAGGGGACAGCACCAAGCAAAGGAGAAGGAAAGGAGGTACAGAAGTCAGTGCAGATAAAGCAATAACAGCTCAAATTAAACATTCTGGCTCCTTCACTCTAAACTATTTTGCGTAATAAAGTGCCTTGTTTTAATTTAAGGCAGTCTGTTCATTTTGAATTGGCTACAAACAAACAGCAATGCTCAAAATACTGAACCTGCAGCATTTCTTAATGTAAGAATCCATAGCATGTGCATTGTGGTGTGCTGCAGCATGGCTCTATTGTAGACTACTGTAGCTGTGCATTGGGATGCCATTGTAAACAAGTGGCCCCGCACAAAGTTCCTGCACACAGCAAGACACATGTTACTGCAACATATAGGTTTGAAGGGGTCCTGAAGAATATCACTGAGGCTAGCAGTCTTCCAGACAAATGTATGGGTCCAACATTAAAGAGACCCTGTCACTAACTGAAAAAACTGCAGGTAAAAGTACTGGAATTTCAAGTGTTTTACATGTTTATTTGTAGTGTTTTCCCTTCCATAAAATATTTTTTATTCACTTGCAATGGGTCCTCGAGCTTGCCAGGAAACTTGACTACTTTAGAAGTGTCAATTCCCTAACAGAGCCCCCTCCATGATTGTACAGCTAAGCCTTCTCCTCTTCTGGGAGTGTCCAAATAATGTCTGTGCTGGTCCAGCTTCTTTGCCCTTCCCTTCACCTCCCTAAATAATCTTTTATGTACCTGTCGATGAGCAATGACAAGGAATACTACAAAATATTACTTAAGTGACATCTGAGTCTGCTTGGGCTGCGGATATCACATCCAAGATGGTGGCATCTAGCAGCAATGTCAAAACCTTTTATAAGTCTACGCGAGGGAGGATTTTACAGGTAAATAACATGCATAAAATATGGTAAAATGTTCATGTAACATTATAGGACAATTGTGTTGACCCCATTAAAAGGAAACTATTGTATATTTTAGGAAGAACACTTTTTTTTGGAGATGTTTTATTTATGATGATGCACACCAAGTAAAGTGAAAGTATAACCAAAAGGCAAAATCCCACATTTTAGCTTGTCCCCGGAAAATAAAAGAGGGGAAATCTTCCAATGGGAGCATTAATTCTGGTGACCTGGGGGGCCATGATTTTAGCAGTTAACCATTGACCTATTGACAGGGGGTGCTGGTTGTTTCCATTTAGTTGGGATCCACAGCCTGGCTGCATCAATCAGATGCATCATTACTGATTTTTTGTATTGGATTAACTAGGGAGCAGAAACTTTAACACAGTGTTTACCTTACAATTGTGGTTTATCTGATTTTTATTTATTTCTTTACTTGCTTTTAACCACCTCCCGCCTGCCATATAGTAATATGATGGACGCAAGGTGGTTCTCTCGTTCTGGGAGGACGTCACATGACGTCCTCCCATTCTAACTGTGCATGCGCGGCTCCCGGAGTGCGGCGATCGGCAGTGCAGATCACCAATCCACGGAAAGAGCCGAAGATGTCGGCTCGGTCATGTGATCAGCTGTGTCCAATCACAGCTGATCACATGTAAACAGGGAAATGCCGGTTATTGGCATTTCTCTCCTCTCGAGCTGTCACGCTGACAGCTCGAGTGGAGAGCCGGTAACATGTATACTGATCATCAGGGCACTGAAGATCAGTGTGCCTTGATGTTCAGTGTAGCGCCAGCAGTGCCACCTGTCAGTGTCCATCAGTGCCACCTGCCAGTGCCCATCAGTGCCACATCAATGCCACATATCAGTGCCTACCAGTGCACATCAATGCCACATATCAGTGCCCATCTGAGCTGCCTTTCCGTGTCACCCATCAGTGCCAGTCAGTGCCACCTATCAATGCCAATCAGTGCCACCTATGAGTGCTGCCAATCAGTGCCACATATCAGTGCCAGTCAGTGCCGCCTATCAGTGCGCGTCAGTGTCGCCTATCAGTGCGCATCAGTACCACCTATCAGTGCCATATATCAGTGCTGCCTCTCAGTGCCCATCAGTGATGTCTGTCAATGCCCATCAGTGCCACCTATCAGTGTAGCCTATCAGTGCCCATCACTGCAGCCTCATTAGCGCACATCAGTGAAGGAGAAAAATCACTTATTTACAAAATTTTATAACAAAAACTAAGAAAAAATTTTTTTTAAAAAAAATTTTCAGTGGTTTTTGGTTTGTTTAAGAAAAAATAAAAAACCCAGAGGTGATTAAATACCACCAAAATAAAGCTCTATCTGTCACAAAAAATGATAAAAATGTCATATGGGTACAGTGTTGTATGACCGCGCAATTGTCATTCAAAGTGCAACAGCGCTGAAAGCTGGAAATTGGCCTGGGCAGGAAGGGGGTATAAGTGCCCTGTAGGCAAGTGGTTAATATTATTGTTATAATGTTAAATATACTGATATTTGGCTTAGCTACTGGAGGGAGCTATGTATTTGATTAAGACTCGGCGAAACACCTTGATTAGAACCTGTTAACCTACTGCCGCCTACATAACACATATGCAACTGCAAGAGAGTGGGCTTTAATGCCCACACACCTCACATATGTATTGCTGGGTGGCCAATGTTTCTGTAGTGCGAGCACGCTCACTGCGTGCGCCCAACATAGAGACTGAGCTGTCAAAGACAGCTCTTGGTCCCCACTAGTGATCGGTAGCCAGCAGGACTGGCTCTCGATCATGTGACCGCCAATTATATTGGTCACATGATCACCAATTCTTCCACCCCCAGCCATTCAGAAACTTTTAAAAGGGGCTCTGGGGCAGGCAGGAAGGGGTAAAGATATGAGCTACATGAGAAGTTAATTGTATTCAACAGGTCAGCTGACTCATATTCACATTTTTATAAGAAAAGGCAGCAAATCAATGTAGAGTATGACTATGCAATGAGTAAAATATGTCTGCTCCTATCTACAGTATAATTACAAATTGTTTTGAAATATTTGGTTTGCACATATATTATATAAAAGCAAGCTCAGTTAATCATTTTACATATATAATTAAAACATTATACATTCTATACATTTCCTTCACCTCCTTGCTGTAGTTACTATACCACAAGTCTATAGCCCCCATGCCTGAAGTGCTATATTGGGAAAATAACACTTACCCATCCATATCTAACAGATCATCCTCGCTGCGTAAATTCAACACATATAGCGTTGTCATGGAGATAACACTGGGAAGTTAAACACAGTAACTTGGTGAGAGAAACTATAATGTGTACATTCTATACATATAAATGAGCTTACCTAATAATCATACTATTTGTGTACCATGTACAATATTATATGCATTATAATTATATTAATATACAGTTGCAAGAAAAAGTATGTGAACCCCTTGGGATTACATGGAGTTTTGCATGAATTGGGCATAAAATGTGCTCTGAACGTCATTTAAGTCACAACAATAGAAGAACACAGTCTGCTGAACATAATACTACACAAACATTAGATGTTGCCATGGTTTAATTGCACATAACATGTAAACATTCACAGTGCAGGGAGGAAAAAGTATGTGAACCTTTGGACTTAATAACTGGTTGACCCTCCTTTGGCAGCAATAACCTCAACCAAACGTTTCCTGTAGTTGCAGATCAGACCTGCACAACGATCTGGAGTCATTTTGGACCACTCCTCTTCACAAAACTGTTTCAGTGTAGCAATATTCTTGGGAATGTCTGGTGTGAATCGCTCTCTTAAGGTCATGCCACAGCATTTCAATCGGGTTGAGGTCAGGACTCTGACTGGGCCACTCCAGAAGGCGTATTCTGTGCTGTTGCAGCCATTGTTTTGTTGAATGACTTGTATGCTTTGGGTCATTGTCCTGTTGCCTCACCCATCCTCTGCAGAGCTTCAGTTGGCGGACAGATGGTCGTACGTTTTCCTGCAAAATGTCTTGATAAACTCTGGAATTCATTTTCCCATCAATGACAACAATCCATCCAGGCCCTGAGGCAGCAAAGCAGCCCCAAACCATGATGCTCCCTCCGCCATGTTTCACAGTGGGGATGAGGTTTTGATGTTGGTGTGCTGTGCCTTTTTTTCTCCACACATAGTGTTGTGTGTTCTTCCCAAACAACTCAATCTTGGTTTCATCTGTCCTCAGTATATTCTGCCAGTAGTGCTGTGGAACATCCAGGTGCTCTTTTGCAAACTTCAAACGTGCTGCAATATTCTTTTTGGACAGCAATGGCTTCCTCCGTGGTGTCCTCCCATGTACTCCATTCTTGTTTAATGTTTCCTTATTGTAGATGTGTCAACAAAAATGTTAGCATGTGCCAGAGATTTCTGTAGGTCTTTAGCTGACACTCTGGGATTCTTCTTTACCTCATGCAGCATTCTGCGCTGTGCTCTTGCAGTCATTTTTACAGGACGACCACGCCTAGGGAGAGTAGCAACAGTGCTAAACTTTCTCCATTTGTAGACAGTCTGTCTTACCGTGGACACATGAACATCAAGGCTCAAGGAGATACTTTTGTAACCCTTTCCAGCTTCATGCAAGTCAGCAATTCTTGATCGTAGGTCTTCTAATAGCTCTTTTCTGCGAGGCATGGTTCACATCAGACAGTGCTTCTTGAAACCAGTAAACCCAAAACAGGTGTGTGTTTTTTAAGGGCAGGACAGGTGTCAGCAACACATCCAATATCATCACACTGATTGGAGTCAAGGTTGGCTCACTCCTAGCTCCAATTATCTCTGGGAGAAGTCATTAAGCTAGGGCCTCACATACTTTTTCCTCCCTGCACTGTGAATGTTTACATGTTATGTGCAATTAAACCATGGCAACATCTAATGTTTGTGTAGTATTATGTTCAGCAGACTGTGTTCTTCTATTGTTGTGACTTAGATGACGTTCAGAGCACATTTTATGCCCAATTCATGCAAAACTCCACGTAATCCCAAGGGGTTCACATACTTTTTCTTGCAACTGTAGGTGTAAAATATGTACGGGATCCAAAGACTAATTATCTTTTAGGCAGAGTGCATCAGTAGAAACACACAGCCCCATAGCCTAGGATAGTTAGGAGCTCCTCTGCTCCTTCCTCCTTCTTCCCCTGCCTTCTTCTAACTAATAGACTGTCTCCAGATTGTACTGTCCACTGCCTTTCCTGTGAATGCTAGAAGTTCAGGAAAGCAGAACTGAGAGGGCAGGAGCCAACAGGATTGAAAGTTGGAAAATACAAGTGCTGGAGTGATAATTGTAACAAATTGAGGAATGTTCATTTTATTGTGCTCAGTATGCTTTAAAAAAAAAAAAAAAAAACATGTTATACATACCTGTTCTATGCAATGGTATTGCAAAGAACAGTCCTGAATATCCTCTTTTGGGTTCCGCCTATCAGCAATCTCTGCTCCTCTGGTTCTCTGTGCTCCCCCATAGGAAGCCACTTTCAATGGGAGTGTACCTGTGGGCTCACTCCTGAGCCAGACTGTGTGCATCTATGGACACACACAGCGCAGCTCAGCCCCGCTCCTTGCTCTCTGTTCAGAGAATTTGATTGACAGCAGCAGGAGCCAATGGCTCCCAATGCTGCCTTTGTGAGCAGAGAGAGAGGACAGAGCCGCTGCAGAGGAGCACTGTGGTGGATAGAGAAAGGACTTAGACAAGTATAAGGGGGGTGAAGGGGCAATACAAATAAAGAGACTCTTTTAACTCAATGCAGGGAGTAAATAACAGAAATAGGAACTTGACGCTTTAGCACTCTGAAATCGTGGGAGACGCCTGCCATTAGAACCACATGTACAGTGGGTATAAAAAGTCTACACACCCCTGTTAAAATGTCAGGTTTCTGTGATGTAAAAAAATGAGACAAAGATAAATAATTTCAGAACTCTTTCCACCTTTAATGTGACCTATAAACTATACAACTCAGTTGAAAAACGAACTGAAATCTTTTTTTTTTTTTTGGGGGGGTAAACATAAAAAACTGAAATAATGTGGTTGCATAGGTGTGCACACCCTCTTATAACTGGGGATGTAGCTGTGTTCAGAACTGAGCAATCACATTCAAAATCATGTTAAACAGGAGTCAGTACACACCTGCCATCATTTAAAGTGCCTCTGATTAACCCCCCAAAAAGTTCAGCTGTTCTAGTAGGTCTTTCCTGACATTTTCTTAGTCGCATCCTACAGCAAAAGCCATGGTCCGCAGAGAGCTTCCAAAGCATCAGAAGGATCTCATTGTTAAAAGGTATCAGTCAGGAGAAGGGTACAAAAGAATTTCCAAGGCATTAGATATACCATGGAACACTGTGAAGACAGTCATCATCAAGTGGAGAAAATATGGCGCAACAGTGACATTACCAAGAACTGGACGTTCCTCCAAAATTGATGAAAAGACGAGAAGAGAACTGGTCTGGGAGGCTGCCAAGAGGCCTACAGCAACATTAAAGGAGCTGCAGGAATATCTGGCAAGTACTGGCTGTGTGGTCCATGTGACAACAATCTCCCATATTCTTAATATGTCTGGGCTATGGGGTAGAGTGGCAAGACGGAAGCCTTTTCTTATGAAGAAAAACATCCAAGCCCGGCTCAGTGTTGCAAAAACACATCTGAAGTCTCCCAAAAGCATGTGGGAAAATGTGTTATGATCTGATGAAACCAAGGTTGAATTTTTTTGTTTAATTCCAAAAAATATTTTTGGTGCAAAAACAACACTGCACATCACCAAAAGAACACCGTACCCGTAGTGAAGCATGGTGGTGGCAGCATCATGCTTTGGGGCTGTTTTTCTTCAGCTGGAACTGGCACCTTAGTCAAGGTAGAGGGAATTATGAACAGTTCCAAATACCAGTCAATATTGACTCAAAACCTTCAGGCTTCTGCTAGAAAGCTGAACATGAAGAGGAACTCCATCTTTCAGCATGACGACCCAAAGCATACATTCAAATCAACAAAGGAATGGCTTCATCAGAAGAAGATTAAAGTTTTGGAATGGCCCAGCCAGAGCCCAGACCTGAATCTGAAGGAAAATCTGTGGGGTGATCTGAAGAGGGCTGTGTACAGGAGATGCCCTCGCAATCTGACAGATTTGGAGTGTTTTTGCAAGGAAGAGTGGGCAAATATTGCCAAGTCAAGATGTGCCATGCTGATAGACTCATACCCAAAAAGACTGGAATCACATCAAAAGGGGCTTCAACAAAGGATTCATTTAAGGGTGTGCACACTTATGCAACCATATTATCTTAGTTTTTTGTTTTTACTTCCCTCTACCTAAAGGATTTCAGTTTGTTGTTCAACCAGAGTTGTACAGTTTATAGGTTACAGTTTATAGGTGGAAAAAGTTCTGAAATTATTTATCTTTGTCTCATTTTTTTACATCACAGAAACCTGACATTTTAACAGGGGTGTGTAGACTTTTTATATGCACTGTATAAACACCACTGTGCAACCTAGGCTGGAAGGAACTCCTCAGATTGGGGAATCCATTACTGCATGAAAACAAGAAACAAAGAGGGCGCAAACACCAAGTGCATTATCCCTGACACTTTATTAAAGTGACGGACAACATGTTATACTCACAAGCCAAATGAATAAGATGGCATAACAGAAAACACAGAGTCCATAAGTCCGCTCTCCAAAAGCAACGAATGTGCAACTGACAACACCAGCCACTGCTCTGAGGAAGGGGGCCCCAAAACGCTTAAGCTGGGGTTGTCATCTGCATATTCATTATTATGCCATCTCATTCATTTGGTTGTGAGTATAACATGTTGTCTTTCATCCTTTAATAAAGTGTCAAGGATAATGCACTAGACATTTCCACCCTGTTTGTTTCTTGTTTTCATGCAAGGAATGCATTATGGTAAAAAATCTCCTGCCTTTAGAACCACTTTGATAATATTTTTTTTTTTTTTAATTTTTACAGTTAACAGTGTTTTATTCTAAAGTTAGCACTCATACTTTGGGCAATAACAAACAGCAACTTTTAGGGCCAGTACACACCACAAAAATGCATTCCGGATGCATTTTTGCTTACAGTTCACAACACACTCCATTCCAGGTGCATTTTTCATATGTTTTGCTATGTTCCAGTACAGGTCTGCAGAAAAAATATCAGTATGTTCTACTTTTTTTCTGCACCAGATCACACTGGAACTGACTGCACTGGTGTGAACTAGGGACATTAGAGTACATAGAAAACACTGTGCATGCATTTTTGATGCAGAAATAAAACGCACTGGACTACATGTGGTGTGAACTGGCCCTTTAATGCTTTTAGGGAATCCTAAGACTTAAGACTCGAATACCTGAAAGCCATGATAATGACTAAGGCGATGATGGTTGCTTGGAGGAATCGCTGGCTGACACAGCTATGATCATGCGGGGGAGGTACCGGCTAAAGTGAACAATAGAAAGACAATGACATACAGCCCCACACACAAATAATGACAGCTTTGTATCAACATCACTACATTTAAACTCACATGTAGATCCATACTGTGTCTAAACCCCCTACAGATAATACAGGTATACCTCGGTTTACAAGCACCTCGGTTAGCATAATTTTTGGTTTACAAATGAAAATCCATTGAAAATAATGGCTCGGTTTATGATTTTTTTTTCGCAATACTAACGGATTAATTGGTTTTCAATGCATTAATAAATTTTTTTTTAATCATGTCTTTGTATGGAACTATGCCTTTAAGTGCACTTTATAAAGAGTTTTGAATAGATAAGACTTTTTTGACATTTTTCTGACCTCCAGAATGAATTAATTGGTTTTCAATGCTTTTGCAAATTTTTTTCGCAATACAAACAGATTATTATTATTATACAGTATTTATATAGCGCCAAAGGGTTTGTCAGCGCTGTACAATAGCAAGGGGGACAGAACATGAGACAAAACAGTAACAGTACAATACACGAGGGGTTCGAGAGCCCTGCTCTTTCGAGCTCACAATCTAGGAGGGAGGGGAAGTGGTACAGGAGGAAGTGGCTGTGGGGGATGGAGTGGTGGGAGAAGTGGAGGAGATCGGTTGTTAGGTGAGGGTGGGGTAGGCTTCCCTGAAGAGATGGGTTTTCAGGGTGCGCCTGAAGGTGAGGAGGGTAGGTGACAGTCTGATGGATTGGGGTAGGGAGTTCCAGAGGATGGGGGTAAGTCCTGGAGAAGTCCTGCAGTCGGGCATGGGAGGAGGAGACCAGGGAGCTAGAGAGTAGGAGGTCCTGTGAGGAGCGAAGGGCACGGGTAGGGTGGTATTTGGGTATCAGGTCAGTTAGGTAGTTTGGGGAGGCGTTGTGAGTGGCTTTGTAGGTCAGAGTTAGTAATTTGAATTTGATGGGCTGGGCAATCGGGAGCCAGTGAAGGGATTGGCAGAGGGGGGTGGCAGATGTGGAGCGGTTGGTGAGGTGGATGAGTCTAGCCGCTGAATTCAGGATAGACTGGAGTGGGGATACCGTTTGTTTGGGTAGGCCAGTGAGAAGGGAGTTGCAGTAGTCCAGACGTGAGATAATAAGGGAGTGTATGAGTTGTTTAGCAGTGTCTGGGGTGAGGAATGTACATAACTTGGAGATGTTGCGGAGGTGGAGCCTGCATGACCTTGATAGTGACTGGACATGAGGTTGGAAGGAAAGGTTTGAGTCCAGGGGGACACCCAGGACTTTGGCGTGTGGGGTGGGATTGATGGTGGCGTTGCTAGTAGTGATGGAGAGGATGGGGGGGGGGGGGGGCTGGGGGGAAAACCAGGAGCTCGGTTTTGGACAGGTTTAACTTGAGGAAATGGAGCGACATTCATTGGTTTTCGATGTATTTATGAATTAATTTTTAATCATGTCCCTGTACAGTACTATGCCTTTAAAGTGCACTTTATAAACAATTTTGAACAGATAAAATACTTTTTTTTTAACTTTTTTCTGACTCCCGGAATGGATTAATAGGTTTTCAATGCATTCCTATGGGAAATCACGTTTCGGTTTATGAATTTTTCACAATACAAAAAGTCCCGCAGAACGCATTATATTCATAAACTGCAGTACGCCTGTATATTGCAGCTTACCAGAACTTAGATGTGGTGGCTGCATTAGTCTTTTTCCAGGCTAAGTATGCTCTGGAAGTACAGAAAAATGCCTGATAGAAATCCAGTGTCCATGGGATTTCCAGTGCACTGAACTGAAATCTCAAACTATATTATTTCTAAAGCTTAGTACACACTATCAGTTTTTTTTGGGTTGAGCTACGCATTGTTACTACAGCGATCTCCCCACTGGGCTATTGTGTTCTGACAGGGGTATTCCCCCCTCCCACCAAAACACACGGGTCAGCACTCTCAGCCATAGGCTGAGAGCGCTAATCGGATGCCGATCGGCAGACCTTTTTCAGTCATGCCCCTTCCACAGAAGCCGGACATTTGGACGGCTTTTGTCAGACTGGCTGCCATATACATGGGCCAAATGCCGGCTGGTTTCTATTGAACCAGCTGATACCGTCCAATATTCGGCCTGTGTATATGGGGCTTTTAGTGAACTACACAACCTCTCCTACCTATGCAATGGAGATGTGTGATAACGCCATTTCTCTCTAGATACAGTACAATAAATTTGTAGTTGTCACCCTAGACCAGGAAGTATGTTATTAGAAGGATTCGCAGGTGCAAATAAAGCTTAAAAAAAAACAAAAAAAAAACTAATGTCGTCATTACATCTAAGGACTGGTAAGCTATAATACATTCGATTTTTGTTTTTGTTATAAGATACAATTTAATTTACATAATATACAAATATTTACTCAGCATTTATAGACACAGGAATGCCCTTGTGCTTGCAGCTCTGTCAAACACAAATACATTTTATTCACAATATATGGCAATATCTCATTTCAGATATTCATCTTTATTAACATACTAAAGGCCATTTTTGTTTCTGAACGCTCTTTCTGTTCCTACCTTGCCAATGATTTTGGAAGGACGTTGTTTAAAAGGAAGACTTCCTGCACGGCTGAACTGACTTCCTGTGTGACTGTGGAAAGAAGGAAAGGAGGGTGGGTTACAAAGAAATTTTATTCACAAATGAATGTTTAAATGAATGTGTATGCATAAAGACAATTCAGAATAATACATACCTGTTAGTACTTTTCATACTGTCAAGTCGTCTCAGTTTGGCCAACTTGCGGCTCCATCTCTCCAGTTCATCAATACGAGTCTCTAAGTTGTCTGTTAGCTTACAGAGCTCCTTGACAGCACCTACATTCTCCATGAAGATTCTCTCCTAGAAGTCACATGATATTGATTGACAGAGTGAGCAAATATCCCTTTCATGTATTTTATTTGGCTTAGTCAGTAACTGTTCTCTAAAGTATTTATGGTAACAGCTATTGTAGGCTACCAAACACACTGAAAATTGTGGCTTTCCATGCATAGGAGTTACCTGAATCTGAACACCAATCTTGAAATATATGCTACTGTTCAAGCTGCATATAATTGGAAAAATTCATCATTGTTTACACTTGCAGTTGGGGGGGGGGGGGGGGGGTAAGGGAAATAAAAACAGACTGCTGAGCCATGATGTTACAGGCCCCTCTTAACTGTTCAGGGGATATACACATGCTGCTGTCAGAATAATCCACCTTACTAACCGTTCTGTATCTGCCACCCCTCTCTGCCAATCCCTCCACTGGCTTCCCATTGCCCAACGGATAAAATTCAAAACATTAACAATAATATATAAATCCATTGATAACTCTGCCCCAAATTACATCACCAATCTTGTCTCCAAATATCACCCAAACCGTACTCTCCGCTCCTCACACGACCTCCTGCTCTCTAGCTCCCTTGTCTCCTCCTCCCATGCTCATCTCCTGGACTTCTTCAGAGCTTCCCCCATCCTCTGGAACACTATACCGCAATTTATCAGACTATCACCTACTCTGCTCACTTTTAGGTGATCTCTGAAAACCTCTCTCTTCAGGGAAGCCTATCCTGCCCTCCGCTAATAATGGAATCTTCTACTTCTCCTACTAGTCCATCCCCTACAGTTACTACCTTTTGTACCACTAGCCCCTCCCTCTTAGATTGTAAGCTCCAAGGAGCAGGGCCCTCCTATCCTTCTTGTATTGAACTGTATTGTTGCTGTATTGTCTCCTGTTATATTGTAAAGTACTGAGCAAACTGTTGGCGCTATATAAATCCTGTATAATAATAATAATGTCATGGCCACAGTGCTTTGCTTCACAGCAACAATTAACCTTCTGCAGCGTTTGGTGGGGGGTACTGCCGCCGAATGCGACTCCTTCAAGGTAACGGAGCCTGTAACCACTCTGCAACTGCATGCAATGCATAGTGGTGCAGGATATACAGGGTGAGGAGCTGTCATATATCCTTCCAGCAACCTGTCAAACACTCTCTGTAAAGCAATCCACTGTGGATCACTCTTCAGAGGGCAACATATATGTAAACAATCCATAAAAGTATACAAGCCCCATAAAATGATAGCAAAATATTATTGTATTATTATATGGCCTTTAATAAACACTACACTTAGAGCATTTTAATATATTCATTTTATTTGAGCTACTTGGAGCATTACTTATCGTAAGGGCACTTGGAGATATATCTTGAGGAGAGCCTGGGATTGGGAATCTATCCATTATCCATTTGCCCAGAGCTATGCAACCACTTATCTGGGGGTCAATACTTTGTTCCTTGGATCATCATTCCTAATTAGGAAACCAGGAGGTCCATTCCGTGAGAGTCTGCAGTTGGATACCTGCATATTGCATGACCATAGAGTGCTATTTAACAGGGGCAACAATTTCTGGTGAGTGAGGAATCTATCTATTGCACACACGTGGTGGAAAATAAAATTTTCTTGGTCTGTGGGATACTTTCCAATGGGTTATTCACTATACTGTATGTTTAATATATTCTGTTTGGGACTTTAAGCCATTTTATGTTGCTGCGAGAGTAATTTGTTAATATTTGGCACATGATTTACTGATTAAGCACCTATTCACGATTTGGCAAATATTATTGTTTTTAACATTTGATCACTTATGATCAAACAGACAATAAAACTAAGTCTTAACTGACACCCTACCACCAACTTAAAATATTGCAGGTAAAAGCACAGGAAAATCAACTATTTTAAATGCTTAGTGTTTTTTCTTTCCATAAATGATATTTTTATGGACTTGTAATGTGTCATTGTACTTGCTAGCAAATTTGACCGCCTTAGGAAGAGACAATTCTCTAGAACAGCCCATCCCTCTTTGTAAGTCATAGCCTTCTACTCCTCTAGGAAAATCTAATTGCTGTCTGTGCTGGCCTAGCTTCATAGCCTCGTCCCCTACATCCTTTCGTAACTTTTTATGTAGCTGTTGCGGGAGGAGCAATAGTGTCAGGTGAGTTACAGCTCATTCAGAGTCTGCTGGGCCTGCTTACATCATATCCAGGCAGCACCCAGCAGCAGTGGCAGGGCTTTTGGATGTCTACAAAATGGAGGCCTTTACAGGTAAATACTGTTAAAATGAATGGTCTGGTGACAGGGTCTTGTTAGGTTCCCTACCATCAGAATATAATGATCAGTGTTGCCGGTTATAGCAGACAGCACTGATCGAGCGGATAAAACCCGAATAAAACAGGCTGGTTGCACAGAAGTCAATCAAGAGAAGTGGACAGTACAAGGAACTAAGTACTCTCTTTTCCAACCCTCGTAGAACATAGCACTCAAGAAGTGCTGATTGGAGTCAACAATACCTAGCATACTTATTCCTAAAGGTACTGCTTTTATCTCAGCTTACATTTCCCACATTCTAGATGCACCCCCCTTCACTAAAACACTGCCAGAAACTAGAAACATTAAAAACAAGCCATATGTAACCTGCCCATACAAATTACAACCTGATTGTACAGCTGCTATATAATCTCCTTCGTATTTATCAATAACTAAATCTAGAAGAAATTGTACAATTATATTCTCATGTATGGTCTTAGCTTTAGTCTGGTCCTAAATGGCCCACCTTTCCAGATCTATAGGCCCAATGCAATGTTCTAGTAAGGCAGTGTTTCTCAACTCCAGTCCTTATGGACCCCCAACAGGTCATGTTTTCAGGATTTCCCTCAGATGAAACAGCTGTGGTAATTACTAAGGCAGTGAAACTGATCAAATCACCTGTGCAAAATAATGGAAATCCTGAAAACATGACCTGTTGGGGGTCCATGAGGACTGGAGTTGAGAAACACTGTAGTAAGGACTCGGGTGCTGAAAGACCTCTGTTGAAGGTGATCATTTACTAAAAATCTCTGTGTAACCTGGCCAAACCTTCGTTCTTGTCGTGCTAAACTTAATATATGCAATTCGTTGGCATTCCAAGTCATACCTTGTTCACTACTAAGAAGTGCTCAATTGTTTCACCATTAGCACACATAACATCTCCAGTCTCTTTTACTGCCTCGGGAAGGATCTCCTGCACCTCCTGAGCAATCACTCCTATTAGAAAAAATGTTATTAGCAGGACCCCAGTGAGTGAATTTAAAACAAAATCTGTCTCTCATATGTTGCCTGGTACTTTTATTGTAATACAATTGTGCTAGACTGGGTGCATAAAGGGTCAATCAAATAACAAGATTACCTTGTTACATTGTCATTCCATGTTACAGAGCAATCTCATTTTTCTACATTGTAACTGTGTATACCTTAAAGCTGACCTGACATGAAAACTAAGGATTTACTGTAATGACAGCCCTCCACCCCCCAAATTCAAAAAAGTTAAATAAGAGTGTAAAAAAGCACCATCAGAAGTAAAAATAAAGTATATATCTCTTGGATCCCACTACCTGAAGGTGTCAGTAATGTCACCGTACCTCAGTGCTCTTGGATGGTTGCGATCCATTGAGAATGTGTTCCTGTACAGTATAGCAACAAATTCTTGTGGCATCTTGGAGGCAGCAGGGAGGAAGTGGCAGTGGTGATGTCACAGGCCCCTCCATTTTTTCATTTTTTTTCTTCTAATGGTGTTTTTGTGATTTGTTTAAAACTTTTTCTATTTGGGTTGCAGGGACTGCCGCAATGGTGACCCTTGCATTTTCATACAAGATCCCTTTTAATGCGTTCACATTTTGTATATTATACTGTAATGAGCAGTTATACATGGGCCAGTATTTCCAGTACTGGCAGTAGCTATGGATAGGAGATTATGTATTTGAAAGATACTATATCAGATGCTTAAAAAGGATGTTATAGAATATAAAAATAATAATATATTAATGTACATGCAGCCAAAACCTTTTTTTGCTTTGTCTGAAGTGGGAAAGGGTTAAGGCTGGTACACAACAAATATCACTGACATTTGGCCTGTGTGTACAGTGGCCCGTCTGACAAAAGCCGGTCTAATGACTGGCTTTTATCTCATGGTTGTGTAGGAAAACCAGCTTCTGATCACTGCTTGCAGCCAATGCCTGTGAACACTGATCAGTGTGTTCTGGTGGGAGGGCAGCACCCCTGTCAGAACACAATAGCTCAGCAAAGGAGATTTACGCACTAACATCACTTAGTACAGCTACCTCACAGTTTTTTCATTCAGCCTGTTGGGTCAAAAAAAAAAAAACCTTTTATGTGTACCCTGTATTAGTCTGGTGTTTACTGCTATCAGGACCTAGTTTGAACATTTCCTATTAACACCGGTTTCACCAGAGAGGACGTGAGATAAACAATGCAACAGACACACAGCAATAAAAAGCTAACCGTGGCTCTAGCCTTGCCCTATTTTACTATAATATTGTGTTTTTAATTTTGTGTTGCCATTAAACATCTATCTCCACTTTCTGTCTGGCGTCTGGCTGTTAGCAGAACAGTAAAGTGATGAGAAATCTCTCTAATGGTGACCCCAGTAGCAGTAAAACCCAGAAGAGGGTCAAACTCTTCCCCAATACACTTTGAATTTGTATACAATGTTCACACAATTAGACTTGTTCATTAAGTTAGACCCTACAGACCCCAAACCACAGAATGGGCCAAACTGATCCATTACTTCTTCAGTGTGTTTGGGTTGAGGCTGTGGTGTAGTTTATTGAACAAACCGTTTGGCTATGTCCTGTATAGCTATGTCCTGTATAGTTCACATATGGTCAATATGTACTTGATGAGAGACAGAATTTGCTCATACAAAAGCATTTTTAGCATTTAAGTGCTTATTGTTCTACAGGAACAGACAGTACATAAACAGTCCAGTATTTTGTGAGCATTAGTCCTACCTGTTTCTGCTCTGTCATCAAGCCCCACTGTGCTAGCAAATTCTGGCTTGTAATGATAATGAACAAGACGCATCTGGGAGATCCGTTTTAGCTGTTCAGTAGTGTCAACCTGAAGATAATTCAGAATATAAGTCAGAAAAAAAACCCAATGTGATCTTTGCACATCATACAGAAGATATCTACTATTCTATCTCAACCTGCTGTACAATGCTCAAACATTCTTGTAATTGTAATGATATATTCTCATTACATATGACTCTCTCTCACCTCCTCAATGTCCTCCTTGGCTCGGATGTCCGAGGGATGCATTAGCGAGCCCATAATTTTTACATTCCCGTGTACCACAAGAGCTTCATCTGGCCTTTCTGTGTTGATGCCAATGCGTCCATGGTGGAAGACCGTATCTGGAAGCTGCCCCCTCTGCCACAGCACTTCGCTGTCGCTCTCAAACTGTCCAGGATTTGAAGCCTAATGAAAAAGACTTTGGAATGAACAGCAGCAAAAATATTTGGTACCGTAAAACAACCTACATAAATATACAGAGCACCACTGTGGGTTATATCTAAACTACAAAGCCTTCAACTACTGAACAGTGCTAAGACCACATCCCAGGGGCAGACATAATATTTATGGCAACTGTGTAACTGAACAAGGGCCCTCAGGGACCCAGGGAGCCCAATATACACTAGAAGTGTGTTGGGCAGGTTTTGGAACCCCACCATCATATAGACCTGGTCTTAGGGAAGGTAAGAAAAGGAAGGCTTTCTACATGATACTATGATGATGCTCTTGATTTGTAGTATCCAAGTGGTTTCAGAGAGTATTTCTGTCACTTCCTGTGATATCTTGCCAGTTATCCATCTATCTATCTATCTATCTATCTATCTATCTATCTATCTATCTACATTGTATAATTATTTGCACCTTGACAATAGCTGAATGGAGGCCCAAAAAATGTTCTCCTGCAGGGGTTCCCTTGGTAATTACAGTATGTCCACCACTGCTGCATGACATATTACAATGAGACCATCAACTATAAATCTTGGAACATAGTTAAAACTCAGATATATTAACAAAAACATCTGCTCATACTAATGTGAATATGCTCCTAACAGCTTCAGATAACTTACTACTACATCCTGAATAATCCTACTGGGCCCGTGGAGCCCATCAGTCCCAGCACTACAGCAAGAAATGTAGAGGACAACTAAACCTGAACATGAAAGAGTATCTTCAGTGCATATTGGTCTGAGTTTTTGAGATGTTCATTTAGATATTTTAGGCTCTAATAAGGTCTGAAAATAAACAACTACATCAATTTATGGCAATATTGTCTCTGACAGTTCTGACTAAACTCGTGTTGTTTCAGCTGGCAAAGCTGTGATATCTGGGCTAGCAATGCAGGACAAGCCAACAAATTAACTGTAAAGATGAATTCCGGGTATGCATACTACTGCTTAGTGAACACTGGAGGTCACTCCCACCTCATTCATTCATAGAACGCTTTGCATTCACTGAGTGGTTGCAAACTGTTTTCTGAATGGTACCCATGCTGAATGAGCAACCTCCTGTGGTCAACAAGCAGCAAGACAGCCACTCAGCACGGGATCCAAAAGGTACCAGCAATCATTGTAGCAATATTGAGGTTTCCAGTTTCCATGGGGAAAAAACAGGTATGCCATATGCACACTTACATTGGTCCAAACAGGGCCAAAATAAATATGAAAAAATGGGCATACCTGAAATTCATTTTCAAATACTCAACTTTCCTTTGTTTCCCCACCAATATGTTCAGCTGCCAGGAAAAAACAAAATATCTGCTACTTCTAGGTATGAAGGAACATGTGACTCAATCCTTTTCCACTCATGGGTTAATACTGAGGCTTGGTGATTAGGCCAGTCCTGTCACATAGAGGCAGGGAGAGAGTCCTCAGCATTATATAAGTTCTAACTAGAGTGTCTCGAAATGTGCACACTATTTCCTTTCCTTCCTCATAGTGGCTATATGGAGCGGAGAGAAAGGTCAGTATGTGCTGGGGAAGGGGGCACTGACACAAACCAATGACTCTGTCCTCCTTCATGGGTAAAGCATGTGTTTGCTGGCTGATTCTTCATCTTGTATTAAATGTTTTAACTTTTGCTAAAGAACTGAATTTGTCTGCAAATTTGTATATTGTCATTATAAACAAGCCAAGGGATTTGTGAAATGTAACTGATGTTACCTGTTACACAGCCTATTGCTCCTTGTTAGCTGCCTAGGCTAAAAGAATCCTAAATTGTTAGTTGGGATTATTCCTTTAAGACTGATTCACATAGGTGCTCATCCCCCTACAGTGTAAAGAACCCTTTGTTGACTTTTCTGTCCCAGTGAGGAGCTGTGTGCAGGAAATCCATATCATGAATGGACATGCAACAGCCGTACATACCACAAGTCCAAAGGGATGGGTTCAGGGACCCCGATGCAAATTAAGGTGGAGCTCCACTCAAAAGAGGAAGTTTCGCTTTGAGGCCTCGTCCCCTGCTCCCTGTTAAGGATTGCCACCTCTGGGGAGCAGGTACCCACTTCTGACAGGTACATGCTTCCACTTCTACTGAAATCACCTAGGTGATAAGAAGTTGTCCCCCCCTCCCTCTCCATTGTTTTCTGGGACACGTGACAGATCCCAGAAGACTACAGGACCATCCACAAGGCGCAGAACTACTCACACATGTGCAGTGGGCACCCGGCTGTGCAGCTGAAAGCTTAAGATGCCAATGCCGGGGAGAGAGGACGCCAGTAAAACCGGCTGTGGTGAGGACAAGGCTGGATTGAGGGACAGGTGAGTGTTTTTTAAAAGTCAGCAGCTACAGTTTTTGTAGCTGCTGACTTCTATTTTTTACATTTTGAGTGGAGCTCCGCTTTAAGTTTAAGTTTACCTTTAAATAAAATGAAAAATTATCCTAAGATGACCCCCAACCCAGGCGTTCACGTACCTCCTACTATACCAGTGTTGTTGACATCCCAGCCTAGCTAAATCTAGGGCAGTACTACTCACACCGGCACAGTAGCATCCCATAGACATGAATTGGACAATGAGATGTTACTCCGACCATACTAGGTTTTGCCAGCTGAGATGTAAACAATCTGCCACTGTTGAAGGAGGAAAGTAACTGGGCAGTAAGGTTTCAGCTTAAAGTGGAGTTCCGGACATTTTTGTGTTTATTAAAAGTCAGCAGCTACAAAAACTGTAGCAGATGACTTTTAATAAACACACACTTACCTGTCCCGTAGTCCAGCGATGTTCTCACCTGTGCTGTCCCTTCTCTCCAGGCTGTGACAGCTTGCAGCTTCACAGCCTGGTGCCCACTGCACGTGTGCAAATTGTGCTGTGCTTCCTAATTGGTCCGGCAGTCTCCTGGGACCTGTGAAAGTTCCCAGGAGACTGCGGGAGCAAGGAGGGGGCCGAACTTCCGCCTCACTTCGCCGTGGCAAAGTAAGCCGGAAGTGGGAGCGGGTACCTGTCAAAACCAGGTACCTGCTCCCCCCTCCCCCCCAAAAGGTGCCAAATATGGCAGTGGAGGAGATAAGCGGAGCTTCCACTTTTGAGTGGAACTCCGCTTTAAGTTAGTTTAGGGAGCTAGAGATGGCGGCTGGGGGATTTTACCTTTAAGGTGAGATTATATTTTGAAATCTCAAAATAAAGCCAATTTTTAATATGTAATAGGAAATAACACAAGACCACAACAAATATAGTAAGAATTTTTTCATGTTTCAAAAAAAAAAAAACATCAAACAATACTTTAACATGCACAAAGCTGTCAAGATATCTGCCAATACTTTGTTGTGGACCAAGCTATATTTAGTTTTAAATTTGGTAACATAAATGTACTTAAACTCAGTTCACTATTCACAGAACGTTAGTACACCCTACTTATTATATAATAATATATTGATTACCCGGACTATGATGCGTTCAGAGGAGTGTGCCGCCACCAGATATGTCTGATTCTGAGCCTGGACCTGGAGAGCCACAACTAGGAGAAAATACCTGAAAACCAAACAAGCAAGGAACAACCAAAGAAAATACCATTTAATTGATGAGATCAGGTTGATGAGTAGAAGCTAATGAGGCCAAAAATTGATGCAGTTAGCTTAAAAAGTATCATTTTGAAAACATCAGAATCTTCATAACTATTTCATAATTTGCTTTGAGGCAGTGTGAAACTATCATCAACCATCAATCAGATTAGAAAAGATTAGAAAAGAATAACTCCTGAAATTAAATACAAGTCTTATCATATGGCAAAATAAAACATATTGGAGTAGATTTACTAAAACTGGAGCACTCAGAATCTGGTGCAGCAGTGCATGGTAGCCAATCAGCTTCTAACTTCAGTTTGTTCAATTAAGTCTTTGCAATAAAACCTGGAAGCCGATCGGTTTCTATGCACAGTGCACCAGATTTTGCACTCTCCAGTTTTAGTAAATCTCTCCCATTGCATTTTTAAGTGCAGCAAACTGTATTGTATTTTGCTTAAAGCTGAACTCCAGCCTTACCTTCAGTCTTGTTGTTCAGACTTTTCTCCTGTTCTGAAACTGCTTACAATGATTTCACTGCACTACTACTCTGAGCTTCTCACAGTGTGCATTAGAAGCTGTGGCAAGTCAGATAGAGCTAAGCTCTTTTCCTGGCTGGATGCTCTTTGCTCCTCAGCCTTACTGTCCCTGGCCCACCCCTTTCATTCTTTGGACTTTAGGTTTTTCAGTCATTCAGCACAGTGTTCCATGTGGGCATTACCTGGGGCAGTCTATTTCCAAAAGCTGAGTGCTGAGGCAGGGTGCTGTGTGTGTTTTTTAGAAAGATATGTATAAACCCTACTGGCTCCACCCATAAGCTATGAACTGCCTGTATTGCATAGTGAAACATGAGACCCGTTGATGATGTCATTGGTTCTAAAATAAGCAATGCAATAAACAGGATTTATTAAAAAACAGGGCAAGGGAGGAAAATCATAATCGTATTTAACTAATCATATCTAGAATGGTAGCTGCCCCTTTGCCCACACAAAGATAAATCTGGGGATTTCCCACATTTCTGTGGCTGGCCTTAAAGTGTTACTAAAGGCACATTTTTTTAAAATTAAAATAATAAACATGGCATACTTACCTGCTCTGTGCAATGGTATTGCACAGAGCGGCCCCAAACCTCCTCTTCTGGGGTCCCCCGATGGCAATCTTGACACTTCCTCTTCTCTGTGTGCCCCCATAGTAATCTGCTTGATATGGGGGCACACAGTATGTGCTTGCTCTCAAGCTGTTTATGTGTATGGTGTCACGCTCTAAAGACACAGAGGGGCTTGGCCCCACCCCCTCGCTTCTTCTTCACAGCATTTGATTGACAGCAGCTGGAGCCAATGGCTGCTGCTGCTTCCCAAGTCCCTGTGTGAAGAGGAAGAGAAGGAGAGAAGATATCCAGCCATGGACAACACTGGATCAGTTGAGGACTCAGGTATGTATTTAGGGAGGTGGGGGAAGACTGCAAGAATTGAATGATTTTTTTTTTACCTCAATGCAGGGAATGCATTAAGGTAAAAAACGCTTTGGCTTACACTGATGTCACTATATTACTCAAAAAAGAATAGTTAAAAGGGAAGAAAGAGATAATTAGGGCTGATTAGGGTAAAACAACAGTTAATAAGGGATTAAATAGAAACAAATAATTAATTTAAAAAAAAAAATTATTTTTTTTTACTTGTTAGGTTCCTATACTATTACCATTTGCAGATTATTGCCCGGTCATACCAGGTGCAACTTGTCATGCGATTTGCCATGCGATGCGAGTTTCAAATTGTATGGCAAGTTGCACCCTATTGTCCGTAATTAAAGTGGTCATATTGGTGCGATTCTTGGCCGGAGTCGCGCCAATTTTAAAAGTAGTAGTCGCACCCGGCAATTGCCGAGTAACACTGACAGGGGAGAGCCCTGTGTGTAAACAACACAGGTCTCGCTCTTGCCAGCAGTAATATGCTGCTGTGTATTTCTCTGCACAGCAGAGAAATACACAGCAGTATGTTTCCCTAGTAAAACACACACACAGCAAACACAGTAAAACAGCACACAGTTAACCCTTTGATTGCCTCAGATGTTAACTCCTTCCTGCCCAGTGTCATTAGTACAGTGTCAGTGCTTTTTATTAGCACTGATCATTGTATTAGTGTCATTGGGATGTCAGTGGCAGTTAGTCAGTTGCCCCCAGTGTCAGAATGCCCACTGCAGTCCCGCAGTCCCGCTATAAGTCGCTGATCACCACCTTTACTAGTATAAGCAAAAAAAATTCCAGTATATATACCGCCATTTGTAAATGCTATAACTTTCACGTAAACCAATTAAAATTACACACATTGGGATTTTTATTAGCAAAGACATGTAGCAGAATACATTTTGGCCTAAGTTTATGATGAAACGTGATTTGTAAAAAAATTTTTTTACTGGACATGTTTTATAGCAAAATGTCAAAAATATTGTTGTTTTCTCAAAATTTTCGGTCTTTTTTTGTTTATAGCGCAAAAAATAAAAAACACAAAGGTGATCAAATACCACTGAAAGAAAGCTCTATTTGTGGGAAAGAAAGGACATAAATTGAATTTATTTACAGCGTTGCATGACCGCACAATTGTCAGTTAAAGTAACAGCGCCGTATTGCAAAAAATGGTCTGGTCAGGAAGAGAGGTAAATCCTCTAGAGCAGCGGTTCTCAACCTGGGGGTCGCGACCCCTTTGGGGGTCGAACGACCATTTCCCAGGGGTCGCCTAAGACCATCGGAAAACACATATTTCCGATGGTCTTAGGAACCGAGACACCGCTCCTCCGTCTCAGGCGATGTGTGGGCGGGATGATACGCTGCTCCTGCCACCTGGCCACACCTCCGAAATCGCTCAGCAGCTCCGCCTCCTCGCCGCTGATTGGCCACCGGAACTGTAGCTCAGGAGAGGCACACAGGCGGCCAATCACCGGCGAGGAGGTGGAGCTTGGAGAGGAGGAGCCGAGCGGCAGCGCGCGTACATCAAAGAAGATCGAGGGAGCTGCCAGAGCGAGTGAAGAGGAGAGCGGCCAGAGAAGGAAGACAGCTGACAGGTAAGTGAGAGAGCGAGCCCAGGCTGGAGCAGGGGTCAGCAAAGTAAGTATCATTGGTGTCAGTGGGAGGAATAGTGCCCCATCATTTGTGTCACTAATACAAACGATGGGGCACTATTCCTCCCCCCACTGACACCAACGATGGGGCACTATTCCTCCCCCCACTGACACCAACGATGGGGCACTATTCCTCCCCCCACTGACACCAACGATGGGGCACTATTCCTCCCCCCACTGACACCAACGATGGGGCACTATTCCTCCCCCAACTGACACCAACGATGGGGCACTATTCCTCCCCCCACTGACACCAACGATGGGGCACTATTCCTCCCCCCACTGACACCAACGATGGGGCACTATTCCTCCCCCCACTGACACCAACGATGGGGCACTATTCCTCCCCCCACTGACACCAACGATGGGGCAGTATTCCTCCCCCCACTGACCCCAACGATGGGGCACTATTCCTCCCCCCACTGACACCAACGATGGGGCACTATTCCTCCCCCCACTGACACCAACGATGGGGCACTATTCCTCCCCCCACTGACACCAACGATGGGGCAATATTTCCCCCCCCCTGACCCCAACGATGGGGCACTATTCTCCCCTCCACCACACTGACATCAATGATGGGGCACTATTCCTCCCACTGACACCAATGATGGGGCACTATTCCTCCCCCCACTGACACCAACGATGGGACACTATTCCCCCCCCCCCTGACCCCAATGATGGGGCACTATTCTCCCCTCCACCACACTGACATCAATGATGGGGCACTATTCCTCCCACTGACACCAATGATGGGGCACTATTCCTCCCACTGACACCAATGACGTGGCACTATTCCTCCCACTGACACCAGTGATGGGGCACTACTCCCACTGACACCAGTGATGGGGCACTACTCCCACTGACACCAGTGATGGGGCACTACTCCCCCCACTGACACCAGTGATGGGGCACTATTCCTCCCACTGACACCAATGATGGGGCACTACTCCCCCCACTGACACCAATGATGGGGCACTACTCCCCCCACTGACACCAATGATGGGGCACTATTCCTCCCACTGACACCAATGATGTGGCACTATTCCTCCCACTGACACCAGTGATGGAGCACTACTCCTCCCACTGACACCAGTGATGGGGCACTACTCCCCCCACTGACACCAGTGATGGAGCACTACTCCCCCCACTGACACCAGTGATGGAGCACTATTCCTTCCACTGACACCAATGATGGGGCACTACTCCCCCCACTGACACCAATGATGGGGCACTACTCCTCCCACTGACACCAATGATGGGGCACTATTCCTCCCACTGACACCAACGATGGGGCACTATTCCTCCCACTGATACCAACGATGGGGCACTATTCCTCCCACTGATACCAACGATGGGGCACTATTCCTCCCACTGATACCAACGATGGGGCACTATTCCTCCCACTGACACCAACGATGGGGCACTATTCCTCCCACTGACACCAACGATGGGGCACTATTCCTCCCACTGATACCAACGATGGGGCACTATTCCTCCCACTGATACCAACGATGGGGCACTATTCCTCCCACTGACACCAACGATGGGGCACTATTCCTCCCACTGACACCAGTGATGGGGCACTATTCCTCCCACTGACACCAGTGATGGGGCACTATTCCTCCCACTGACACCAGTGATGGGGCACTATTCCTCCCACTGACACCAGTGATGGGGCACTATTCATCCCACTGACATCAGTGATGGGGCACTATTCCTCCCACTGATACCAACGATGGGGCACTATGCATCCCACTGACATCAGTGATGGGGCACTATTCCTCCCACTGACATCAGTGATGGGGCACTATTCCTCCCACTGATACCAATGATGGGGCACTATTCATCCCACTGACATCAGTGATGGGGCACTATTCCTCCCACTGATACCAATGATGGGGCACTATTCCTCCCACTGACACCAGTGATGGGGCACTATTCATCCCACTGACATCAGTGATGGGGCACTATTCCTCCCACTGATACCAACGATGGGGCACTATGCATCCCACTGACATCAGTGATGGGGCACTATTCCTCCCACTGACATCAGTGATGGGGCACTATTCCTCCCACTGATACCAACGATGGGGCACTATTCCTCCCACTGATACCAATGATGGGGCACTATTCATCCCACTGACATCAGTGATGGGGCACTACTCCTTCCACTGACACCAATGACATGGCACTACTCCTCCCACTGCAAAATTACAGTTATGAAGTAGCAACGAAAATAATTTTATGGTTGGGGGTCACCACAACATGAGGAACTGTATTAAGGGGTCGCGGCATTAGAAAGGTTGAGAACCACTGCTCTAGAGGGCAAATGGTTAATGAAGTTTCCTTGGACTTGTGTAGTATGTCCAGTGTCCACAATTGGTTCATCTCCATAGTGGCACTCACCTCTGATCTGGATTGGGTTTTCCTTTCTTCCTCATGTTATTTGCTGTAGTCTCACTGAAATGGAGTCGCCCCACTGTCACTTTAGTAACCTGGTCTGGAGGAAGAGTTAGCCTAGAAATAAAATGTCTGTATATTATTGATAAGCTTCAATTGACCTCATCTGGAATATTCTGTAAAGAAAAAAAGTCTTTATTGATCTTCTCAATATAACTTACGTAACAGGGTGGAACGGACGTTTGCTTCGGTCAGACTGCGACTGCTCAATACTGATGCTCTGGTTAATTGCCTCTAACTGTAAGAGAAGCACAACATATGTTGTAGGGAGTAAGAAGAGGAGATGGCTGGGCTGTTTTCTTTCAAAGGCTGTACAATGACGGACTTTTCCTTTACCCTAGGTTCACACCTATGCAGGTTGTGATTGAGGCCTTTCTACATTACGTTTTGCATTACGTTTTGCATTTTTGTCGCATTTTTCTTGTTGCTAGGCAGATTTTAAACGCATTAAAAATGCATAAAAAACGCAATACCTGCTCTTCTGCAGCATTCCCATTGAAGTTTATAGAACCAAAAACGCAATATTCTGCGTTAAAAAAAAATCCTTGAGCCTTTCCAAAAAACGCAACGGGTGAAAACGTGGAGATGTGAACCTGTCCCATAGGAAATCATGTTAAATGGACTGTACTGCGTTTCTGCAAAAAGCTGCAGAAAACGCTTAGGTGTGAACCTGGGGTTAAGGTATTATTATTATACAGTATTTATAAAGCGCCAATAGTTCGCTCAGCGCTGTACATTACAATGGGGGACAGAACATGTGACAGAACAATAACAATACAATGCAAAACATGAGGGGATCGAGGGCCCTGCTCTTTCGAGCTTACAATCTAGGAATACACTTTACAGTATATTCATCCATGGCCTAACCATTGAACTAGGCACTGTGTCCTACTAGTAGCTTTCTTAGGATTGCTACAATTACTAGAACAATGTAAGCTGACACATGGAAACTAGCTCTATAGTTCTCTTCATCTCGTGTATGTATTTTTATATCTACTGAAAACAAAAAATACTGTGAAACTGCTGTCTTGGTTTCTATTTTATCCAGTTTCTTTTCTCATTTAATTTTTTTTCTATATTATCTTTTTACATGGGTTGTATAACTCATCTTTCCAAATACATAGATACATATATGAAATTTTCTAACTGCCAAAAGAAAGCATACTTCTGTCCATACAGTCTAAAGGTGGGAATACACAAGTAGGAAATCGACTGATCGGTCATCCGACGACCGAGAGGCGTTTTTTCGTTGGCCGAAATTGTGGTCCACAGTAACCAATCTAAAAAAATCGTTCGTCGGGCAATACATAGTGTTGACGTCTTCCGTACAAGTGGAAGTGATGCGGTGTGCGTGTGACCTTGTAGCCACGCCCTTCCGGCCAGAACGATCGATATACATAACAATTACCAGCAATAAGTATAATATAGTTTATTACATTATCTATATACATAAATAGTGATACATAAAATATAATATGCAGAATTCTGGTTTCATTATCTCATTAGGCCAATCTACTTTTAACATTTGGATTTTTCATTCGTGTTTACGAAGATTCCTTGGACATAAACATCCGAGTTATCTTCTGTTTCCGCTCATGCGTGATAGTGCTTGATAGATTTTTTTTTCATACAACCGTTATACCAACACATAGAAAATCGGTCGTTTATATGCGAAACGACAAAATTTTCACTGTTGTTCAACCAGATTTTTTCGTTCACAATATCATTATCGGTTAAAACATTCTACTCATCAACAAAGAGAAAATCGTTCGATCAGTGGTTCTGCGTAATGTTTTGTACGATTTTCTTATTCGATGTATGGGGCATTAGAATTTACACAGCTCTGTCACAACTTACATTTTCTTTGGTAGGGCAGGAGAACTGATATTTCTCTGCAGATGGTCAGTAATGGCCCATTCACACTGCCGGCACACTAGACTAGAGTGGTTTAGTTTGTGGGCAGCTGTCTGTTTTGGGTACAGTGAGCTGTGGTGAAGGGGTGGTGTGATGCGCGTTTCAGACCATCACATAGTTCCCTTTTGTTTTCTTAACTTTGCTTGAAGTGAACAAAGTGACACTCCATTCACGCCAAGACAAGGCAGTGGTGCAATTCAATGGGCTGCACCTCTGGGCTGTGTTGCAGTGAGAATGGGACACATAAAAAACAACTGTTTTCTGCATGCCCTAGCACTGACTGGCTATCTTCCTATACAGAAAAATGCCAGTCGTGGCATGAATGGACACGTACACTTACAAATCTTGTTCCTCCCCAAGCCTGTAACTAGATAGTACAAGAACAATGTGAGCTCTTCCTTCTGTCACTTTGCTCTCTCCTCCTATCTGAATGCTTCTTATATTGCAATACTTTGTGTAGCTTTTCTTCTCCCAGACTGACATCTACTGTATCAGGCCAAAAGCAAAAACTGCTTGTAGTTAGTAAAACATGAATGATTACAAAGCTGCATTAATTTGTGTCTTTTATATGCGCCTGGAGTTCAGTTTTAGTGAGTTATACCACCCATTAGGTCCGTAATGCAAATCACGGTTTGCATTTTATTAGATGATGATATTTCAATATAAAAATGAAATTTATGGAAAAGAGTATATAACATATCAGTGTTCTTTTTTTCTCACCTTAACACCATTTAATTTCAAGAAGAAGCACTCCAGAGGTAAAATACCATCAGGGGTTTTTACATATTTCGGTTCACCAATCATGCCAATGTATACTGTGACTTGAAAGTGGTTCTTCTTCTGGCATACAAAGGCATCATCTCCCACCGAGAAGTTAAATCCTTTATCTGCATCCACTTTGTAGGTAGGCATTGGGCTGCAAGGTGCAAGTGTATGGAAGAGTCAGTGCCAAACCCTTAGTGCATTTTATTTACTTACATAGCACCATAAAAATACTGAGCTCAAAAGATACACAAGGATATTCTTCAGTTTACACTGTGGGGTAGATTTACTAAAACTGGAGCACTCGGAACTTGGTGCAGCTGTGCATGTAGCCAATCGGCTTATAATTTCAATTTGTTCAATAAGGCTGACCATACACTATACAATTTTCTGTCCAATTTCTTCCCAATTTCCTTTAGCTTTACCTTCAACTATGTAGTGCAAGAGCCTGCCTAATTGGATACAGTTGAAAGTGTTAGGTTTGACCTCCTATTATATGGTTTTTGGTAAATCTAAACCAAAAATCTCAAGAAAATTGTATAATGTATGGCCAGCCTTAGGCCCCTTTCACACAGACGTTCCGATCGGGTCCGCCTGCCCGTTTTTCAGGTGGACCTGATCAGAACCTCTATTCTCCTCTATAGGGTGGCGAGTATAAACAGACGTGTCCAACATCCAATCTGATCCACTAAAAAGAGACAGATGTGGATCCATTCACCTTCCGTCCATCTGATCGGATGGGATGGCAGTCGGATGGAAACAGATAGGCGGTCTGTTTCCATCTGGCCGCCTATAGAAGGCAGAGGGCTGTGTCTGTATCTGCTCTGTAGCAGCGGAACGGACACGGACCTGTCATCCGCTTGCTTAGAGGGGATCAATGGAGAGATCCCCCGCTGAGCAAGTGGATCCGCTGACGGGTCTGCCCTGGGTGAAAGGGGGCTAAAGCATTGGCAAAAAAACCTGCAAGCTGATTGGTTTCTATGCAGAGCTGCAACAGATTTTACACCATGCAGTTTTAGTAAATAACCGCGTGTTCCATATATTGTATGAATTTGGTGGGTCAGTGCTGCAGATGGTGTCTATAAAACATGAAGTGTGTATAATGCTATGTGACTCTACAATTTCCTATTTAAGTGTTCCTGCATGGCAGACCACTTACTGTTATCTCACATATATATTCTTATTATTATAGCCACATTTACCACCCTAACTCCTCCCACAGTTTTTACACTACATAGACAGTAATAAACCGAAACGTGCGGATTGTTCCCAATTGGTGTGCTATTACTTTGTGGAACGTTTCGCTGAATGGTTCACGAAACATCGGCGTTTTTGTGATGAAATTGCTCCCATAGGAATGAATGGCGGAATGTTCAAAACTAGAGTGGGAGCTGACAAAGCTAGAGTGGGAGCTGTAAAATCAGGACGTGATTTCTAAACTGCCATCACTCCCTCATTTTCAAGCCCACCTACACAAATCTTATTTCAAAACGTTCAGCTATCCCTGCTGCCACTAAAAATGTCCACGGCTAAGCCATAGTCCTGATATTTTTCACAATATGACCATTTGTTTGCAACTCACGCCGCCCATTGACATTCATTGAAACTCCACTCTAGCCACCTCAAATTTGAAGGGCAATTTCTAAACTGCGACTGTGCCTTCATTTTTAATATTTCAGAGACAAACTATGCATCAAAATGTAGGTTTGGGTCTTGTGATTCTCACAATATGAAGGTGGAGGCAAGAACACTTCACACAATTTGCCCAGAAATTGTAGCTTTTCTAGTTACTTACAGTTCTTTGTAGCTGCTGTCATACAGGGTCACCCATTTATTCTGTTGGTGTGGCTGCCATTTTATGGACTGATAGTTGGGATCCAAATAGGAACCATTCAGACTGTCATTGTCTTGCATGATACCTTCAAGAGTCAGAAAATGATCAGATTATTTCATATGAAACATAATCCCTAGAACCTCCCACCATGTCATTGTGTGGTATGTCATTTATGTCACTGCAATGCTGTTTGCTCTGCATCGGTTTATGCAGATATGCAGCTCCTGCCATTTCATCTCCCTAATGCTTGAGTTCAGTGCTACAACATTGGTATGTGGTTTATTTCCATGCTTCATTAGTGGAGATTTTGGCCAATATATGTAACTCATCCCCTCACCCAATAAATATGGCTGAGAATGCATGTTGTAACATGTTGACAGTGCACACCTTCACTAGATATATGTGTGTGGATGTATGTTTGTGTGCCAGTACCCGGCTCCTGTTTCACCATGCCTCCATTGGGTACTTGATCCCTCAAGTTTGGAGAGTCCGAGTGTTTCCTCTTCTTTGTTGGATGCACAGGGAGCCTGCAATACAAAATATGTATCCATAAAATATCAAAAAGAACAAAATGGTCAAACTACGTAATATTATGGAATTCCTTGGTGATGCCTCAGCCAGAATGGGCCGAAAGTATAAACGACTTATATTATTATTATACAGGATTTATATAGCGCCAACAGTTTGCTCAGCGCTTTACAATATAACGGGAGACAATACAGCAACAATACAGTTCAATACAAGAGGGTTAGGAGGGCCTGATCCTGGGAGCTTACAATCTAATCTTATAGTGAACAGAACGATTAATTGTGATAGATAAAGATTAGAGATGAGCGAATTATTCAAAAATTCGATTCGGCTGATTCGCCGAATTTGCGTAAGAAATTCGATTCGATGCGAATTTATTCGCTGCGAATTTAACTTATTAAAAGGGTTTCTAGGCTTCAGAGAGCCTTTATATTAGTGCAGAACACTGTACCTTTAATTTAAATGCCCTTGGAGTCTGCTGGGGAAGAGAAATAATACTGTCAGTCAGTATGACATACAGATGAGTGCCGTCGATCTTAGAATCACCGCACACTTCACTCATTTGGGCAGTCACGGGGCACGACGAAGAAGAAGAAGAAGAAGAAGAAGAATGAAAAGAAGAAGAAGAAGAATGAAAAGAAGAATGAAAAGAAGAATGAAAAGAAGAAGAATGAAAAGAAGAAGAATGAAAAGAAGAAGAAGAATGAAAAGAAGAAGAAGAAGAATGAAAAGAAGAAGAAGAAGAATGAAAAGAAGAATGAAAAGAAGAATGAGAAGAATGAAAAGAAGAATGAAAAGAAGAAGAAGAAGAATGAAAAGAAGAAGAAGAATGAAAAGAAGAAGAAGAAGAATGAAAAGAAGAAGAAGAATGAAAAGAAGAATGAAAAGAAGAAGAAGAAGAATGAAAAGAAGAAGAAGAATGAAAAGAAGAATGAAAAGAAGAATGAAAAGAAGAAGAAGAAGAATGAAAAGAAGAAGAAGAAGAATGAAAAGAAGAATGAGAAGAAGAATGAGAAGAATGAAAAGAAGAAGAAGAAGAATGAAAAGAAGAAGAATGAAAAGAAGAATGAAAAGAAGAAGAAGAAGAATGAAAAGAAGAAGAAGAATGAAAAGAAGAAGAAGAAGAAGAATGAAAAGAAGAAGAATGAAAAGAAGAAGAAGAATGAAAAGAAGAAGAAGAAGAATGAAAAGAAGAATGAGAAGAATGAAAAGAAGAATGAAAAGAAGAAGAAGAAGAATGAAAAGAAGAAGAAGAAGAATGAAAAGAAGAAGAAGAAGAATGAAAAGAAGAATGAAAAGAAGAAGAAGAAGAATGAAAAGAAGAAGAAGAATGAAAAGAAGAAGAATGAAAAGAAGAAGAAGAATGAAAAGAAGAAGAAGAATGAAAAGAAGAAGAATTCCAGTACAGCAAAAAGTGTATCTGCAGAGAGCTCCGCTATTTCTGACAGTTCTCTGACAGTTCCTTCACATTTACAGCGGTTGAAACATTGTATCTATTTGTTTCCGAATAAAAACATCTGTATCCTAAATGGAAACAAATAGATACAATGTTTCAACCGCTGTAAATGTGAAGGAACTGTCAGAGAACTGTCAGAAATAGCGGAGCTCTCTGCAGGGAAACTTTTTGCCAGCTGTAGAAGGGATGAAAATCGGCCGATCGGGAAAAATTCGATTCGTGCATCCGAAGTTTGCTAATATTCGGATTCGGTGCGAATCGAATTTTTCCTAATATTCGAAACGAATTCCACTTCGCCAAGTTCGATTCGCTCATCTCTAATAAAGATCATCTGGACTCCTTTATTGAGACCTGGACAGTGTGGACTGTCTCCCGGGACTCTACAAAATTTCTAGTTGCTTAAAATGTTCTCTGTGTGTTTCCTACACTCACTTATCTTAAAGAGAACCAATTAGAACTGGGCTTATGCAGAAATTAAAATATTTAGCCTTCATTATAAGGACTGTGGAGGGTTACTTGTGAAATGTTTCTATTTCCCAACTTATTTAAAGTCACTAAATCTTTCACATCAGTTGGAGTGTTTGGGGGACAAAGGTCACCTGAAATCTGACAGCTGCTGCCTGACCACCTACTGTACACACTCAGATGGAAGAGAAGGGGGCTGATAAACTGAAGGAATAGAGAATGATCACTCTGCAAAGTGAATTTTAAAGTGTTACTAAACCCGCAACAATATAATCAGTCTGTATATGCAGTAAAGCATGCTTGTTATACTCACTGTGGAACCAAAGGAGTTAATCCTCTGCATTGTGTAAAAAGGCTGTTTGATCCTGTCCTCCCTGATTCTCCCCTTCTTCCACATTCCCCAATCTATCTGCTAATACAGCAGAGCCTTGAGCGCAAGCTGCACATGCTGTTTACTGTGTATTGCTAGAGAGTTTTTTTGTGATTTGGGAGAGTGCATGTGATCAGCACAGGGCCGATCAGTGCTGTCCAGACAGCAGGTCAGGGGTTATGCAGCCTCACAGGACAATCAGGGGAGAATGAAAACTCCTCTTAGAAGCTTTAACCAGTGCTCTGTTGGACACTGATAGAAGTCACAAGACTGCTGATGAGAAAAGGTATTTAGCAGTTTATATTTACTAAACTAATTGCATTTCCATGTTCTGTGTACTGTGGGAGACCAGATATAGTGAATGCAGGGTCCGGGGCTTAGTAACACTTTAACTTAGCTTGAAGCGGTGTTAAACTCAAAATCAAAAATGCATTATACTGCAGCTTACCAGTCATTAGATGTGGTGGCTGCATTGGTTTTCTTTTCCTAGGCTTTTTTCTTTGTTTTCACCTGGTGATCTGGCCAGTGACACACCTCCTGTATTCTTCCTTTTGGAAGAAGGAGCACAGGGGCCATTTAGACAGCAGCACTGTCAGTATGGGGGGAGGACAGTGTAGCAGTCTGGCAGATTTAAATACACTAACATACTGAAGCCAAACTCCAGCTAACACATTTTAAGGATTTACAGCAACAGTTCTGTTCCTTTTGGTAAATAAGGTTTTACATAAATAAAAGCCAATCATTGTAAGCATCCCTGTCAGTAGTAAATGGTTTGTCTCAACATCCTTAACTGCTACATCTGCAGGACAGCTTGTTCTGTTGAAAAACAACAGTCTTACTGGCCAAATCACCAGGTGAACATAAAGGAAAGAAAGGCCAAAATAGAAAACTAATGCAGCCATCACATATAAGAATTGGAAAGTTGCAATATAAATATTTACTTTAGGGTTTATTACCACTTTAATAAATACATTTCAGCTGTGTTTACTTCAATTAATGAATCAAATCTTGTCTTTTTTAATTCCCATCACACATGATTTGGTATTTAAAGTGAACTGGTCAACATTATTTGCTATCATTCACTTCGCAAAGTTTGCATATATTTGCTTTACTAAATGAACAGCCTCTACTCGCTTATTTATTCAACCCCAGTGTATGAGATAAGGCACTGTCAGACTTCAACTGACATCTGACCTTCAAACTGCCTCAGTAATGGTAGCTCCCTTTTTTCTATCCTGACAGGTTCCTTTAAGGGCCACTTCACACCACAAAAATGCATTCTGGACACATTTGTTCTTATAGTTCACACCACATGCAGTTCTGATGCAGTTTTGATGCAGTTTGCCATGTTCCAGTATGGTTCTGTGCAGAAAAAATGCAGCATGTTCTACTTTTTTTCTGCACCTGGAACTATTGGAATACATGGAAAACTCTGTGCATGCATTTGTGATGCAGAAAAAAAGCTCACTGAACTGCATCTAGTGTGAACTAGCCCTAAGGGCTGGTTCACACTATAGAAACTCCCTTCTGGATGCATTTTTGCATGCACGCTTTTGACGTGTTTTTAGCGCGTTCTGGTGCATTTTTTATGTGTTCCAGTGCGTTTTTTATGCATTCCAGTTAATTTTCCCCCCTCTCTTTTTCTTCAATTTAAATAGGGACATGTGCATTCCAGTGCATTTTTGGTGCATTTCAGTACAGTTCTGTGCAGAAAAAATGCAGCCTGTTCTACGTTTTTCTGCAATCGGAACGCAGTGGAACTGCAAGCAATGATGTGAACTATAAAATTGACAACCATATAACCTACTTTCTGTGCGTTTTTGAATGTGAATTGAATGACATGCTCTGTCTTTGCCTGGGGAATACCTACTCTGAGCTATGCTGCTGCTGCAGGAGCTGATGAAGCATCTGAGACTGCTGTGCATGGTGAAGGTCTGCAGGGGGCAGTCCAGGTCCAAGGGGAGGGTATTGTGGCATCATTGACTCCACTTTCAGGTAGAGTTCCCGTTGCATGCTAGGATAGTGTTGCTGGTGAGCGGGGTGAGGAGGGGGCTGGCCTTGTAGGTGAGGCGGTGGGGGGTGTTCCAGGCGGGAAGGTGGGGTAATGTGACAGATGTTTTCTGGGGTCATAGTGCGAAGCAGATGAGGGTCTGTAAATGAAGAAGACACACAATGAGAAACAATGATAAATATGAGCATCTCTCTTTTAAAAAACCCTAACAAGGAATTTATTTTACTTGCTTCCTTTTGGTCCAATAAATAAACCAGTTAATGCATTTTGTTAAATCTGTTCTGTAAGTGCAAAAAAATACTAATTGAACCTGCTAACCTCCTGTGCTCTCTGCCCATGCTACACTTTTATCAGTTACATTGTTCCCAGCTATCGGTGAGGACTGCAGAAGCCCTTTTCTTTTCTAGAGAAGAGGAGACGGGGAGATGGTCCTGTTCTAGGCTGACAACAAGGTTTCTCCATAGATGCAGTATAGCAAGGCCTCTTTCACACAGGTGGTCAGGGGGCAGTAAAAACAAGTGCCCACTAAAAGCCTGCAATACAGTTGGAGCTGTTCACATAGCAAATTTAAAGTGGCATGTCAAGCCCCATTCAAATCAATAGGGTCCTAATCATGAGCCTTGGCTTGCAGCTGCGGTACATTAGTCTCATTAAAAAATAAAAAGTTCAGTAGGTGGCAGGACCTGATAGTCCCTGCTTTACCACACTCTGAAAGGTTATCCACTGTGAATCACTTTTCAGAGAATTAATACATGTGAATTCAGCCTAAGTGAGCATTGTCACCAAGGGACAGGAAATGTGTTAGGCTCCCTTCATACTTGTAGTGGTGTCCACCCCCACCCCCTTAAAAAGCAATCTGCAGCATATCGCTTTTTAAAGGAAAGTGAAAGGGGGTTTGCAGAGGTTCAGGAGGCAACGCTGTCACCGCCTGATGCCTGTTTTTTTTTTTGTGTATCTTTTTTTTTTTTTGTCCAATAATTTTTATTTACTTAGCTGTTACATAAAGGCACAGTAGTACAAGGAGCACCTAGTCCGCCCACACAGGGGCTATGACTGGCACCATCAGGTAAAACAAGAGTGCACAAAGACCATAAGGGAGGAGGAACATCCTCCACCAACAGCCATATTACATACAATCCATAACAAGTGAACCCATCAGGAAATCTTCTGTGGGCTTCAAATGTAGCTTGTGTCTTTTTTTTTTTTTTTTATCAATGAATTTTGCAGCACAGCACCACAACTGTGACACAAGTGTTTGGCTTGTGGTTCCGGTGCGGTCCCCAGTCACTTACATGGGAGAGTTTGACAGGTGGTGCAGCATTGCATGGCAGCTGTGACAATGTGTACCATGCAAGTAGCACCATGTCTGTTTGTAAGTGGGTGGTAAAAACGTGGATCAACTGCCTACATTCACCAGTCCCTGACCGTCTGTGTGAAAGGAGCCTTTCTAGCAGGATCACAGGTAAAATTGGGGAAAAATGCAGCCACCACGTCTTATGACTGGCAACCTGCAATATATTCAAATGTTTTTTCTCTTGGGTGTTGATATTCTAATCAAGGTGGGTAAGTGGTTAGCACTTCTGCCTGGCAGCACTATGGTTATTGCTTCGAATCCTAACCATGGCACCACCTGCCTGGTGTCTGCATATTCTCTCTGTGCCGATGTTGGCTTCCTCCCACACTCCAAAGACATGATGGTAGGTTAACCACTTACCCTCCAGAGGATTTACCCCCCTTCCTGACCAGGCCAGTTTTTGCGTTACAGCGCTCTGGTACTTTAACTGACATTTGCACGGTCATGCAACACTGCACCAAAATCAAATTTATGTCCTTTTCCCTACAAGTAGATCTTTCTTTCTGTGGTATTTAATTGCCTGTGCGTTTTTTATTTTTTGCGCAATAAACAAAAAAAGACCGACAATTTTGAGAAAATAACAATATTTTTTACTTTTTGCTATTAAACATATCCACTAGTAAAAATTTAAAAATCTAACATGTCAAAATGTACTCTGCTACATGTCTTTGCTAAAAAAAATCCCTATACTTGAAAATGAATTGGTTTTTGTGAAAGTTATAGCATTTACAAATGGAGGTAGAGATACTTTTTTTTAATTTTTTTTTTTTTACTAGTAATGACTGCGATCAGCGACTTATAGCGGGACTGCAGCCGGCATTCTGACACTGGGGGGAACTGACTTGGTGTCACTGACATCCCCAGTGACACCAATACAGTGGTCATTGCTAATAAAAAGCACTGAGACTGTACTAATGGCACTGGGCAGGAAGGGGTTAACATGTGGGGTGATCAAAGGGTTAACTGTGTGCTGTTTCACTATGTTGGCTGTGTGTGTGCTTCACTGTAAGCACACTGCTTTGTATGGTTCTGTTATGCACAGCCATACAAAGCAGTGTGCAGGAGCTGACAGGGGAGAGATCTGTGTTGTTTATACACTCCCTCGTCAGAGATACTCAGCGATCACCGGGTGCTAGCGAGTAATCACCGACCGAGTAATTGACAGTCAATGGCGGCATGTGTAGGAACTGCCCCTACCCGGAACTGCCTATATATATGTGATTTTGCGCACCCATGCCACCTTGTAGCAGTATATCTGCTGTAGGGCGGCGCGGAACCGGTTAATTGGCTCCTGTCTAAATTGGCCCTAGTGTTTGTATGTATGCATGTGAGTTAGGGACCTTCGATTGTACTCCCCTTGAGGACAGGGACTGATGTGAATGTACAATATATACTCTATGTAAAGCACTGTGAAAATTGAAGGTGCTACTGTATATAAGTACCTGTAATAAATAATGAAGCTGAAATTAAAAAAAACATTATTTTCCACATAAATGACTGCAAGCTGTATTTGACACAACAGGTTTGCACAAAGCGCTTTGGCGGAGCTACAAAACAAATGTAACTCTGAGGCGATTCTCCATGTAGTGTCGGTGAAGTGCAATTTGTGTATAACACAAGAAGTGTCAATAAACAATCAAGCATAGAGATTTATAGTATAAAATTTACAGAGCTGGCTAATAGGTGAGAAGAGAACTGCTACTGAGCTGCACATTGCATAAATATTCAGCTTGGAGGAACGCCAAATTAACGGCAAACCCACACAAATCTACCTGTGCCATTTTATAGGGATGAAAGCTGTTGTATGCTAACAATGGTCACTCTAAGCCAGGCATGTCCAAAGTCCGGCCCGCGGGTCATTTACGGCCCGGGGGTCGGTTTAATATGGCCCTCCAACAGCCCTCCCTGCTCTGTGTAATGTGGCCCTCCCACGGCCCTCCCTTCTATGGCAGACAGTTTTCTGCTTGAAAGCAGAGGGCAGTGCGCATGCCTGACTGTGGCGCGTTCTCCCTGGTCTGTGTAAATGCGGCTGTCGCACGGCCCTCCCTTCTGTGGCAGACAGTCTTCTGCTTGAGAGCAGAGGGCAGTGCGCATGCCTGACTGCGGCGCGTTCTCCCTGGTCTGTGTAAATGCGGCTGTCGCACGGCCCTCCCTTCTGTGGCAGACAGTCTTCTGCTTGAGAGCAGTGCGCATGCGTGACTGCGCCGCGCTGGGAGCGACAGAGGGCGGTGACGCCAGGGCCGGGCTTCCAGCGTGAAGTGTGTTTCTCTTCCCCTCCCGGCTGCCGAGCAGAGACTTCAGCTCCAGCTACCTTTTTCACCCTTCACATTAGTGCAGGTAAGTTTTTTTTAAATTTATTTTCAATACATTGTGAAAACTCAGCTGTCAGTTGATCTTAATGTTATGAAATGAAAAGTATGTCGTTTGCAATTAACTTGGCATAAAATAATTTATTTGCATTTAATTGTAATGGTTCAAAGAATGTTCGGAAAAATGTTCGGCCCTCCACCATGTTCACTTCATCCAATCTGGCCCTCTTTGAAAAAAGTTTGGACACCCCTGCTCTAAGCAATCTGGGACAGACAGGCTTATTTTTCATCCATTTTAATGAGAGATCTCCTCCTGGGGATGATTTCCATGTAGAAGAACCTATCACAACAATGCTAGCCATAGACATGACATGAGAGCTAGTAGGTTGAGGCATAAACATGTATGATCATGTTGGCTGAGTGTGCATGTTATTGCACTCAGCAGACAAGCCATGATGTCAACTGTATCTTTGGGGAATAAGAGCAAACTTGAAATCAAATTAGCATTTTAGATGATCAACGTTTTCCATAGATCAGCTGGTCAGGGAACAACGGCCATCATCACAGTACATTGCCAAACGTATTGGGCCAGCCCTCCAAATCATTGGATTCAGGTGTTCCAATCACCTCCATGGCCACAGGTGTATAAAATAAACACTTAGTCATGCAGGCTGCTTCTACAAACATTTGTGAAAGAATGGGTCGCTCCCGGGAGCTCAATTCAAGCGTGGTACCGGGATAGGTTGCCACCTGTGCAATAAGTCCATCGGTGACATTTCCTTGCTATTAAATATTCCGCGGTCAACTGTTAGTGGTGTTATAACAAAGTGGAAGCAACTGGGAACAATAGCAACTCAGCCACGAAGTAGTAGGCCATGTAAAATGACAGAGCGGGGTCAGCACATGCTGATGCACACAGTGCGCCAACTGTCTGTTAATAGCTAAAGACCTCCAAACTTTGTGTGGCCTTCAGAACAGCACAACAGCTACTGCATCCAAGCCTTACATCATCAAGTGCAATGCAAAGCGTCGGATGCAGTGGTGTAAAGCACGCCACCACTGTACTCAAGAGCAGTGGAGACATGTTATTTGGGGTGATGAATCACTATTCTCTGTCTGGCAATCCAATGGATATGTCTGGGTTTGGTGGTTGCCAGGAGAACAGTACTTGCCTGACTGCATTGTGCCAAGTGTAAAGTTTGATGGAGGGGGGATTATGGTGTGGGGTTGTTTTTCAGGGGTTGGACTTAGCCCCTTAGTTCCAGTGAAGGGAACTCTTAAGGCGTCAGCATACCAAGACATTTTGGACAATTTCATGCTCCCAATTTTGTGGGAACAGTTTGGGGATGGCCCCTTCCTGACCTCAAGCCGATAGAACATCTTTGGGAAGAATTAGAAAGGAGACTGCAAGCCAGGCCTTCTCATCCGACATCAGGGCCTGACCTCACAAATGCACTTCTGGAAGAATGGTCAAACATTCCCATAGACACCCTCCTACACCTTATGGACAGCCTTCCCAGAAGAGATGAAGCGGTTATAGCTGCAAAGGGTGGGCCAACTCAATATTGAACTGTACGGACTAAGACTGGGATGCCATTAAAGTTCATGTGCATGCAAAGGTAGGAGTCCCAATACTTTTGGCAATATAGTGTATGTGCAACCATTTCCTGATCGGACTGCCATTCACCCAATCCGGTGGCAGATGGCCAAGGGCAGCTTCCTACTGTTTATCTCCTGGCATTAAAAAAGGCAAAACTTTTTTTTTTGAGTTTGGATAGAGTCTCCTGTTAGGGTAAGTTGCTATCTGTGTCCCAGTTAGGGATGTTTACACTCTCTATTTGTCCTGGTGACCGATATTACCGAGAGTGAAAGTGAAAGAAAATCCCAAATTTTGAGTGGCCACCAGAACAAGAATGGAGGGGAAATTTCCAATTAAGAAACTAGTTCTGGCCAGCTAATATATTGATTGTTTAATGTGTATTATATTACCTATGTATGTATATGTATTTTATATGTATGTTTTCTATTTGTAGAGATGTTATGATTATCTGTCGCAGTTGAGTTTAACAATCTGAACAAGCGGTTGTTACTGTGAAACACGTAATCATCATAAACAACAAGTGTAACTCTATACTGTGATCAGTTTTTTATTTTTATTAGATGAACTGTGTTTTTAATGTATGTTCAATTAAAAAAAAGAAAAATAATAATTTGCAAAATTTTTTTAATAGAATCATGTTTGTAGAGTTGATTTTTCTACATACATATATTAGTGGGTCACCCTTAAATACCCTTTTTTTGTGTTTTTCTCAACTAGTGCTTGTGACAACCTCCCTTAATTTGAAGGGTTTTCCTCTCATTTGGCTATGGGATAGGAAGTAAAGGGAAATCTCCCCAATGGGACACAGACGGCCTTCAGTTCTACTTTAATGTAGTGTCAGCCTAGAGAAATTATGTGATGAAATCTTAAAAAGTTTAATTTCATGTTTTAATTCTTACATATAGCTAAGTACAGCAAACAATACTTGTGTCACACTGCCCGATTTAGTGAAAAGTCAAGCTGACCTTGCTGCTTTCATAACCCTACAGAAATCAACAGATTATGAGACGAAGTAAATGGTGTGATGGGCACTGTCCACAGCTCTTTACGGGAGAAAGAAAACCTGCCAAACAAGGTCATCAACCTGGCTTGTTTAATACTTTAAAGTATATCTAAAGCCAAAACTTTTTTTTAAGCAAGGAAATTGTTAAATCCCTGCCAGATTTGATTTGCCATATGTGTCCCATCAGGGAGATTTCCCTTCACTTCCTGTCTTGTAGATGGAAGAAGCAAGAGGAAATACCTCCAAATGAAGAAAATCCCTTCTTGGACAGTTGTCACTATTTAGGGGAAGCTTTCCCATTCACACAGTCAATTTGGGTTTTATGCCACCAAGAATCAGATCACAGGTGTCTGCAATCAGCCACAGCCAGCAGCCTGTACATATCAATGTAGGGTGGACAGGCACCGTGGCTGTCCTCAACTGTGTGCATATAAGTATACATCGAACAGTAACATGCATTTAGGGACAGATGAGCGACCCTGGATGAGAACTGAAGCATATTTCATCATGGCTCTTCTTCCAAATGTTTATTAAAGTGATCACATCGCACTGTCAAAGGTGCAACATTCTGAGGCCTCGCAGGCCCCTTCATCAGGCTTGTGACATCACGAATCTAAGCCTTTCGAATCACATCTAATCCACATCAGTGTGAACCAGGACTAATAAACGTTGGGATGGTATTTTGAAGATATATATTCTTCATCTTGTGATGACACCAGTTTCCAGCTGGTAGTTGCTACTCTACCCACTTACTCCTTGACATTTTGAGTAATGTATGCGGCAGGAATATTATAAGTGACCTGGATGTGAACTGTCTGTGCATGTAACGGAACCTCCGGGCAATGCCATGCAAACAGCCAGGGTGCCTGTAAATCTAGGTCCACACTATGAATCACTAAGGAATGTGCACCGCATTCCTGTGTGATTCACATGTGATTCAGTGTGGTGCTATTTGAGCCCTTTAATTTTGAATAGGCTCAGTTCTCAATGCATAGTACCAAAGTACTGCAGCCAGATTGCATGGTAGTTGTGTACCATAGTTGATCCAGGGAATATTCGATTGCCTCTCGGGGGATTAGGAAGGAATTTTTTCCCTATGCAGGAGCAAATTGGATCATGCTTTTCTGGGTTGTTTTGCCTTCCTCTGGATCAACTGTGGGTATAGGATTATCTTTTTTTTTTTTAATGGTTAAACTGGATGGACTTTTGTCTTTTTTCAGCCAGACTATCTATGTAACTATATAACTATGAGATCCAGTACAGGCACTGTGTTTGTGACCTGTGTTTTGGGTGTTGTTAACTTTGCCTTGACACCCACTGTAGATCACAAGGGCAGTGCAATTGGAATGAGTTGTGGGAAACATGCACAGATCCTGGGTTTCTTGCATTGTGTTCTAGTGTGAACTGAGGCTAAAACTGATCGCCACAGATTTACATTGATCCTTGGTGGTGTAGGGCCCAAACCAGCTGTGTGAATGGGGCTCTGTACTTGTTCTGGTGACAACTCAAACTTTTGCATTTTTCCTCGCTTGAAGTTCCTGAGACAATGGACAGAACACAGAGGTGGTGAAACCAGTGGCAACACAGCAATACAAAAAAAAAACAAAAAACTTCCTTGCTCCATCCAAAACAAAAAAGTCATTAAATACGTGTTAAATATGAAAAATACAATAACCCACATCAACCATTTTACAGACACCTTTCATTGCAATGACTGCACTAAACCGAAGAAAAGTAAAATGAGTTTGGTTATTATGGGTTACTATGCCCCTAGGTAAATACAGCCAATAAAATGATAAAATATCAGTACTAGATCACTCACACCACATACAAAGCAGTTTCATAATAAAACTATTTTTAAACGAGTATTCTAATGTTTATAATATGAATAGTAATATGCTTACTGAATCACTTTAGCCTTCCTAATATATGAAACTTTTAAAAACATGTAAACTATAAAACAAGAACAACATCTATATAAAACAGAAAATACACAGAGTAGGCTACAACTCTGCACTAGTGCTGAGATTCTATTCCAAAGACGGAATGTGTGTGGGGCCAGAGACACCTCTCTTGATAAATTTAGGGAGGGCAGCTAAAGAATTCCAGACATTTCTTAGCTGTGATAAACAAAGATCATAGCTCTAATATACTGGACACATTCTACGGTTCTGTATACTCCACCCTAAACAGTCTCACCTGTCATTGTGTACACCTGTCCTGTAACCTGCCACATAGGGACGCTCCCACCTGTCAAACCCACAGTATGGCCAGCCTTTTATAAATAAAGAGAACATACAAACACAAGTTATGACCTTACTTCCCTCTGATCTGAAAAGGACGTAAACACAGGATGGCTCTGCAAACCCCATCAGAAAATAAGCTGACCCCACCACCAATACCACCACCACCCCCAATTTGTTGTTGATGACCACTTTCTTGTGTCTACACCACTCCATGAAATCAGATCAGGGTGCAGTATCATTCTTGCTTCTTCTGGCCCCCACTCCATAAAATCAGATCAGGGTGCAGTATCATTCTTGCTTCTTCTGGCCCCCACTCCATAAAATCAGATCAGGGTGCAGTATCATTCTTGCTTCTTCTGGCCCCCACTCCATAAAATCAGATCAGGGTCCAGTATCATTCTTGCTTCTTCTGGCCCCCACTCCATAAAATCAGATCAGGGTCCAGTACCATTCTTTCTTCTTCTGGCCCCCAAAGACTTTGGGAACCTCCTTACCTTTAGTTCTCTGTAATCAATCCTCCTGGACCCCGGATTCTACAATTCTGTCTCTATGCATGGTACTCCTGTTCCATACATTCCTCAACATTCTGAATTGTAATGTTTCTCTCCTATTCTTCATCCATTGTTTCTTCCTGTGCATGCCTTGGAAGTTGTTCTCCATGCTCTCATTCTCTGGATCTCCTCTGGGTCTCCTTGTGCCTCATGCAATCACTGCTCTAGCAATTCTACACATAACTGGAGAGCTGGTGTATTTACTCACTGGTTATCTCTCATGAATTTCTTACCTTCTCTCTTCCCTGACCGATAACACCAACTGGATAAAACCACGTCTGCTAAAGGGGGGGGGGGAGAGAATACCTAACAGGCACTTACCATTGAGCTGCTGGGGGGAGTACGCCTCTGATCCAGAGTCCGGGGGAGAGTCAGGTAAAGTGCTGAGGAGGAGGAGGAAGAAGAACAATTTATTTCTGCACACTGTGACTTCAAGAATTGTTCATACATTCTTACTTACTAAAGTCTATAAAGCTATGTAACAAAACACCAGCTGTATATAGTATTTTAGATTGGGTTTCCTTACATGTTACAGAATACACCTGCTCTTTTAAAGCAGAACCAAAGGCAAAACTATTTTTTAGCTTTGGATAGAGTGCAGAGGGATTAGCGCATCTGTCAGGTTTTTACTGCTGCCTCTGTCCCTTTAGGCAGATTCTCTTCCTATTTGGGCCCATGAACACGTTTCGTAAAGATCAGTAAAACTGTGCTCCATTCAGATCCGCAAAAGCAACAATCTACATCTGGGATCAGTAATGTACATGTACACACATGAAAATGCACGTATGTATTTATATACATAATTCAAACCTTAGCTTGGGGTAGAAATTAATATAGCTGTAAAAACACATTTAAAAGCATTTTTTGGTTATGGATCAGAATGAAGTTGCATTGTTTTCAATGGAAACATTCACACAGGTGCCTAGGCATGTGGTGTGTTCAGATCCATAAACAAAAATTTGAGGACATGTGATTTACATGCTTATTGGCATAAAAAAAAAACGAGGACACTATTTCACATTTAAATTTGGATCTAAAAGCAGTTATTTACTGATCATTGATGCAGCCATTTTTATTCCAGAAAAATCTTGCATAAATGATCAATAAAATTGTTATGGCCGTTACCCGTATAAATGCATGTACATGTTTATGCATCTGTGTGCGAATAAACACATGCACTTTAAGGACCATGCTTGCTTTTTTTTTATGAAGGATCTTTCTGCCAACAATAATTATGCCAGAATAATTTTATTATGGCCGTGTGCATCAAGCCTAAGCCCTGTTCAAGAGAGAAAGTAAAAGAAAGTCCAAATTTTTGGTTCTCATCAAAACAGGAGAAGAGGGGAAATCTTCCAATGGGGACACTAGATTTGGTGATCCTGGTGACCATCAGGGATTTTCTCTTGCTTCCTGGTTTGACTATGGAACAGGAAGTGAAGGGAAATATCTCCAATGGGACAAAAAAACTGCTCGGTTCACATCATGCGTTTTTAGTGGTTTTTAGATATGTTACCATTGAAATCTGTATAATGTACATTTTGAAGAAAACATATCACAGATGCAACAAGCGGGATTTTTTTTTTAAACATACCAAACCTAAAACGCCCAGGTGTGAACAGGGCATTACTCATTCCACAATAAAAAAAAAAATAAAAAACAGTTTGGCCTTCTGTTCTACTTTGAGTACAAATTCACCTTTCTAAGATTTTCCTCCAATGTTTGCAGAATGTTACAAATATTCTGATTTATATTTAAAGCAGGACTTAACCTAGGCCATTCCAGCAACCTTTTCTCTTTTTGTCCTCTTACAAAAAAGTAGTATTGATTGCATAGTTTAGTACCTTTTTGTGCTGCAAGACAACACTTCCTGCATTCTGGCCTAGGCTATGCACCGTTGTCTCGTATGTTACCAAGGAAGAATGGACATTGCAAGATTCATCGTATGCACAGACTCACCACCGCCCATGGAATGTCTGTGTCTGAGCAAAGCAATTCTGTGCATGCATACAAATGTTGTGGAGGCTACAGTGTCCATATGCAAGAAAATGGTAACATTTGTGTGCATGTGCAGAAATTTCCAGCATGAGCACAGATTCCCAAATACCTGGCAGAGCCATGCAGTGCATCTGCACATGCACCAGATTTTTGAAGATAGGGGTGCAGAAGAGGGATGGGGGGAGGGGACCAATGCAGCGATGAAGTTCATTCATCTTATTTCCCTCATTTATTTCCTGCAGGAACTTCACATTTGGCGGCTGCCATGGGTAACCTTTTTTATATTACATGATGCATAAACCTAAAGCTCATTTCCAGGGGAGACAATCAATGCTCCCTTTGCATTGGGGCTGCCTCCACACTGCAAGGATTTAATACTCGCTTATGTCTAGGGTACTAGAAAAATAACTTTTTCTTACCTGATCCTCCATTTCTGCAGGCTTCCTCCAGGCTGTATGACCACTCATAGCCCTGCAATGGACGCAATAGATCCGAGAGACAGTCCACTGCTGGAGTGTAAGATAGAACAGGAGGGGTCTGGCTACCCAGGGCAAGTAAAACTGCTTTTTTTGATACCCTAGACCAGTGGTCTCAAAATTGCGGCCTGAGGGACAGATGTGGCCCTTTGCTTGCTTTTATCTGGCCCTTGGGGCACTATTTCATCCACTAATACCAACAATGGGGCATAATTCCCCCCACTGACACCAATGATTGGGCACAATTCCTCCCAATGACACCAATGATGGGGCACAATTTCTCCCAATGACACCGATGATGGGGCCCACTGACACCATTGATGGAGCATAATTCCCCCTACTGGCACAAATGATGGGACGCTATTCCCCCATATGACACCAATGATGGGGCACAGTTCCTCCCAATGTTGCCAACGATGGGTCACAATTTCTCTCAATGACACCAACAATGGGGCCAATGACACTGCTGATGGAGCACAATTCCTCTCACTGACACCAACAAGTTGGCACAATTCCTCCCACTAACACCAAAGATGGGGCATTGTTTTTGCTCAATTGGCATATGGACCTTTTCTACTCTCAAAATGTCACAGTCCGGCCCTCCTAAAGTCTGAAGGACAGTAAACTGGCCCTTTGTCTAGAAAGTTTGGAGACCCCTGCCCTAGACCTAAATGAGCATTTAACCCTCGCAGTATGGTGGGCTTTTTTGTATTTGACCTTAATACGTTTTTGAGGTTCATGGTTGGTGTGCTAGCTATTCCTTGAAATCAAGATTTAAATGGTATTTGTGCCCATAAGGGATATTTCCCTCAATTCCTGTCTTGGTGACACATCACCAGGACAGGAAGTTAACTGAAAACTCCCGAGTGGGGACACAAACAATAGTAAACACTCAAAAGAGGTTCTTTACCTGAAGTTGGATTTACTATAACAGCCAGTCATGAACAGTCTGTTATAATGCTGGTCACATAAACGCAGTACGAACAGTACAGACAGCCACCAGCACTATATGACAGACAGCAATTAGTGCCTGCACACACCTTTAACCCCTACCCGCCACCTCCCAGCCCTTTAAGAGCTGGGAGGTGGAGGAGGGCATTCCAGTGATAGGCAGTCACATGATAGGAAAGCTCCCAATTGCATGTATGCATTGGGGGTTTTCCCGTACCCGCCAGTTACTGTCCTGGGAGTGTGCAGGGAGCGTGCTCTCAGTACAATAGACCACAGGGGCGGACTGACCATTTGGAAACTCGGGCACTGCCCGAGGGCCCGGGGTCGTTAGGGGGCCTCATGAGATGCCCCTGGTACCTTTCTCATAGGCTTTTTTGAGTTTGGGCAAGGACACAGGGGCCCCATGATCCCCTATTGCCCGGGGGCCCCATGAGTTGTCAGTCCGCCCCTGGTAGGCCACATATCTGTATACGGCCAGCGGGAACTGGTTAAGTTAGGCATCCACTAGTAGAATTCTGAACAAACATTTGTACAAACATTCTTAGAAAATATGTATGCAAATTCTCAGTACATTTGAATGTCCTTTGAAAGTAGTTCAAGATTTTGTTTGCTTTTAACACTTGACTTTGGAATGAATGGACATTACTGAACTAAAACCACATTCACTAGTAGAAATTTCGAACATTCGAGAAATTCTCTATCCTGCTCCTTCAAATTTTCTAATCACTGCAGTCAAGAACAAACATTGATTTGACCCCAGTAAGGATTTTTAAAAAATTACCAATTTTTTTACAACATTCCTACAGTGAAAAATGTAGAACAAAATTCTGCTAGTTTTAGGTGCACTCATCTCCAGTCCATCGCTGGAAATCCCGGCTTTAACCAGAAACACCTCCTGGTAGCATTGTGCTGGCCATGCCCCACTATCACTACAATGCTCCCATCTGATCAATCCTCCAAACACATAGAAAGTTAAAATAATCAAATAATATGGGATAAATCAGCCATGCCACCTTACCATAAAATCTGACCCTATCTTTGAATGTCTGAGGTGGGGAAGAGGAACAGTGACGTCATGATCTTCACCTTGACTAATCATAAAATGCCTTGTATTCATTGAAAAGGTGTTCCATGAATGGCGATGAGCAACACCCTGTGGTCAGTGTGTAGAGGAAGATTGCAGATACCACTGTAGTAGTGCCGATCACTACATCAATTTCCAGTTTCCCCAGCAGGGATGTGATATGCATACTTACACTGTGCCAAGCTGGACCAATGTAACTATGCAATACAGAGCATACCTGGAGTTCAGCTTTAGGCTGCTTTCACACTGAGGAGTTTTTCAAGCGCTTTTGAGTTAAAAAAAAGCGCCTGAAAAGCTCAAGAAAACTGCTTCCCTATGTATGTGAATGTATATCTATGTATGCTTTCACACTGAGGTGTTGCGCTGGCGGTGTGGTGTAAAAACTCCTGCTTGCAGCATATTTGGGGCATGTTTAGTGAGTTATAAAAAAGCCCCAAAAAAACGCCTCTTCCCTTTTGAAATCAATGGAAAAATCTGAAAAGCACCTCAAAAACGCCTCTGAGAAGCATTTTTGGTGCAGTCATGTGTCCTTTAAAAAAAGCTCAGAAAGCGTGGTAAAAACGCCTATGCATTTTTGCTTTGTTTTTGCGGCGGATCAATGTAAAAGTAGCCTTAACCTCCATCCTCCCAGGTCTGTTTGGACTCTGCAAGGAAGCTCTGTATAAGTTGTGACTTTCAACTTTCATGTTACACAGAACTTGAGGACTCTCTCCTCCACCACAGGTGATATGTGACAGCATTGGATGCCAGACCCACCATTCCCCAAGCTCCAGCTCTTTCCCAAAATCCTTCTTATCAACTACTACTCTAACTTACCCGGCTGCATAGCTGGTTTTGGGTTCTGCTTTGATGGGAAGACCTGGTCCACTCATGCACATGGCAGGGCCGGGGTATCCTTTGGGACTGAGCATGGTATTGCTGTTACTGCAATTAGCATGTGATTGGAAAGGTGGGCCTGCACATGTGCCCCCCATACCAGGCCGTACTGGCATTTGCTGTCCCATATGAAGGACACCACCTGAGCTGGATGTTCCGGCATGGCCAACATTGGCGATGACAGCAGGCAAGTGGGCTGCAGCAGAAGTACAGGGTTGACCTGGGTTTGCATAGCTGGAAGAGGGAGGGATATCTGGAAAACAGCTGTAAACAAACAGTAAAATAAAAAAGTCACACGTTAAATATATATATACATTAATACCTATATCATAATGAAAGCTATTCTGTAGAGAGCACAGCATCACCCCCTAGATATACTTCAAACCACATTTGCCACAGTGGTAGCACGTCAGATTGCTCTTAAAATGTACATGTGGATACAAATAAAGCTATAAATTCACTAAAAGCTACAACAGGCACCTCCAGATACTGTCATTCTGACTCTACATTCCTGCAGAAAACCCCACAAGCATCAAAACACAGAGAGCACTGTTTTGCAAATAGTGACCAGCTCCTGTAGTTGTGAGCACTCTCACATCCCACTATTGATTTATGAGTCCATCTATAACCATGACTGGCTAATAGTGAGATGCAGGGGGAATAGACCAGACGCTCCACAAACATAGGAGATTGTCGCTTTCTGCATAACCGCATGCCTGGCCTGAGTGATTTTTAGGGCATTCTATAGAAAAGTAGAACTGACATGCAGGCTTCTGGTAGTGTATACTATGGCACATGGGGGGCAGTTTTATAGACTTACAAACTAAAACCCACAGTGATGGTGTAAAGGTGGCACACACACTTAACAGTGATAAGCTAATAATAATATCAAATAACATATATTACAAAAAATTAAATCAACCAATAAAATTTCAAAAAAAGTCTTTAGTACGTGAGAAATATTATTGACTTTTTTTGAAATTTTATTGGTTGATATAATTTTTTGGAATATATGTTATTAGATATTATTATTAGCTTATCACTGTTAAGTGTGTGCGCCACTTTTACACCATCACTGTGGGTATTAGTTTGTATTTGAATTATTTTACATAATGGCAGCAAGGGATGTTATGAGATTGGTATTTTATTTCATTTTTGCATCCAGCGCGATATTGTGTATTTCACTATTGATCTGATACACTTGTTTTTGATTAAGTTTTATAGATTTATTTACCTGAAGGTTTGCTTTTATTTCTCATATATGTATAAGTATCAAACCGTTCTTTAAGATGACAGAATATGAAAGTGGTTGTATAGCTGGAATGGTTTTTACCTTAATACATTATATGCGTTAAGGTAAAAAGCCTTCAGTGTTCAGCTCTCCCTCCAACATCCCCGACCATCATCCTTCTACTTACCTGAGCCTGATCTCAATTCAGCTCTGTGTACGAGAGCAGCATCTCTTCCACTCCTCATTGGCTCCGAGACAGCAGCTGGAGCCCTTGGCTCCTGCTGCTGTCAATCACAGGCAGGGAGGAGAGAACGGGGAGGGAGGGCTTAGCTAAGCCACACTCTGAGTGTCAATGGACATACAGAACGCTGCATGGGATCAAGCCTGCATGAATGCCCCCATAATAAGTGGCTTCTCATGGTGGCACATGGCAGCCAGGTGTCGAACCCCAGAAGAGCAGGTAAATATGACATGTCTGTTATTTTTTAAAAAGTAAAAATTGTAGGTTACAATCACTTGAAGTCTGTTGGTGTGCCTCAACATGCAAACTATGCCTTAAAGATGCTTCTTAGGCTGACGATACACTATAAAATCTGATTGTACGACCCCCTTTAGATCAACCATCAACTAAGTAGTTCTAGGGCCAGCCTGATTTGATATAACTGAATTCAGATTGTAAACTGTACGGCTAGTTTATATCCATGATTTCCTCTTAGCTGATGTTAAATAAAATGCCAAAAAAGTACAGTCAGGTAAGCCTTTCATCTTTAGTGATGGATTGATCAACAGTGTTGGAAATGCAATGTTTAATTTTTTACAAAACAAGGACTAATCGGGTGACTATAGCACACGGATCCTCCTACAGTGAATATGAAAAAGTTAGTGGAGTGGCCTGTCTTGATATCTTCGGAGCAGAAGCAGGTTAGAATCTGCAATCAGGTTTGCTAAATCCTTGAAATGTACTGAAAAAAACGTAAAAATACAAAAAATAGTGCAGCGCTAACAACCTATGCTAAAATACACATGAGATAAATGGAAATATCACATATAGAATGCACAATAAATATTCAGTGTTAGGAGATAGGAGAAGATATTGGAGGGATCTATCCATACGTTCCATCTTTTGATGATACCTTATTGGGTGTATAAGGTCACCTACATAGCTGTTTGGCCCAGTGGGTCGCATCAAGGAGGTGAGGGGCCATCTTGGCCATCTGTGGATTGACCACACACTGAATGGCACTGTGATCACCTCACGGAGTTTTGCTGTGATTTTTCACCATCATTGGCATTTATGGACTGCTGCACATAGTATTCATTTTATGAGCACCTAACACTGAATATTTATTGTGCATTCTATATGTGATATTTCCATTTATCTCATTTGTATTTTAGTATAGGTTGTTAGCGCTGCACTATTTTTTGTATTTTTATGTTCTTTCCTTGTGGTTGAGGCGAGTGTGTGCTGCTTATTAATAGGTGTTCCATTGAGCGCAGGAGTTTTTTTCATTATCTACTGAAAAAAACTGATTCTGGAATCAAGATGGTACTAGGTCTCATAACCATACTGGCCACTCTGTCGTCAGTGAATGTTTAGCCCTGTGTTCAGCCTGGCTAAACAACATCATCGGATCTTATGGTGCAGGTGCCCCACATGTACCAATGATGCTATACATCTTGGCAACCTGCATCTTAGCCAATAATGAGGCTATGGGGCTGTCACAATGCATGGGAGTGCACTACCATGGGTTGCAGTGTGCTGCAACGCAGGTGGGATGGAAGTATGTTCCTTAAGTTCATTAGGGTGCCATTAAAAATGAGTGAATGAATCGCAATAGACTATACAACACATGGTGTGCTACCGCATGTATTACTGTAATGCTTTGGTGAGAAGCTGGCCTAATTCACATTAAGTCAAAAGCTCTGAGCTAACTGCATACACACTGCAAAACTAGCTCATGAAATTAAATCTATACATATCCAGTTGTGCAAGACTACGCATAGTATGACCTATACTAGCACACAGCGATATAAATATACTATGGGGGTGAAAAGCATATTGACTTACCCTTTTGACACTGCACAGTTACACCTCTATAAACACACAGAAATATCAGCTGCACACAGAATACCAGAAGGGGAGTGCTAAACAGGTAAAATGTGGTTTTTGCCTAGACAGTACTATAAAACTAAAGAGTGTTTTCTAAGTACAGAATGTCAGATTGACCACTAGAGGGCACCTTCTAAGTGCAGAACAGTAGATACAATCACCAGTACACATGCTTTAGCTCTGAAAAAATAAATATATATATATATATATTATACACATACACACACAAGAGAGATCAAGCTATAGATATATCAAATATATCTACTTAGTTAATGATTTAAAAATACAAAAAAAAAAACACAACATAGTACAACAGTTGTAACACTGAACTATACAATGAACAGCATAGCAAACACACTTACAGATCATCACAGATACAAGATAAAAAAAACAACAACACTCTTTAAAAATGTTTAATCAAAAGGTTAGTACCATAGCTCATACGTTGTGTTTATTTAATTTATACATTTATATGTACAGTACAGTAAGCCGTCATAACACTTCAATACACAAAAAAAAATTAGATTTTGTATTAGGGCCCATTTTGTGTTGCATTAAAGCGGTTTTAAACCCAGAATCAAACATTTATTATATTGCAGCTTATCAATTCGATAGATGTGATGGCTGCATTAATTGCCTTTTTTTAGGATTTCTTCGATTTTCATCTTGTGATCTGTAAGCCCAGTAAGTCTGTTTTCCAAAATAAGGCTCCTTTCACACTGAACGAAATTTTCTTGCTTAGCCATTGCTTAGCCATTGATCCCCATCAGAGCAGAGAGGAGCAGGTAGATGACAGGTCTGTGTCCACTCCACTTATGCAGAGTGCACATGGACACAGCCTGCCCTGCTCTATGGAAACCAGCTGTTTGTTTATACCAGACTACCATCTGATCTGCCCACATAGAGGGGGAAGGATCCCCTTCTGTTTGTTTTTAGCGTTTCGGATCAGATTGGAGGTAGGCGGGTGTAAACAGACACGTTTGTTTACATCTGCCACTCCGTAGAGGAGAATGGAGGGGTCAATCGGGTCCACCTAAAAAACGGACAGCCAGACCCAATCGGACCGATAGTGTGAAAGAGGCCCAACAAGCTCTGTTGCAAACATATCAGTTACCAGGATGAGGCAGACCATTCAACACTGAGGTGCTTACAATTATCAGGTTTATTTATGTAAAACCTTTATCCCAAAAGGAAAACAACTGTCTGCTGTAACTACTTTTAAAGTGTGAGCTGGAGTTTGGCTTCAATTTGTTAGTGTAATTAAATCTGTTAGTACATCTAACACTCCCTTCCCCCTAGACTGACAATGCTGCTGTTCAAAAGGTGCCTCCTGTGCTCCTTCATCCAGAGTGGGGACACTAATACAGGAGGTGTGTTACTGGCCAGATCACCAGGTGAAAACAGAGGGGAAAAAAGGCCTAAAAACATCTAATGCAGTCACCACATATGATGATTGGTAAACTGCAATATATTACAGTTTTGGATCTATCACTTTAACATGCTTTACATGAAAGCAGTCCATTAAAATGAATGGGCTACCAACACACTCTGATATGGAAATTGGATGGGACCCTTTGCTTTTTGTAATTCAACATAGCACAGTGCAGCACTGTATAATGCTGTGTGCATTGTGGGGTGCAACAACGCAGGTGCATTAAAAATTATGGATGCATTATGTGAAACGGGCCTTAGAGTATAAAGGACAGGAAAAAATAAATTTATAGCATTGACTGCGAGATTTACATCTACTGATGAAAATGCTATCAGGTTTTTATAAGAAAGTATAGTACAGTAACAGCCATTAGACCCAGTGGAAGTGCGGTCCCTGGCCATAGCGTAACACAAAGGCAGCAGGTCATAAAAAAATTCCCATGTACACAAAACCCAAGGACAAGGTCATATAGAAAAATCAGTAAGGTTGATCGTCTGACAGAGTAGAATATTGAAGGGAGTAATGCATTTCACCAAAATGACAAGGACAGTGGCTGTAAGAAGGATAAAGTACATGAAGAATCATAAGAGAGGAAAATAATCCTAAGGAGGTGAGAAAAGGGTAAGTGGGAAGAAAATGAAAGCTCCTTACAAAGGTGTCAAGGCATCTTAGAATATATAGGAATGTTGAGGTGGTTCAGGTATTCATATAAGCACTATTGACTGTAGTGGCGGGTGATCAATGTCTCCATCCTCCATATGTTTTTATACTGTATATGTTTAATATTATTAAAAGGTACTTATATAGCGCCATCAATTTTACACAGCGCTTTACACATACTGTATATTGTACATTCACATCAGTCCCTAACCCTCAAGGGGCGTACAATCTAAAGTCCCTAACTCACATTCATACATACACATACTAGGGCCAATTTAGACAGGATCCAATTAACCTTCCAGCATGTCTTTGGAGTGTGGTTAAAAACTGGAGTACCTGGAGGAAACCCATGCAGGTACAGGGAGAACGTGCAAACTCCAGGCAGTTGGTGCTGTGGTTGGGACTTGAACCAACGACCCTAGTACTGCCAGGTGGAAGTGCTAACCATTTTACCAGTGTACTGTCCATTAAATATTATTTCCCAATATGATATCTTCCCATATCCTCCAATACCATATGTGGTTTTCCAATGTGGAGAATAACTGTCCCAACGGCTAACATGGAGAAGCAAAGGTCTTTCTTGGCTGTAGAAATATAGCCCAGGTACATAGAGAGAAGGGCCATTTCTGGAGTCAGGGATGTCCTAGCCAGTCACTGCGTTTTATGTGGTGAAGACACAGAACCACAAAAATCTGATCATGGGACAAGGCCAGAATATATGTATGCTGTAGCATAATCCTTCTCTCTCTCTCTAACACAGGGGTGTCAAACTGGCGGCCCTCCAGCTGTTGCGAAACTACCAAGTCCCATCATGCCCCTGCCTTTGGGAGTCATGCTTGTAACTGTCAATCTTGCAATGCCTCATGGGACTTGTAGTTTGGCAACAGCTGGAGGGCCACCAGTTTGACACCCATGCTAACAGCACCAACAATTGGAAGCAGACGGGAAAAATTCTTTGAATATCATAGGTACACTTATACAGCTTGTCAGGATCTTATAACTCAATTTTTGGGCAGTGGAGGCTATGCATGCCTTGTGGGTAAGAAAGAAAGTCTTGGTCAGTCTTGAAATGTTTAAGGCCACATGCACACTGGGTGTTTAGCACCTGTGCGTCCAATCCTGATGTTTTCTTGTGCCTGGAGGGCACAGATTCAGTGTCCGGCCCAGCTGCCAGCATCCTGTTAAGGTCTATGACAGGCTGAAATCTGCTGCAGCTGGATGCTGTACCGAGTGGTACTCGAGTTTAGTATCACATGCATTCAGGGATGTATGCCCATAGAACAGGTATTATAGTGGGGGGAGCTCTGTGTGCTGGGGGGCTCTATATACTGCGGGGCTCTGTGTACTGAGGGGTTCTGAGTACTGGGGGGTTCTGTGACACCACTGATGCAAATATATTTTTCCTTTCAGTGACTGCACTGATTCAGGGGCATTTTTTCCTTCCAGGCATACGTCTCTGGACACATAGGGCGCTGAACACGAGTACCACTCATCCCACCCAGCCGCAGCATATTTCAGTCTGTCATGGAATTTTAATTCTCAGACATTCCAACACAGTTATTATTATGGTTTGTTTCACTTGTCCTTCCCTTTTAGATTGTAAGCTCTTGGGAGCAGGACCTTCCCCCCAACCCTCTTGTGTTGAATTGTATTGTATTTGTGCGGTCTATATTTATTTTGTTAATTGCTGAAAAAAACTTCTGGTGCTTCATAAATCCTGTACATCAAAAATAATAATACACGTGTGTGTATATAAAAAAGATATCATGTATTCCTAAATTTACACTGGAATTATGTTGCCAAGTTATTTGCAAAAAAAGTTCAGTGATGTTACCCTTTAAATATGGTTTGCACTGATGAATTCTGTCTTTTGTAACTCATGTTTTCTGTACTTAGTATCTTGTGTAAAAAGTGCAAAAAACTAAAAGCTACTTGATTAAATAAAAATATTATTATCAATAATAATAATAACAATAATAACAATAAAATAAATAATAATGAAAAAAATTATATATATATATATATATATATATATATATATATATACACACATACACATACATACATACACACACACACACAGTATATATGTATATATATATATATTGTTTGCACAAATTAGTGCATAGTAACACATGCATATTCATTGCAGAGTCAGGTAAAGGGCTTATGATGTATAAACTAGTATTTTGCTACTCACATATCAGGAGAGTCCTCTTTGCTAATGTAATCCTCTAGGATACTGGTATCAATTGATGGTTCCAGAGCTCCATTAATATCATGTCCTAAAACAAAAGATATATAGAACTGAGTTGCTTGTACACCAGTAATTGGTATGTAAGGACAACATCTAGTACTGTACTCTTCAGCGGCATCAAAGGCTAGACCTGAAGAAGAGAATAATCATTTCTTTCTAAAAACATTTTCTAGTGGAGGGTCCAAAGCTCCGGGTCATGAATACCAAACAAAATATAACATAGGAAACAGTGACTGAAAAAAGTCGGCAGAGAATTAAGAACATCCCCAAGTAAGCTCCTGTAAGAAGACATCTGGGATAAATTGAGTCAGGAAGAAGATTTAAAGCAGTATTAAACCCAAAACCAAAATGTAATATATTGCAGCTTACCAATCATAAGATGTAGGGGCTGCATTTGTTTTTTTTTTTAGGCTTTTCCCTCTCTGTTTTCACCTGGTGATCTAGCCAGTAACACTCCTCCTGTATTAGAGTGCCCCCACTGTGGATGATGGAGCACAAGGGGCACAGCAGGCAGCAGCATTGCCAATCTGGGGGAAATTGGTGTTAGGTGTACTAGCAAATATAAATACACATTTATGCATCCAATTGTAAGCACCTCTGTTAGTGTTAAAAGGGTTGTATCATCTCTGTAACTGATAGTCTACTGGAAAGTTTGTTCTTTTGAAAAACAATAGACTTACTGGTTGGATTACCAGATGAAAATAGATGAAAGAAAGCTTAAAAAAGAAAATGAATGCAGCCATCACATCTAAGAATTGGAAGCTGCAATACAGTAAATGTTGACTTTTGGTTTAATACTGCTCCAACCAACCTGGCACAAATACGATTATCCTGATATACAATACAAAGTAAAGCTATTGCAAAGGGTATATGATTCTAGAATGAATTCCTAACATTGTAATGATGGAGTAATTGATACTTAATTGTTGAATATCTTCAGGTCGCTAAGTAGATGTTTGCTTAAAAATGAACATAAGGTGTGAACACACTGTACTCACTTCAAAAAGCTGTATGTGCACCTCACACATTACTTTCTAATTATTCAGCATACACTGGAGCAGTCTTTCTCAACCAGGGTTCCATGGAACCCTAGACTTCCTCCAGAGGTGACTAGGGGGTCCTTGAGCAACGGCCATTGGTGGTCTGATCCCCTGATTGATGGTGTCTGCATAGTCACAGCATCAAGCTCTCCCCCAGCATGGGCCCAACAGACCCTTTCCTCTCATCTTCTCAGGTAAGAAGATGATACCAATAATGTTTTAAGCTGCCCTTCTACAGCTAACCACCAATCTAAGGAGAATATTCTCCAGTGACCACCAATGTAAGATGTTTCCTTACTGACCACCAATGTAAGAAGATATTTCCTTGTTGACCACTAATTTAAGGAGACATTTCCTTACTGACCAGCAATGTACTAATTACTGATTATACTAATGTACAGTGAGTTGTAGATATAATTTAAGCAGGGGGGTCTCTAACATCTAAAACATATTTTCAGGGATCCTCCTTGGTAAAAAGATGAGAACTGTACACAGGTGCAGTGGGTCCTGGGTTCCTTCTAGTACATGACAATGCCTGGCCTCATGTGGTGAGAGTATGCAGGCAGTTCCTGGAGGATGAAGGAGTTGATACCATTGAATGGCCCCCACACTCGCTTGACCTAAATCCAATAGAACACCTCTGGGATATCATGTTTCGGTCCATCTGACACCTCCAGGTTGCACCTCAGACTGTCCAAGAGCTCAGTGATGCCCTGGTCCAGATCTTGGAGGAAATACCCCAGGACACCATTCGACTGGTTTTAAGCTGACAGCAGGCTAAAGTTCACTGTCGGGTGACGTCACTCAGCAGGTTTAGGCTCTGAAAAGACTCCAGCCATATGGTCGTGATCCACTTAGAATCCTGGACCCGTACCTAACTCAGTCTCTCAGCAAACCACCGAGAGCCTGAGCCAGCCGCTCCTGCCCCCTCCACAGCCCAGCGCTCCAGTGAGCGCAGGAGAGGCAGAGCAGAGATTCAATGACTGAAATTCACTGCTTTCTGCTCAGAGTGGAGGGGAGAAGTAAGCAATCAGTAGTGTTTTTTTTTCAAAAAATACTTTTATTAGAAGAAAAAAGGCATATCAAAGCATATACAACAATGGGTTGTAGTCCAAACATAGACACAGCACGTTGCCTCCAGTGATCAATAGTGTTAAATCGCTCAGTCCTCACTGCAGAGCCTGCGGAGGACAGATGCAGCATCGGATCGATCTCATTCCCCAAATTAAAAATACATTCACTGTTAGAATTTCTTTTGCACAAGAAAACATTTCCAACCCATTCCTTTGAGTTGTTTTGCCACTATGGTCAAAAATGAACATCATTTTGAACCCAATCAACATTTCGAAAATCTAAGGAACATTCTGAAGACTAAGAATTGTAAGCAAAATTCTACTAATGTATATAGTTACATAGTTACACAGCTTGACATAAAAAAGGCACAATTCCTTCTAGTTTAACCAATAGAAAAGCAAAAAAAAAAAAACACAAATAGAAAACTTTCATATACACTATCCTTTACTCATAGTTGATCCAGAGGAAGGCAAAAAAAAAAAAAAAAACAATAAAGCATGGTGCAATTTGCTCCAGCAGGATATTCCCTGGATCAACAATGCCTGGTGTTATTACCTATAAATATTAATATCCACTTTTATCTTGTGGATTTGGGAACATATCCAGCTCTTTTTTAAAACAATCTACTGAGCTGGTCAGAACTATTTCCAAAAACTAAAATTTTCTAACTTAATTCTACTTGTCTATGGCAGGCAGGGCCGTCGATAAGGGGGTACCACCAGTCTTCCTGTACGAGACCTGGGCCAACAGGGGGGCCCAGGCAGCTGGGTGAATCATATGCGAGCAGGGAGGGTGATGAGCATGGCGGGTGGGCAATTACTGGAACCAATCCCCTGTATGGTTCTCTCTGCAGCAGCTGAAAGCTGACTTCTTCTACTCTCCCTCCTGCTAGCTTTCAGCTGCTGCAGAGAGAGCCATACAGTGCGATCAGATTTGTACCTATCACCTTCCCTGTGCACCATATGTTTCCCCTGTTGCCCAGGCCCCCCTGTGCACCCCCACCCCCACAATGCTGCCAGCTTCCCTCCTCTCCTTCCCACTGGCAGCTGCAAACACACAATAGGATCCTTCTGGATGGAGAGTGGGGGAGTTGTCTAGTAAAACATCACATTTACTAGCCCTTTTCTTTCCTGAATGAACACAATGAGTGATTGGTACAGAACATAAAATGGTGCTAGTTGGAATTTTTTAATTGTCGCAAAATATTTGTGCAGATATATAACAAACGCATATTTACAGGAAGAAATGCAGTAAAATGAAATTTAGTGCAAACACAATATTATGCCAAATTTATAGGTAACATATAAAAGATTCAGTTGCGTCAAGTAAATAGATACCAAAAAATGTCAAGCCTTAAATTGTGCATACTTGTGAAAAAAAACTATAGTACCCAAAATTTCCCTAAGGCAGCACTTTGAAAGCCTTAAGCACACAGATTATTAGGTTAACCATGAATTATGGCCCTAGAATTATTGCTCTCACTCTGACGTTTGTGCAATTTATATTTTTTTTTTATTTATTTATTTAAAAAATCTGATTCTGTTTTTTGACAAGGTTTTTCCGTAACATTTTTCAATACAAAAACCAAAATCAAGTCATATAGTACAGGTGGTACAGAGCAGGGCTGTGGATAAGAGGATACTACCAGTCCTCCTGTATGGGACCCAGGCAGCTGGGTGAATCAGATGTGGGCAGGGAGGGTGATCAGCACAGCTGGGGGGGGGGGGGTAATTTTTGGAATTACTCCGCTGTATGGCTCCCTCTGCAGCAGCTGAAAACTAGCTTCTTCTCTTTTCCTTCCCAATGGTTTTCAGCTGCTGCAGAGAGAACCATACAGGGAATCGGTTCCAGTAATTTCCCCCCCACCACACTCATTACCCTCCCTTTGCACCATACATTACCCCCTGCTGTCCAGCCCCCCTATGCGTCCCTCAGTGCTGCTAGCTTCCCTCCCCTCCTTACTACCGGCAGCTGCAAGCACACTATAGGATCCTTCAGGATGGAGAGTGGGGGAAAGGTCTGGTAAATATATTACATTTAGCAGCCCCTTCCTTTCCTAAATGATCAAAATGAGTGATCTGTACCAATCACTCACTGTGTTCATTCATAATTGAATTTTGTTTTTGGGGGGAGGGGGACCTGTCAGGTTGGCTGTATGGGGCCCCATGGTTCTAACAGCAGCCCTGACGGCAGGCATTAAAACCTGAAAAAGCAGTATTGTGTCAAATGTCAACCTGTTTTCTCTCAAAAGTTAAATCATATTTAACTTTTGAAATAAAGCAAGTTGAAGCTACATGGTAATTGAGGTTTAATATGGAGAAATGTTAAAAATATGTATGCAAGATACTCATTAGTTGAAGATCCTCTGGGAGAATAGAGGATGGAAAAAGATCTGGAGGTCCTTGTAGACCAGATATTCAGCAATAGCATACAATGCCAAGCTGTAGCTAACAAGGCCAGCAGACTATTCTTACTCTTGTGCATTAAGAAGGGTATTTCCTCAAGAGTTAAAACTATCATTCTACCAGTTTACAGAACTCGGTTTCAGCAGCATCTTGAGTGTAAACCATAGTGCCCAGCATTAAACATATCTGTAGGTGGAAAATAACCACAAAAATGTGTGCTGCCCACAATCCACTGGAGTGTATGGAGACCATACAGAACATTTTTACTTCTTTGATAAAGCAGGAAGATTTGAAATGTGTCATTCCATGTAAGGATTGGTTCCCAGCTTCTCTCAGCCCTCCTTACAGCCACTGTGATCATTGACTATACCACTAGCGGTCTGTGGTCATCTTGGATGACATCACTTCCAGTGGTGTCCATACACACAGGGTGGCCGCCTTATCTTCCTGAGTCCTATATACAGCAACCACTTTCTGTGCGCTTCCATCTTGGATGACATCACTTCCGGTGGCTTCCATCTTTTTGGACACAGGGCGGCCATCTTTTTGGTTATCTTCCTGTATACAGTAAGGTCTGGAGCAGCTTTTCCAGCTGGCGTAGCGGTTCTTTCCCAAGGTATGTGTAGTTTGCTATTGCCATCTGTCAACTTTCTGGTTTTTAGGTTGGTCATTCATCTGATTGCACTGATGGTTTTGTGGTGCAGTTCTATAGTTCTGGATGGGACTTTCAGTGTGCTGCTCTTAAGCTTTTCTAGCATCTTAAAGTGGAGTTCCTCCCAAAAGGGGAAGTTCCGCTTTAATGATTGGTCCCCCGCTCCCCATTAAGAATTGGAACCTTTGGGGAGCGGGGGGGGGACGGGTACCCGAATTTGACAGGTACCCGCTCCCACTTCCACTGCGACCTAGGTGATCGGAAGCAGGAGTTGTCCTCCTACCCTCCCTCCCCGAAGTCTTGTGGGACACGTGACAGGTCCCAGAAGATGAGGGGCCATTCAGGAAGTGCAGCGCTACTCGTGCATGCGCAGTGGGCACCTGGCTGTGAAGCCACAAGCTGTCACAGCCGGGTGCCCACACTGAAGATGCCGGTGCCTGTAATGAAGGATGGCCGGTGAAACGGTCTGCGGTGGGGGCAAGGCGGGATCGTGGGACAGGTAAGTGGCTGTTTTTTAAAAGTAAGTAGCTACAGTTTTTGTAGCTGCTGACTTTTTTTTTTTTACAGAGTGAGTGGAACTCCGCTTTAAGTATGCAGTTCAGTTTAAGGCCTCATGCACACTGGACGTTTTTAATGCTGCTGTTAGGGGCATCTGCCATTTTTATTCTACCTCTAAATGCCCCTGCATGTTAGCATACAGTCATGGCCGAAATTGTTGGCACCCTTGATATTTTTCCTGAAAATCAAGTATTTCACACAAAAAAGGTATTGCATTAACACATGTTTTGCTATACACATGTTTATTCCCTTTGTATGTATTGGAACAAATATAAAACAGAGGCAGAAAAGCAAATATGACATAATGTCACACAAAACCCCAAAAATGGGCTGGACAAAAGTATTGGCACCCTTAACTTAATATTTGGTTGCACACCCTTTGGAAAACATAACTGAAATCAGTCGCTTCCTATAACCATCAATAAGCTTCTGACACCTCTCACCCGGAATTTTGGACCACTCTTCCTTTGCAAACAGCTCCAGGTCTCTCTTATTGGAAGGACACCTTTTCCCAACAGCAATTTTAAGATCTCTCCACAGGTGTTCAATGGGATTTAGATCTGGGCTCATTGCTGGCCACTTCAGAACTCTCCAGCGCTTCTTTGCCATCCATTTCTGAGTGCTTTTTGACGTATGTTTGGGGTCATTGTCCTGCTGGAAGACCCAGGATCTTGGACGCAAACCCAGCTTTCTGACACTGGGCCCTACAGTGCGACCCAAAATCCTTTGGTAATCCTCAGATTTCATGATGCCTTGCACACAGTCAAGGCACCCAGTGCCAGAGGCAGCAAAACAACCCCAAAACATCATTGAACCTCCACCATATTTTACCGTAGGTACTGTGTTTTGTTCTTTGTAGGCCTCATTCCGTTTTCGGTAAACAGTAGAATGATGTGCTTTACCGAAAAGCTCTATCTTGGTCTCATCTGTCCACAAGACGTTTTCCCAGAAGGCTTTTGGCTTACTCAAGTACATTTTGGCAAACTGTAGTCTTGCTTTTTTATGTCTCTGTGTCAGCAGTGGGGTCCTCCTGGGTCTCCTGCCATAGCGTTTCATTTCATTTAAATGTCGACGGATAGTTCGCGCTGACACTGATGCTCCCTGAGCCTGCAGGACAGCTTGAATGTCTTTGGAACATGTTTGGGGCTGCTTATCCACCATCCGGACTATTCTGCGTTGCAATCTTTCATCAATTTTCCTCATCCGTCCACGACCAGGGAGATTAGCTACAGTGCCATGGGTTGCAAACTTCTTGATAATGTTGCGCACTGTGGACAAAGGCAAATCTAGTTCTCTGGAGATGGACTTGTAACCTTGAGATTGTTGATATTTTGCCACAATTTTGGTTCTCAGGTCCTCAGACAGTTCTCGTCTCCTCTTTCTGTTGTCCATGCTTAGTGTGGCACAGACAGACACACAATGCAAAGGTTAAGTGAACGTCTCTCCTTTTTATCTGCTTTCAGGTGTGATTTCTATATTGCCCACACCTGTTACTTGCCCCAGGTGAGTTTACAGGAGCATCACATGCTTGTAACATTCTTATTTATCCGCAGTTGTGAAAGGGTGCCAATACTTTTGTCCAGCCCATTTTTGGAGGTTTGTGTGACATTATGTCGAATTTGCTTTCTTTCCTCCCTTTTTTTGTTTTGTCCCAATACACACAAAGGGAATAAACATGTGTATAGCAAAACATGTGTTAATGCAATACGTTTCGTGAGAAATACATGATTTCCTGGAGAAATATCAAGGGTGCCAACAATTTCGGCCATGACTGTATGTGTACATGCACACTTAGGTGTCTAGAGGAGTTTAGAGGAGTTTAGAGGCAGGGTAAAATATAGGGGCAGAAAAAAAAAACCACTGCCAGCGTCCGGGAATAGGGACGTTTTGGCAGAAAAAAAACGCTTGAGCATTAATGCTAGGACTTGAGCATTAATTAATTTGAATGTTATGGGAATTTGTAGCAATACACATTTTGCTTGAGGTGATTGTAGCCGTATTAGTGCATTTGCGACAGGAACAATTGAGTATTGTCCGTGATACTTTTTTTATTTGCACTAACATACAATTTTGAGGACAAGCTTTCGGGGAATGTCCCCTTCTTCAGGTCTAAGCAGTACTGCTTAGACCTGAAGAAGGGGACATTTCCCGAAAGCTTGTTCTCAAAATTGTATGTTAGTGCAAATAAAAAAAGTATCACGGACAGTACTCAATTGTTCCTGTAGCAATACACACACACGTTGTACTGGATGAACCTGTGTTTTTTTCAACCGTACGCCGTGCTACACCCTCTGCTAATGCCCTTACTTCAGGTGTATAGTTACCTATACACACAAATATGAATACATGAATAAGCAACAACAAAACACTCCTTACGCTCCAAAGTATTTTTTTTCCTCAAGGGACATTATTAAAAAGGTAAAATCCAAACACCAGCTCTGTATTGGCACTCTGTAACAAAGTATTTCAGATAACACACTTACCACTCCCGTAGTATGCTGAAAGGTTCTTTGGACTGTGGCTACATTTGCTAAACATAAGTTCAGAAGCCGCCTCAATGTTCTCTAAACATAGACAAATGGACGCACCACTTTCACATTCTCCTCTGGGAAATTCAGCATGGAATCCTTGACACAGTGGTAATGGTTGATTATTTTTTATACATAATGATGCTTTCTTCTTGAGGGCCTTACCACAATGCATGACAATGCTCCTGCACTTTGTTCAGTATGTTGTAATGCCATTCATTGTGAATGGCACCCCAATACACAGTGCAATACACGATGCGCCATAGCACACCACAATGTACATACCACACACTGCTACAAAACAGTTTATGTGAATGGGATGCCTTAAAGAAACTCACAAAGACACTCTTGATAGCTCAACACAACAACTCTCCTAAAGCAATATTAAACCTCAAACAAAAAATGTAATAGATTGCAGTGTACCAATCATTGGATGCAATGGCTGCATTAGTTTTCTTTTTTAGGCTTTTTTCCTCTTGTTTTCACCTGGTGATCTGGCCAGTCCTACACCTCCCGTATCAGAGTGCCTATACTCTGGATGAAGGAGTAACAGAGACATCTTTAGAGAGCAGCAATGTCAGTCTGGTAGGAAGGGATTGTTAGATGTAAAAGCAGATTTAAATACACTAGCAAATTGAAGCCAAACTCAAGATAATATTGTTTCGGAAGTCACTGCAACATTTTTTTACTTTTGGGATAAAGGTTCACATAAATAAATAAATAAATAAAAGATGATCATGGTAAGCACCCGTGTCAGTGCTATAATGCAGGACAGTTTATTCTGTTCAAAAACAACAGACGTATTGGCTGGATCACCAGGAGAAAATAAAAGGAAGCCTAAAAGAGAAAACGAATGCAGCCATCACATCTAAGAACTGGTAAGCTGCAATATAATAAATGTTTGCTTTGGGTTTAATGCCGCCTTAAGGTTGAATCAGCCTTAGGCTATTTTCATACTGATCTGTGTCAAAAATGTGCCCGAACTGCATGAGCTAAGTGCTCGTTTTGTCTAGGGGCTCAGGAATAAGCTGCCCTTACGTTGTCCTGTGATCCTCCTGGAAAACCATGCTCCCCCATGTCCAGCCGTGGACTCTTTCTGCTGCCCTCATGTCTGGAGCCAGTCTATGGGCATGATGATGTCAGGGACAGCCCATTCACAATACCACTAGCGTGCTGCGGGGGGGGGGGGGGGAGGAATGGTGGGGACCAGTCTTGTGCTCTGAGGATCAGCGGGTTAGGTAAGTATATCTTTATTTTTAGAGCCCTAGACAAAACTGAGCATTTAATCCATGCAATACGGGCACAACCCCACTGCATGGGACAATAAAAAAATTCAAAAACTTAATTTCTTCTTTAACCAGTTGCTGACCACAGATAAGCGAATGATGGCTGCACCATCCGGCCAGTTCTGGGAGACCGTCATGTGATGTTCTCCCAGAATGCGCTCTCCTGCGTGCCCCCGGGGGGGCGCACCCGGCGATCTCATTGATCGCTATGTCCTACGAACACAGCTGATCACGTGATGTGGTAAAAGGCCAATCACAGCGGCCTTTTACCACGTGATCAGCCATGTCCAATGACACGCTGATCACCGGGAAATGCAATTACCGGTTCTAGGCTGCACTTTCCTCACGCTGTCAGAGCAAGAGGAAAGTACTGCAGAGAACCGGCAGTTGTCAGAGTAGGGATCGGTGCCCAGCAGTGCCATCCACCCGTTCTGCCCAACTGTGCCCAGCAGTGCCACCCACCTGTGCACAGAAGTGCCACCCACCTGTGCCCAGAAGTGCAGCCCAGCAGTGCCGCCAGTAAGTGCCCAGCAGTTGCGCCAGTCAGTGCCCGTCAGTGCCGACTATCATTACCCATCATCAGTGCAGCCTCATTAATGCATATCAGTGAAGGACAAAAATTAATGTTTGCTAAATTTTATAATACATTTTATAATTTTAAAATTTTTCTAATTTTTTGCTCTTTTTTTATTTATAGCGCAAAAAGTAAAAACACCCAGCGACAAATAAATACCACCAAAAGAAAGCTCTATTTGTGAGAAAAAAATGCTAAAAATTTCATATGGGTATAATTTTGCATGACCACGCAATTGTCATTCAAAGTGCAACAGTGCTAAAAGCTGAAAATTGGTCTGGTAAGGAAGGGGGTATAAGTGCCCCGTAGGCAAGTGGTTAATGCCTAAGCACAATTTTGCAACTTTGACATGTGTTAGTAAAACTATACATATCATCACAACTACTTTCTGTATCCAGGTGGATTATACCTTATTTTTTCCAGGACAAATTGGGCTTTCTTTTCGTGGTAAATGGTAACAATATTCCATTTTTTTTATCAAAGGAAAACTGGCCCACAATTTAAAAAAAAAAATTTTCCTGCTCCTGACGATCGTGGCCATAAAACATATATGTGTAAGTTGTTGTTTGTACCTGTTGTAGTGCCCATAAACAATGGTGGGCATTTTGCATTTTTTTTTATCCCGCCTAAAACACAGTGACACTGAAACTAATTTATTTATTTTTTAATTCTACCCAAAATATGCTGACCATGACCGTTGACCTTGACATTGACCTTTGACCCGGACCTTGACCCCAACCCTGGCAAAACTTGATCTTGTTAATTTTTTCTTTTTTTTTCTTCTTTATTTTTGTTTATTTATTTACACACTTTTGTTAGTGTACATCTTCCTCTCCTGAAAGAAGAGAAATATACAATGTATCTTTCCCTTCATTCCGAAGAAGTAAACACAGGGGCAGGCTCACAGTGATTGATCACTGTGATAGCCAATCAGAGACTATCACAGCGATCAGGTGACTCGGAAGTGGGAGTCCCGGGTCCCAAATGTTAGTAAGAGACCTGAGGCTCTCGGTGAGGGCCCGGTATCTGTACTGGGAGCAAGCTATGCAGTGCTCCCAGCATAAAGGCAGATACACATATATGTCGCCCCACAAATAAATACCCATTTCTGTGAGGCTGCATATATGCGTAAAGTCAGTGGGAAGAGGTTAAGAGATCAAAAATGAATAAATAGATTAATGTTAAAATGGTTGTAAACTCTGGCATATACCCAGTGAAGTGACTAACCTCAGGTGATACACAGAGGTTAAACAAATCATGCTACAAACGTTGTACCTGATCATCTGCAGCCCTCTCCTCTATACATCCTTCTAAAACACACAGATCAAAGGCTACTTCTCAGCGGTAGAAAGCAGGGGGGCGGAGATGTGGCGTCACACACACAGCAGAGCTAGAGCACAGAGCTTAGTGAAATATGAATCTTGATTGGACAGAATGAACACATCCCCCTCTACAGAGAATCAGTTGTGTCTGTCAGCTTTTGTGTGCTGGAGGGGGTGACCCATCACCTGTGGAGTCTGCTTGGACTATTATCAGTGATTCATGCGGATAGCAGAGGTAAGAGACAACAGAGAGAAAATTACATTTTGTGCTTTGGATTGAGGCTAGTACAGACTATAGAAGGATATGCTTTGTTAATTTTTCATGTTACAGGTTTACAGCCACTTTATGGTTTATATAGCCTTAAAACATTACTGACTCTATATGTGGTATCTGTTGAGGAGAGGAGGAAATCAAGCTATTTGAGGTAGAGGTAATACCTTATTACAGATTACACACTCATGTAATTCTGTTTGTAAATTGAGAATTGTATTAGAAAATATATCATAAGGTAAAATAAAGAATGTAGTTAAAGTTATACAATCAGCTAAATAAACTGACCTATTTGTCAAAAATAAGTAATGTAATATTCAGCCGTGGTTCATAAAGTTACAGCTGAACTCTGGGCAAAAAAATAATTTAAATATATTCCTCAATAGCCACAAAGGATATAAATCCACTTTGTGTGCTCCAAAATGCCTTTGTAAACTCAGATATTACCCTAAAAAAAATAGCAGTGACATCATCACTGTGCTGTTCACAGCCTATGCAAAGAGAAGAGCTGTGGGAAGGACCCAGTAGGCCCCACCCACTACAGACTGCCTGCAGAAAACTACAGGAGAGGGCGGACACAAGACCAGTTACCCTGCATAAGGAGAGAAAGCATCAGTGACCAGTCTTTATTACAAGAAGCTCCTGCACAGAGGAAAATGTTCACACTGGACTACTGCACAGATCTGGAAGAAATACACAAAACACACCAAGATTCAAGTAACAATACACATGATTCTTGTATTTAGACAATTCAGTATTTTAGATAAGGTTGTATAACTAAGTAAATATCATATACAACACAACAGTGATTTTGGGTTGGGACTTTGCAGTAATGTCAACTACTAGAATATACGTGAAATACTAATTTAATTTTCACATGATACAAAAAAACATTAAAATGATACAATGCTATTAAAAGTCAGGAATTACAGTACAACTTGGGTAACACTTTCTCATATTCTGACACATTTCGAGATATTCTCTTCTTCAAGGGATATGAGAAGCTACAGACAGAACTCAGTGGATCACATGACATATTGATAAGAATACATCACACTGGAGGGGTACCACCATCACTCCCCAATGGGAGCCGGAACATCTCATTCAGCAAGGTCCACAGACACCAATGTTAGTATAATAAGGATGTTGGAACACAGATCATCCTTTTCAGAAAACTGTATGGGGCCCCAAGGTGGAATATTCAACAGGCTAAGCCAGATATATTACCAACTTAAAGAATAGCCTTTCTGAACCTTTCAACACAGAGCGACCCTTGTAATATGTTTCTGCTCTCAGGGAAACTCTATTATAAATGACAATATCTACAACTCATGATACACTAGTGTGAGGGTCAGTGGGAAGAATGCTCCTTATGTCTGTAGTCAATGGGAAGAATTAGCCCCTTATAGATAGCTGAAAAGATCAATGGTGTCAGTTGGAGCTTATCTGAGAAGCAGAAATTGTTCAAAGAACCCCTAGCAATCTCTGGAGGAACCCTAGGGTTCCATGGAATCCTGGTTGAAAAACCCTGTTATAAAATCTTGGATTAGGGTCACAAATGGGAACTAGGAGCCCAAATAGCATGTTATAGAGCAGAGGTCTCCAAACAATTTAGACAAAAGGCCAATTTACTGTCCTTCAGGTTTTAGAGGGGCCGGACTGTGGTCTTCGGGAATAGAAATTGTCCTGGCATCAGAGGGAGTAAACAAAGTATCTTTGGTATTAGGGTGAGGAACAGCACCCCATCGTTGGTGTCACTGGGAGGAATAGTGCCCCATGGTTGCTATCAGTGGGAGGAATAGTGCTCCATTGTTGGTGTCAGTGGAAGGAATAGTGCCCTATCATTGGTGTAAGCAAAAGGAATAGTGGACTTTCATTGGTGTCAGTGAGGGGAATATTGCTCTATTGTTGGTGTCAGTGGAAGGAATAGTGCTCCATTGTTGGTGTCAGCGGGAGGAATAGTGCCATATGATTGGTGTCAGTGGGAGGAATAGTGCCCTATCATTGTTGTCAGTGAAAGGAATAGTGCCCTTTCATTGGTGTCAGTGGGAGGAATATTTCTCTATTGTTGGTGTCAGTGGAAGGAATAGTGCTCCATGATAGGTGTCAATGGGAGGAATAGTGCCCCATTACTGGTGTCAGTGGGAGAAATCGTGCCCCATCGCTGGTGTCAGTAGGAGGAAAAGTGCCTCATCGTTGGTGTCAATGAGAGGAATAGCGCCCAGTTGTTGATTTCAGTAGCAGGAATTATGCCCTATTGCAAGCAAAGGGCTGCATCTGGCCCTCGGTCCGCAGTTTGGAGACCACTGTTACAGAGAGTTATGCAGGCCATAAACGGGTCGAACACCGTCCGTTTTTTTATAAAAAGAAACAAACAAAAAATCGGTTGTTCGATTGGCCGACGTTACCGTCAATGGTAAAAAAAAAAAAAAAACGGTCGATTTTCGTCCCGGCCGGCATTTAATTACTTCTGTTCCTTGCAGAGAGCTCCGCTATTATATTTGACATGAAAAAGTATTGCTGTTGCAACAATGTATCTATTTGTATCCATTTCGGATACAGATGTTTTTATTCAGATACAAATAGATACATTGTTGCAACCACAAGACTTTTCATATAAAATATAATAGCGGACTGGAATTCTTATTCTTCTTTTTCTTCTCCTTGCAGGTCACGGCTCATGCGCCGATTTTTTATCTGTAAAATGATCGGCCGATTTGCCCATCATTGTCGGGCAAATCGGCCGATTTTTTCCAACTTTTCTGATAAAAAAAATGTGCCAAAACCCCGAAAAACGGCTGACCAATTAACCCACGAACAGTGCAAAAATCGTCGATTTTTTTTTACGGCCTGCATTATGCGGGCCATAGATGGGATGAAAACCGGCCAAAAATAAAAATCGGCCGAATTTCGGATCGTTAGTGCGGTAATTGCTTGGCCCTTTTTAGTGATTTTTGCCCTTTTCGATTATCGGTCCTGCTGAAAAAAATCGACCAAATTTGTCGTTCTGCCGATTTTCACGGCAATGATGGACAAATCTGTCGATCTTTTTACGATTTTAAAAAATGCGCATGAGCAGTGACATGAAAGAAGAAGGAAAAGAAGAAAAGGAAAAACATAGAATATGAATGAGAAGAAGAAATAGAATATGAATAAAAAGAAAAATAGAATATGAAGAAGAAAAAAAAAAAGAATTTCAGCCCGATATTATATTTGACATTTAAAAGTATAGCAACATTGTATCTATTTGTATCCGAATAGAAACATCTGTATCTGAAATGGATACAAATAGATACAATGTTGCAACTTTATCTTCTTCTTATTCATATACTATTTCTTCTTCTTCTGCATATTCTATTTCTTCTTTTTATTCATATTCTATTTCTTCTTCTTCTGCATATTCTATATAATTGCCTGCCGTAGACGGGACGAAAATCAGCTGACTTTTTTTTACCAATGGTGGTAACATCGGCTGATTGAACGACCGATTTTTCGTTTTTCTAAAAACAAAACGGCCGGTTTTCTCCCCGTCTATGGCCTGCATTAGACTTCAAGAAAGTGCTACTGACAGATGAGAGCATGTGCGCTAACCTCCCCCAGGTGGACAGAGCAGGAGCCAACCTAACGGAACGATTAATTGTACATGTATGGTATTAAAACTGTTGATTTTTTTTCAGGCAAAAGATTAGGAGTTGTTTACTTTGTTATTTCCAGAATAGGTTGCTAAAAAACACATTTTGTGCCAATACAAAGTTATTAAAAGGAGAAGCCTCCCTGATCACTGTCTAGTCTTTTTGCTCCAGTCGCTCTTTTTGCCTCTGTTTCTTTTTTCCTGTGTTTTTCACTCTGTTGTTGATACAATGCGCTGTTTTATCTATCTTCCATGGGTGGGATGCTTACAACCCTTCAGGGCGTGTGCCAACCTTGGATACCACGCAATTTCCAGAGAACACATGGCGTCTCCCCCACAAGGGCAAAGGAGAATGTCAACCTTCGCTCTCCAGCACAATGCAGGAGTAGGAGTAATAGGCCTGGTTGAGGTAAGGACTTGAAGCATGTCCTGTTATGCTATGTGGAAACACAAATCTTCCTTCTCTACGTCACCCAGGGTGAGCAATCTGAGTCAGTAGAACTATTAACATAAGATTTTGCTTCTCCAACATTCTTTACACACAAACCTGTGTTTTGCCCATGCAGGGCACCATTCTTAGTCTTGCTCACTTCTCTGTTCAGACACTGGAAGAAAAGACAATATTCAGTACTTCTGGGTATGGAGATGCATGTGACCCACATGTGACCTGGCTTAATGTCACATGTGTAAGCTCCAACTGGAACAATTCAGACCTTATACATCGCTGTCTTTTTTTACTCCCAGCGGCTATACAGAGAGGCAGGTAAGCAATGGAAAGGGTCGTATGTGCAGGAGGAGGCATTAAAGTGAACCTGTCATACCAGCCATAACTTTCTGGAATTGACTTGGCAAAGCCGGATAATGGAACTGGTTGCCTGGTCATTACCGGAATCAGGCCGCTGGCCTGTAATGTTTGTAACGATACTGGCAGAGTGAGACTGGCTTCTTACTTGTGCGTTGCTGTACATCACATGTAATTTGCACAGGAATCGCCCTACATTCCTGTGCACATCACATGCGATGTCTCTGCGGTGTGATTTCAGCCATACATTTTGTATGGCAAAGACTGGCTTCACACTTGTGCGTTGCCGGGCATCTCATGTGATTTACACAGGAATCGCACTGCATCACATGTGACGTCTGTGCGATTTGAGCCATATGTTTTGTATGGCTCAAATCACATCACATTCGCACAAAAATGGTGCAGGACACTTTTTTCTGCACCTGATTCGCATCCCATAATCGCACATTCCTGTGCGCATCACATGCGATGTCTGTGCGTTGCGATTTGAGCCATGTTTTATATGGCTCAAATCTCATCGCATCCGCACCAAAATGGTGCAGGACCCTTTTTTTTCTGCACCTGATTCGCATCGCATGGGTGTTAACACCCATACGATACAATTCTGGCAATTGCACTGCATTTTGCAATCTGTTTCAGGGTGTTGTTCATTTTACATCTCTTTTTTAGTTTGCTGCGTTTTCCTCATCGCATCAGTGTGAACCCAGGCTGAATAGTGTCATTCTTGTGAGTCATGCAAGCTGTGCTTTTCTCTGACTGGTTGGCTGCCTGGAGAGGAGGACAGGGAGGAGTGTTGTACAGCAATCCAGCACAGGACAGGGGCGAGTGGGAGCATTCATAGAAGCAAGGCAAGAAGGTGAGGGAGGCCCATTGTAGGCCACGAGGTGGTCATAGTGGGCAAGTGTGGAGGGCCTGGGGAATGGGTCACTTACCTGGTGGAGAGTGGATAGGAATCAGCCAGGTGCATCAGTGACATTGCAATAGTGTGTGCATCTGACTTCCACCTAACATTCCAGTGACATGGGCAGTGCACCAGACTGCCACCTATAGGTAATACTGCCCACATGGAAGAGAAAAATATTTCCAATATATTTAGAAAGAAAAGAAAAAAAATAATATATATCTCATATATTTACAATATATTGGCCTACGCTAATATATTTTCACAAGTATTCTAAAAAATGTAAATTTAAATATATTTTCTAAAGGCATATATTTAAAAATATATATTTAAAAAGATATGCAGAAGGAAGAGATGAACCGATAGTGTTTCAGAGGGTGGAGTGCAGCCTGGCCAGTCCGGTCCCAAAGAGACGGCTTCCTTGGGGATAGCGAAACCCTAGCTTTCCCCTACTTGTCAGGAACCTTTCCCTGCCGTTAGTCACTTTCCCTGTGAGACGGGGGTCTCTCTCCATACTTTACCCACTTCACAAAATGCGTGCCAAAACCCGAGGGCAGGGACTTATAAAGACCCTGCTGACCCAAGATGGCCACCAGGAGTCACATGGATGCAGCGTAGCAAACCAGGAACACTGCTCCATGTCCTAGAAAACCATAGAGAAACCAGGTTTCCCTTGACTTCCTCTCCAAGCTGTGGTACCACTCGATTGAGCGCCTCCTGCAGTGGAGAAAACAGACTGCACCTGTCTACAGGTCACTGGCTCACCCTTAGCATGGTAACTAGGTAATTGCTTTGTATTTACAGAAGGATAATTACCCCTCTAGAGATGCCATCCTATGACTGAAAGTGTGTTACTGGCAAAATCATCAGGTGAAAATGAAGGAAAAACTGTTTAAAAAGACAGATTTGAAATCCCCGCGGCTTTGTCTCCTCTCCTTGCAGTGGGCTAGATTGGTCAGCACCATGAGGGTTCTGACCAATCAGAAGCCCTCTAGCCCGTACTGCCATTCCTGCAAGGAGAGGAGACGAAGCTGCGTGGTGTTAAAATCCCCAGACCTGTGAAGCGGCTTTTTATTGTGTGACAACATGGTATCTGTGCAGGAAGATTTCCCGCACTGCTCCTGTGTGAACTCAGGCTATGACAAGCCTGGGTTCACAAAGGAGCGCTGAGGAAATCACATGCGATTTGGACCGCATTCCTGTTGAAATCACAAGCTATTCTTTGCAATGTGATTTGTGCCCATTCATTTTGTATGGACTCAAAACACACCACAAAGTATTGGTACTCGGTATCGGCGAGTACTTAACCGACAGTATCGGTATACTCGCCGGTAATAAAAAAGGTATCGGTGCATCCACACTGTATATACATACATACTGTATATTAGAAGTTGTACTTTTTGTGCCATGTGTACATGACAATGACAAGCTACATCAGAAAATTCCCTGACCTTGGCTTTGTTGCTGAGGCTCCTGAGGAATGCGGGAACTGTGCACATCACCAGACGAAACCTTTCCTCTCTCACTGCTTCTCAGCATCCACCTAAAGCCAGCTTTACATGATTAGAAGACGCTAATACATTGCTTGATGGTCACGGGACTCAACAAGGGGATTAGGAGAAAAACAAAAACTATAGACGTCCTGACCAGGCAAAGGAAGCCACAGACTGAGAGGGTCACATTACAGGACCACCATGATTAGGTCACACTGCAGAACAACAGTGATCAAGTGGCACAGCAGGTCTAAGTAGACAGTTTCGGAGTGTAGGACCACACAGAACAGCTTTGCCAGAAGCCGACGTACAATAAATATTGGGGTACTGTGTTGGCCAGAACTACAGAAGAAATGAATTTTGGGGGGCTTATTTCAGATGGTTACAAAATGAGCAAACAATATTGACTGGATTGCAGGGAACACAAGTAGAAATGTTGGGGTACTAGAAAGATTACCAGAAGGAGGAAGGAGATCCTGATTCCACTGTAAAGAGCTTTGGTTAGAGCTCTATTTAGAATGGTGTTTGCAGGGATAAACCATATGAGAAGAGACTGGGGGAACGTTATTTGCACAGTATTGAGGAAAGATGGGAACGGAGGGGGGAGCTCCAGTTGGGGGAACTTGACCAGCTCCAGTCGCGTTCCAGCCTCTTCAACGCCCCGTACAAAGTTAATGCCCCTGTATTGTTTGGGATGATGTTGAAGCTCCGCTCAAAGATTGGAGTTCCCATCTCAGGAGGAGAGCACTGGAGTAGGGTGTAAGGTAAGACATAGAGCCTCTTCTTCTCTCACCTTCATCTCTACACTGCAAGAGTCAATTTGTTTTTTATTTTCATGGAGTTAGGCATTTAGCACATAGGAATATGACCTCAAACTAGCAAGCAGAAAGTTAAAGATTAACATTAGTATGTATTGCTTTACCTATGTGGTCGTTGTCATGGGAAGATTTCCTCATTATTCCTGTTCTAGTGACAACTCAAAATCACTTTCACTCCTGGTGACATTGTTGATGATCAGGACAATTACAGAGTGATCATTTTAACAGGTAATACAATAATAAAACAGAAAGTCATAAAAACTTGACAGTGGTTCTAACCCCTCATCACCCTATCCAAATCTAAAAAAAATGTTGTGTTTAGTTATACTCTAAGGGTAGTATAACTTTCAGCAATATGTCTATGACCAGAATTTTCCTGTCTCTGAGGGGAGTCCCTGTTATATGTAACCGTGCCAAACTGAAACCACTGTGCCCAGTGACAATTTCCGTGGCCCTTAGAAAATCCGAATCCCTGTTTGTACTTGTGTTTGGTCTATGATCAGAATGACTGTATTGGAGACATACAGTATACTTGTATTAGAAAGTAAGAACCATATTAAAGTGGTTCTAATGGCTGAAGGTTTTTTATACCCCTCTAAGCCCCCCTAATACTTATCTGAGCCCCATCGTGATCCAGTGCTGTGCACAGGAGCCTCGGCTCTCCCGAGTCTCTCCCTCCTTATTGGCTCAGACACAACAGCGAGAGCCATTGGTTCCTGCTGCTGTCAATCACATTCACAGCTAGTGAGAACGGAGTGGGAGGCGGGACTGAGATACGCTCTGTGTGTCCCATAGAGATACAGAGGCAGCTCGGGAGCGAGCATGCAAGAGTGCCCCCAGAGCAAGCAGCTTGCTCTGGGGGCACTCGGCAAGGGGGAGGGGCCAGAAGTGCTGGCGAGATCAGAGCTGATCTGTGCAAAACTATTGCACAGAGCAGATAAGTATTACATGTTTGTTATTTTAAAAAATGAAACCTTTAGAATCACTTTAAAAGGTTTAGGTGAACCATACTTACCTGCTTTGAACAGTGCATTTGCACAGAGCAGCCCTGATCTTCTTCTTGGGTCCCCCTGCTGGTGCTCCTGGCTCCTCCCTCTTTCAATTATTCCCCCCAGCAAGCCACTTGTTAGAAGGGGTACTCGTGCAAGCTCATTACTGAGCTCCACTGGCTGTGTCCATAATCACAGACAGCAGGGTTTTGCCCCACCCCCTGCTCCCTCATTGTGGGCTTTGATTGACAGCCAATCTGTCCTGTGAGAAGGGACAGAGCCAGGAGAGTTGCTGCTGTTGTGCACATTGCTGGATCAAGATTGGGCCAAGATATGTATAACGGGGGCTGGGGGAATCCTAGACACAGAAGGGTTTTTACTGTCATTTAGAGAATGCATTAAGGTAAAAAACCTTGAAGCTTTAAAACCACTTTAAAATATGAAGAACAAGAATCACAATATTACAATATTATTACTTTCACCAGAGTGACCCTGGTTTGTAACTATGGAGATAAACTGGAATATAAGGAGTTAATTGATTTAGGTTTAGAATCTAAAGGGTTAGCAGAAGAAGGATGTGACATATTCCTAAGGGCCCTGGCCGATTCTGTTCCTGCTGCCACCTTGGATCCTATGCCACTAACGGCAGCTCCTGTAGGATATCAACTGTGGACCAACATATCCCAGGAAGATGTCGTCTAGATGGATGAAGTTGTTAGTACACAGAGCTTGGCAGGAATAAGACTAAATGAGCTTACAGGCCCTCTCTGCCAGGTCTCTGCTCATCTGTTTTCATGAAAAGCGGACAGGTCTGTTTTTTCTTAGCTGTCAACCTCTCATTCTTTGTACACAACCTTTCAAAGGTCTTTACAGGCTGCCAGCTATGTGCAAGTCTAGTAAAAACAAAGCTATTTTATTAACCTGTTCAGCAGATTATTGGTGTATATTATGGCATTTGTCACTTAACATTCATTTTGCCAGATTGATGACATTACCTCTGGCTCTGTTTTGAAGCTCAAAGTAGAGCTAATAGGACTTGATGTTTTGATTCCTATGGTAAGTCTGCACATTTTGGGTTTGGTGTGGTTAAAAAGGGGAGGGTAGGTACACCATTGGGGTCATCAGATCGGCACCCTCCTTCTTTGACACTTCATTAATGTAATCAGAAGTTTACAGAATAAATTGCAATATTTTTTATCCAAGATCTCAACATCCTACAGTATGTTCATATTCATAACGGCCAAAACCAGAAAATGTAAATCAATGACGATCGTTTTTGCTGTCTGATCCCCGTTGTCATCTTTCTAATAATATACATGCATTGTGTAAATGAGACTGATAACACAGTGCCATTTAGACAATCACCTGTCCCCCCCCCCTTCCCAAGCCTCCCCACATCTCTTAGTCATGTATAATTCCAATGCAGTCACCCCTTAGATGTGGACCATCCCACCTTGAAACCCCTTAACAAGAAGCAGATGTGTGAATGTGGAAGGGGAGCAGGGTCAGGCATTTTAATGAGCTGAGGAGTAGTGGTAAAAAGGAGGGTGGTGCCTCTACAGAGGAGGATTTTTAAAATTCTTTTGTTCCCAAGGAATGAGACATCAGACAAAACCTAGGCTTGCATCAAGAGTAAGCCCATTTACAGGAAAGAGATTTTAACAAGTTAAGATTTCAATGATAAAAAAAAAAAAGTACAAGCTCAAATTTTAACTTGATCTCATACAAGGTGCTTGCGGTCATGAACACACTCCCCTCAATCTTGTGTAATAGAAGGAGTTTGTGCTTGCTGCATATCAAAGGCATCTTTGGAGGCAGAGTCGGATGTTGTCTACCTTGACCCGAAGCTGGAAGGGAACACTAGTTGTTACACTCACACAATGCATCCACCAGGGGCGGACTGACAACTCATGGGGCCCCCGGGCAATAGGGGGTCATGGGGCCCCTGTGTCCTGGCCCAAACTCAAAAAAGCCTATGAAAAAGGTACCAGGGGCATCTCATGGGGTCCCCTACTGACCCCGGGCCCTCGGGCAGTGCCCAGGTTTCCAAATGGTCAGTCCGGCCCTGGCATCCACTTTATGGCAGTCTATGGCTGTCATACATGGCTCAAATTCATGCTGTGGGTGGCCCTTTAGGCAGGTTATACACTGCTTGAAATCTGGCAAATTCGGCTGAAATTCCAGCAGTAAATAGCACTGTTGGCACCACCTGGCTCAACAAAGGTCAATTTCTCAATTGACTTTTGTTTAAGGAGCTGGGTGGAAAATTGTTGGCTAAACCACCAATCAGGTGCAGTCACTGGGTACTGGCAAAAGCCAGTAGAAGAGATTTTTTCACCCTCACTGTTTAGTGTGGATGAAGGAATCCATCAAGTTTCTCTCTTTCAGCTTGTGGGCTGAACAAGAGAAATCTATATGTGTATGGCTAGCCTAAGCAGTGTTTCGGGTGCTTTAGGTGATAAAGATGCATCCAGTAAGCACAGACAGACATCAGTGACATCTAACTGCTCCTAAAGCAGAACTTCACCCAAAGGGGGAAGTTCCGCTTGTTTGCCACCTCCCCCCCTCCACTGCCACATTTGATACAAATACCTGAACAATCTTCAGGGGTGTCAGAGACCTGGTCCCCAACTTTGTACTGTGGTTCACCACTCACCCATATCACTACTATGCCCTGTAGTGAAATAGGGACTGAATGAGACCCCAATGAGCAGTGGGGGGACCAAGCACCTGACATTCCCAGAAGTTTGTTGGATGTGAAAGTAATATTAAATGCTCTACAGATTTTAGGCTAAGCAGTCTACGAAACCATTGAACAACCATTGAACAAATCCCCAATGTATGTTTTGTTTAATATCTATTCACAAATCACCTGCACTAGCTGCTCGTCGCAGAGCACTGCTTTCCTGAACTTCTGGATGGGGGAGCTTGCCCTGAACAACACAAATGCACTGTTCTGAAAGAATAGCACAGGAAGGAAAGTCGAACAGGGGAGAGACTAAATGTCTGAGCACACGCAAAGATGGCTCCACTGAACCCGGTAAGGGGATGGAGCCACCCCAAAACACAACCCAGGTAAGTGAGGGTTTTGAGTGTCAAAATGCAAAGCAAAGAAAGGCTACAAAAAGCCTGTGGGTGGACAGGGCTGAAAGCTGGACTTTCCTCCCTGAATGCACAGGGCCCTAAACACCGGTACCACCCAGTACAGCATTTGGTTACATCCAGCCACAGCCTGCCATAGACGTAATCAGACTGACTGCAGCAGGGTTGGATGCGGCACCTCTCACTCCTGATGCACACTTAAATGCTGCGATGAACTGAGCTGGAAGCGGGAGCGGGTACCTGTCAAAACCGGTTACCTGCCCCCCCCCCAAACGGTGCCAAATGTGGCAGTGGAGGGGGTGCAAACAAGCAGAGCTTGTACTTTTGGGTGAGCTCCGCTTTAAGACCCAGCTCACATATATGAAAATTGGATGCATTTTGAACCGCATCCGATTCACATGACATGTGAACCTGCAGCCTTGTCAATGAAGCTGGTTCACATATGTGCGGACCGGCCGCAAAACATTTTTAAAAATAGACCAGTACATTTTGGAGCACGGTTTGGGTGTGATTTCCATTGTCATACATTTTGACAATTCACACCTGAAACGTGGAATATGCACTGGAGGGGGGCGAAATCCTGCTGTCAAAACCAGACTACAGATATGTGAACTCAGTGTTACTCTGCAAGGGCAAAGCACAGGATTCCTTTAGAACAGAATGGGCGCAGACAACAAAGTGCTGCAGCTCAATACTTAAGAATAGCTGCAATTAGCTTTTCCAGCTTTAGAAAGTGCAACAAATTTAAAAATAGGTCCTATTTAGAGATCCAAACAGCAAATCTAAAGTCACAGCATACCTTTACATTTCATACCATCAGTAATGTAATATCCATACACAAATTGTTGATTTTCCAATAGGAGCTTACTTGAAAAATCTCTTTCCATGTTGTGAGTGTTGCCTGTCTGCTGGCCATCTCTTTCCACAATTTCCTGGATTCCCTGCATGCTTTGCAGCTTCTCCTCTCCTGTTTATTTTCAGCTTCTAAGGACTACATATCCCATGGTACCTTGCTGCCTGCAAAATGTGATTCCTGTACTGACTCCACCTCCTGAAACTCCTCCTCTCAGCACCTCTTTAGTACAGAAGGCAGGCTCTGTGAAAGGTGTGACACAGCAGTGCTACTCACAGGACATAGTGACCACAGGTCACAGAATTCAAAGAAGGAAATGTGTGGGGTCTTCACAAACTAAGTTTCCAGATCATTCAGATTACTAGGAGTAGTCTAGAAATAACTGAAATACAATGTGGAAATGAATAAATGATTTTACATTTTGACCATAGGTACACTTTTAAAGCTGAACTCCGGGCAATTTTTTTTTATCCATGCAGTGGGTCTGTGCCCGTACTGCACGGGTTAACTGCTTGTTTTGTCTAGGGGTGAGGAGACAGCTTATACTCACCCAATTTTTCGATTCTCCAGAAAACGGCACTCAACACGGTCTAGTGGTAGACAGGGTTGACAACCTTCAGTAAATTTATGGACAGTCCATACATTTTAACCTATTTATGGGCTGTCTGTAAATGCCCGTTATGGACAGTGGCCATCCATAAAAAATATGGCTGTGGATCGACTTTGGAACTGAGCATGTGCAGCTTCAAATACGCTGAGGCATTTTAGGCTGTTCTTGGGCAGCCCTACTCGTGCAGTTTAAAGTCGACCAGGCTCAGGCAAGCTCAGCCATTTTCAGCTGCTCCTGGGCGGGCAGGCACATTAGCAGTGATGTCATTGCGTCGCTTGGCACCGTTTATGAATACGTGGAAAATGTCCCCATGTCCATGCATTCTCTTTCCGGTGCTGTCAGGTGCTGATCACTGCACCATTTCCAGACTGCCTGTGATGATCATCCTCTCCCACTAGGCTCTGAGCAAAGAGCTCCAGATTCTCATCAAACATGATCCCTATAGTGTGCTGCTGGAGTCCTGACACAGACAAGGAGGACTGTCTTCTCTTTAAGTCCGAAACTGGGACCAGTCTGAGTGAGTACTGACTGTCTCTGTATCCTGCCTGCAGCCTCTAACCATCTCCTGTAGCCTCTCCGCAGCCTCTAACCATCTCCTGTGTCCTCTTTGCAGTCTCTAATAATCTCCTTTACCCTCTCTGCAGCCTCTGACCATCTCCTGTACCACACCCACAGCCTCTGACCATCTCCTGTATCATGTCTGCAGCCTCTGACCATCTCCTGTATCACATCCACAGCCTCTGTCCATCTCCTGTATCACACCCGCAGCCTCTGATTATCTCCTGTACCACACTCGCAGCCTCTGACCATCTCCTGTATCATGTCTGCAGCCTCTGACCATCTCCTGTATCACACCCGCAGCCTCTGACCATCTCCTGTATCACATCCGCAGCCTCTGACCATCTCCTGTATCATGTCTGCAGTCTCTCCATCTCCTGTACCATGTCTGTGGTCTCTGACCATCTCTTTTACTATGTGTGCAATCTCTGACCATCTCCTGTACTATGTCTGCAGTCTCTGAATGTCTCCTGTACCAATCTCTGACTGTCTCCTATAGTGTGTCTGCAGTCTCTGACCATCTCCTGGAATATATCTGCAGTCTCTAACCCATCACCTGTAGGATTTCTGCAGTCTCTGACCAGCTCTTGTCTTGTGTCATGTCTGCACAGTCTCTGAGGAAGAGCATGGAGAGGAGTCAAGAGCGGGGACGGGGATCACGGGAGGAGTCAGATGTGTGTGGACTGTGGAGAGGAGAATATAGGATTAAACCAGAGCCACCAAGCTGGAGCCTGGAGAGGGCCTTCTGACTGAGCCCAGCACAGTACACCTGAGAGGAGGTCAGTGACAGCACCGCAAGGCCAGGCTGAGGGGGGGGGGGGTAACTGATGTAAGGGGAAGTGAATACAGCAAGGTAAGGGGGGGGCACTGAAATAAAGGATTCCCCCTTATATCATTAACCCCCCATACCTCAGTGTATCACTCTGAAGGTGGTCTGTGGTCACCAGAGTCCCCCCCCCCACATCAGAATTCCCAGCCTTACCACTTAAATCAGTGTCCTTAGAGTTCCCCTTTACATCAGTCTGCGGGATTCCCCATTACAGTGCAAGGGGGAACTCTGATGTAAAAGGGCAACACTGAAGACCCTGATGTAAGTGGAAACTTTGATGTAAAAGAGAAATCTATGGACTCTGATGTAAGGGTGGGAGGGGGGTTTCTCTGGTGACCAGAGAGCACCTTATAGTAGAGTTCCCCCTTACACAAAAAGTCTGCAGCATTCCTCCCTACAACATGATTTGCAGTATTCCTCTTTAAACCTCAGTTACCCTTGTACTGTAAGGGGGAATCCAGCAGACTGGATTGATGTAAGGGGGGCTCTGTACTCACTGAGTTATATAACCGGACCTTCATGGAAATGGAGAAATATGGTTTTTGACTTTTCTTATAACCTAAACACATTGCTAATAGCACTAGTTATATGTTCGTTGCTTAAATATTGATATTTGTGTTGTTTTGCACTTAAAACTGCTATTTTATGTACCTTTTTAAAGTGTCAGTAAAAATGGTGGCTCTCTCAGTAGATGTTATGATTTTTGTTAGAAAAAAAATCTTGGTGCTGTTTGTAACATTTGGGCTTCCTGTCACTAAATTTCACTTCAGGCGGTTGGCAACACTGGCGGTGGGCTGTTCCTGGTCTAGGGAGCCTGCTCTGGCCATGATGGCATCAGGAATAGTCCACTATTCAAGACCGCTGGAGCAGGGGGGTGTCAGACCAGCCTTGTGCATGGAGAATCAGAGGATTAGGTAAGTATATCTTCGCTCTCCTCTCCCCTAGAAAAAAATGAGCAGTTAACCAGTGTAGTGTGGGCACTGCCCCATTGCATGGGAAAAAACTATTTTGCTTAGATTTCAGTTTTAAGCACTTTTGACCGCTGATTTAGTCCTGGTTCATACCGGTGAAACTTGTCATGTGATTTGACAGTTTCAAGTCGCGTGACAAGTCACGCCCTATTGTCCACAATACAATTGTTCAAATCTGTGGTGTGGAGTCACACTGATTTTGAAAGCAGTTCCTGCACTATTTTTTGTGATTTCAGGTACGACTTACATAGATATCTGTGTGTGACGTTGCACAGATGTCTGCCAAGTCGTACCTGAAGTGGCACTGACATGCGACTTTGAAATTGTGCGACTTGAATCACACAATTTCAAAGTAGGATCCAGTGTGAACCAGGGCTTAATCACTTACTGACTATGCTGCTTGATTATCTTTTATTCCTTGTCTATGTTCCTGTTTAAGCTGGTGCCATGACCATTACCCCAGGTTTCCTGTTTCCAGGTGGCTCCTTTTTCCTGCAGCATCTTATGGAGCCAGCCTTACATGCAAAGACTAGATTTGTGCCTCCCTACACTGTATGCATCAATAGAAACACACAGCCCCATAGCCTAGGATGGTAAGGCAGTCCTCTGCTCCTCCCTCTCCCTTCTCCAAGCTAACAGACTGGTTCCAGACAGCATTGTCCACTGCTTACTCCTTCCTGTGAAGACCAGAAGTTCAGAGAAGCAGCACTGAGAGAGTGTGAACCAGCAGCATTGAAATCTGTAAACTGCAAGTGCTGGGATAAGAGTTGTAACAAATACTTTACTGGGGAATGTTTATTTTATTGTGATAGATATGTTAAATTTTAAAACACATTAGGGATTAGTACTATTTTAAGTTTAAAAAAAAAGTATAATTTTAATTGGATTTCCTTCATGTGGAGTTTTATTCTAGCAATTATGGCAACATTTTTCCCATACAGTTTCACAGAACAAAGTGCATAGCAACATACAGGGAACAAACTAGTCCAACACTAAAAAGCATCCCATTTTAAAGATGATGCTGCAGGTCCTGTGACATTCTATTTGGACCAGTGTGTTACCATAGTGCTCCTGGCTGGCACAGTGTTCCCATGGATATGTTCAACATATTATGACACCGTGCTGAAAAATGCTGTTTCTGCACATTCCAATGTCGCCCTGTCCCCCAAGCCCATAACCCCCCCGCCCCCACCCCCGAACCCTGCTCTAATCTTATCCCTGACTCCCCCTTCACCTAATATGTTTATATTACGCTCTGCGCCCATTTGCTCAGAAGCTTAGGCCAGAAATTTTAAGAAGGTCCAACGAGGCTTCTATCTAAACACTTAGTAAGCCCATAGCCTGGAGGGGGGAAGGGATCACATGCAGGGAGGGCAAAGACTCTCTGATGCTTAATTCACTCTGCCCAGCTAGTCTGAGCTGTCATTTCTCCACATTCCTGGTATCCTACACAGGATCATCAGGAGCACATGTCCTCCTGTCAGCAAGAGATTAATCCAAGACATCTGTATTTCACTAACACCACCCATGCCATCACATGAAAGACTGATTTACAGGTGACTTGATGGACTACTGTGATGTCTGCAGTACCATGGTAAGCGATGGATGGGCTGGACAAAAACCTGGACTGAGCCACATAATTAAACTGCCCAACACAGATGAGCATGCTGCCAGGAGAGGCACATGGAAGCTGCCACTGATGCCCGCTGACTGTGACTGCTGGTGACAGAAAACGTGAGAGTGGCTTGATCAGTGTCCAATGTACATGTGCTGGTTATTTACCAAGGGCACTGAAAACAAAAAAGGTTCCCCAGCACGCACTATACCAATCAGGAAAAAAATAAAAGAGTACATGCAAGTATTTTCAAGTTTAAAAAGCAGAGGTCTAAAGCCAGCCATACATGGATCGAAATTCGACCAGTTCAGCAAGGACCAGGCAAATTTCGATCCATGTATGGGCAGGCTGATTGTACCCAAGTTGATCCACCAATCAACTTGGGTACAAGCAGCCTGTTGGGCTTTTTTACATGTGATTACTGCCAGCGGCTATAGCCGTTAGCAGTAGTCATTGTATTTTTGCAGCTGGAAAGCCTCCACTCGCCCCCCCACTGGCAGAACAGCATACAGCTGCTGGAGGCATTCCCTGATCAACACTGCGTGCTGATGGGGGAATCAAGCAAATTTCTTTTCTTCCAACCATTCTTTCCTTCCAACCATAGTGGAAGGAAAGAAAACCAAATCATGTATGGTCTGCCTCAGTTATTATTATTATTATACAGGATTTATATAGCGCCAACAGTTTGCTCAGTGCTTTACAATATAAAACGGGAGACAATACAGCAACAATACAGTTCAATACAAGAGGATTAGGAGGGCCTGATCCTTGGAGCTTACAATCTAAGAGGGTTGCACACATTTGAAGATTTTTATGACAGTTTTATGACTTTATCAAGTTTGCGTAGTGCACGGTGAAGTTCAGTTGGGAGTACTGATGGTAGGACCTTTATAAGTGGGAAAGCCTGTTCATATTGCCCACATGCTAAAACGCTCTGTTTAGCTTGGAGGCTGCTGTCAGTTTTGCCGAACAGTGCGGGGCAATAATATGGGCTCAAATGCTGCTTACATTTTTTAAAACTTAATTAGAAGTATACAAAGTTACATTCCATTCAGGTCGCCGTACAGTGCGGTCAAGGATGAGGGTCTGGTATGTATTTTAGGGGGAACCCCACGCCATCTTTTTCCCTGGGTTCCCAATTAACATCTATACCAGTCCCCTCATCTGAGATAGGGGTCTGGTATAGATGAGGCAAATATTTGGCCATTTGCTTACAGAGGAAAGCCACTGGGAACTGACACTTACTGGAAATTTAAATGGCATTTCTTTCTTTGTAAATGTCAGCTTTTCTGCAGTAGGTTGTATACTTCACAGACAGGATAAGGACATCCCCCAGGCATGTTATTTAAAAGAATTGTGCATTGTAATGTTTCATTTTAAGCATTATTAAAAGTGGGCAGTGCCCAGCCCACATGCCATCTTTTTGGCAATCTTTTTCCCATTAGCCTAAAAAATGGCAATTTTGAATGCAATGAAATAAATGTGATGTGCACGAGAGCCTCGGCTGTCCCAGGACTCACTCTACTAATTGGCTGAGACAGCAGTGGGAGTCATTGGCTGTCAATCACAGCCAGTAAGTCAATAAGGAGAGAGTGGAGGGGGGGGCTGGGGCAGAGAAGCAGCTCTATGTGTCTTATGGATGCATAGAGCAGGGCTCGGGAGCGAGCACACAAAAGTGCCCCCATAGCAAGCGGCTGGTCAAGGGGAGGAGCCAGGAACACTGGCGGGAACCCGAGAAGAAGAGGATCAAGGTTGCTCTGTGCAAAACCATTGCACAGAGCAGGTAAGTATGACATGTTTGTTATTTATTTTTTTTAAGGCCAAACTTTACATTGCTGAACCTTGCCTAATTGGCTAATTGGACCCAAGTCGATCCACCCATTTTTTACATGTGATTACTGCTGGTGGCACCCTGCCGGCAGAACACAATAGCCCTGTGGGAATTATTCCCCATGGTGAAAGGGAATAAAATCATCTATGGCTTGCTTTAGAAACAATTGCAGCCTATGAGTGCTATAGGATCTGTGCAGACAACCGTTGGCTGGTCTATCTCAGGTGAAGAATCTCTCTGACAAACACTATTGTTCCTTCAAGTTAAGGCTGGTGCCAACAGGGTCTGTACTAGACTTGTACAGGGGGTCAGTATAAGAATATACTGTCCTCAAAATGTTGTATCTAAGAGCAGGTATAGCCCACAATTCAATATGTATGTCAAGGTTCTCATGTATCCAGGTCATGGTATGTCTAATAGTAGTTAGTCACATTCATCTGGCCTTGTTCTGTTAGGCTCCATGCACACTAGCGTTTTTTAAGGTTAAAAAAACGCTTGGAAATCACTGGATAAAAAAACCCCGCAGGTAATTGCTTTTCTTAAGAAGTGTTTTAGTAGCATTTTACAAGTGTTTAGGAGTATTAGCATGTTATTAGCATTTTTACAGTACATGTAGAGGAAAAAAAAAAGCTAGAGAAAAGCTGTTATGAGTGTTTTAGTAGTGTTTAGTGATTTTTTTCTGGTGGAAAAACGCTCCAAAAAACTCTACAAAACTATATTTTTCTGCTTCTAGACATTGAAGCTCAAAAAATGCTAATTGCCTAAAGTAGTATGCATGGATACATATGATAACACTATTTAGCTTCTAGGAGCTTAAAAAAACACTGGTGTGCATGGAGCCTAATTGTGAAAACATTTTGTAGCTTGTCAAGCCACTTCCTCAGTTCCTACAGTGTCAGAAAGATGCCCCAGAATTTTATTCACACCTTAGGATATCTAATCCATAGATGGACTGAAATTCAATCGGTTCAGCAGGGAACTGCCAAATTTTGGTCCACCTATGTCTGTTCCTGTTCATGAGAAGTCGATCTAACAATCCTGCTGTCAGAATCGGTTCAGTTGTTTCATTCAGCCTGCAGGCTGAATGAAAATAGTGAGCCATGTATGGCCAGTTTTATTCCAAAGACCATGGAATTTGTAAATATTGAATGTGACTAACTACTACTAGATAGACTCACAATCCAAAGTAAACTATAGTGGAATAGCTGATGGAACATGTATTCTATGCTGCTTTTCACAGAGGAATCTGAAGGGCTGCCTGCCAGAAGCAAACAGGCAAATAATTTAAGATGCTTTACTAACAAATTTTCTGGCAATGTTAGCTATTCACCGTCGACTACTTGGATTTCAAGGTCTTCTGCATTGCAGAATTTCTATATAGCAGGATTGCACGGCAACTTAGCAAGGGTGGTTATTCATTTGTGTGACCATATTCTGCTACCTCCAATAAGTACTAGTATCCATAATTGTGATTAAAAAAACATGTCTCTTATGTATTTGCACAACAAGGCTTTATCTCCTCTGTCCCTACTTTGCTACTCCTGTCATCACTGTTAGAGGGGCATCTTTCTGGTCCACATTGTAGCAAGCGTACACACAGAGATGGACACAGTTCAACCATTTTGGCTTCAACCTCCATCTTGGCAAAGGGGTTAACCATCCTGACAAACCTATTACCCCTCATTCTCCCCCTCCTTCTCAGAGTCACAGCGACATTTGGCCAGTGTGTATGTGTGTTAGGAGTGTCACAGGAGGCCAGGGCCCAGCAGGGGACTAGGAGCTATAAAGTCCCCAAGGGAGCTGGGGCCTAGCTGTCCAAAGAACCTGTGCAATGTAACACCTCATATAAGATAAGGCAAGCTTTCCCAGGAGTTCAAAGAACATTCCCAGGAAACATTCCCACATGTAAGATGGATCACTCCGACAATGGTGGTGGAACTCCCTCCTCTTGGCTATACCATAAATCGAAGGTGGTACCAGTATATGACTCTCCAGTATATGACTCTCCAGAACGATCACCAGTAAGGCAAGAGAGACTCATATAGTGTAAAACCGTTTTATTTGCAACAATAAAAAACGAAATCCTACTTACACAACACTCCAAACATCACGCGTTACGTCACTATAGGCACGTGACTTCCTCAGGACTTCCTGAGGAAGTCACGTGCCTATAGTGACGTAACGCGTAGATACGCCAGTGGGAGGAGCTTTTATGATCGACGGCAAGACGTCATATCCGGCACGGGCGCCATCTTGGTGCTCCGTTTTCCAACATACAGTACACCCTTTGAGTGGTGTGAAAGCCTATTCGTTTGGAGTGTTGTGTAAGTAGGATTTCGTTTTTTATTGTTGCAAATAAACGGTTTTACACTATCTCTCTTGCCTATCTCTCTTGCCTATCTGCTCTTGCCTATCTGCTCTTGCCTATCTCTCTTGAGTCTCTCTTGCCTTACTGGTGATCGTTCTGGAGAGTCATATACTGGAGAGTCATCCTATCCTATCGCAGTCAAACCTCCTATCCAGTACTTCAACTATCATCCATCCAGTGCTTTATGCTGTTGCTGTCAATCTTCTAGAAGTGGTGCCAATTCTGGAGCAGATGATACCTATACATGTTAACACACACTGATATGTCTACCTTGAAAGTAGCATTGTTATTAGGAGTCATAGTGTGCTCCAATACAGGATGGGAGCTTCAGAATTGGCAGGTTTGAGCCCTTTTGACCAGTTCCCTCTGAGCTACCAGTGTAGGCATGATCTTCTCAAAAGCCACTGGTTGCTTACTATTTATGAGAAGCATGAATTGTACATTGAGACATTATTCAGTAAGCAGATCACGTCATAACCCATGATGACCAATTAAATGTTGATTCAATTACAGTATACACGTGATACTCACAACTTTTTAAGATGGAACCTGGTATGCCATGGCAAAGTCAAAGTTTAGTATTCTGGAACCCCAGAAGCGTTGTACATGGGGAATTCTAAACATGTTTTTGGTATTGTTCCCAAAATGACATTCTCTAGGATGGAACCATGCTGTGCTGCTACACAGAGGGGTCTCATAGGGTTCTTTTGTAACCCAAAGAAGACACATTCTTTCACTACAGAAGAATTATGATCAAAGCCTAATTTTCATCAGGTAACCCTGTCACGATTGCAAGATCGCCGCCACCAACATGCGACAATCTCACGATTGCTGCCACCAATATGTTACAATCGCAAGATCGCCGCCACCAACATGCGACAATCCCACGACCACTGCCACCAATATGTCACGATCACGGCGTCAGACTCCAGACCTTCTCACCAAACTCGTGACCAAAGTATTGGCCGATCTAAAACCGCTATGTGACGTGCATAACAATACCACGCCCAGCTGCACCCTGCACAAAGATTTTCCAGCTAATGGACTACAATCTATGTACCTGCAATCTGAGCGATTGTTACTGGGTCGGGTTAATTATGCAACTAACCCTCCACACTGCCACCACCTCCTTTTTGTACAGAGAAAGAGGAAACTTGCGTTATCAGTTATTACACTATAATGATTGAAATAATCGTCTGTATAAAACGGTCCGCAGGCCGGTTATACAGAGGTTTACACAAACAGTAGTGTCTCTTCAAAGGCAGGGATTTGTAAATTGCAATTGAGAACTATAGAAACAGTTCAACACTTTCAGAAAGAGAGATTTATTACTAAAAGGGTCAAACAGGTGCGATAAAATATTTACAGAGAAGATGTATATAAATATACAGAGAACATAGCACAGTAAAGAGATATCAGAGAGAAGTGAAAGGGTTAAAGTACTTGCCAAAGTCCTGGGTTTAGCAGATCCAAGTCAGAGCAGGAGGGTGCTTTGATCTCCCTATGTTACGATGGAAAAATGGGAGAATTCTTCAACTCACTTCTCTTAGGCTTGACAGCCTGCTTTAAAGTTTCCCAGCAGGGGGTGGTTCTGAGTGACTGACCAATACTCTGTTTAGGGAGGGATCAGCAGGCGGAACCCTAAACTGGAGCCCACATCTTTCATAATTTATATTCTGGTTTATAACTTCCCAGCTGCACACGCGACAATTTACCCGCAGGTATATTATTATGCAGACAAGTCTGGGGATTATCTAGATATGCATTATGAAATTATATGTTGCACGGTTCACGAGTTCTATGTTTCGGCTCCCCTGATGGTCCGAGATAATTCGAATGACTCATCAAACTGTTCGCCTGCTCCTAGCCAATCTGACGGGATGTCTGGTTTTTATGTACGTCTCTCATATTCCAAGATATGAAACATAGGGGAAAAATTGATCTTTTAAAAATGTTCCCTGGTGTGGCTTTTTGGGAATGCCCTGAACTCCGGGGAAGGCTCCATTATCTTTTTACGAGGCGTGAAATTACACAGGTTCTCAGGACAGTGGGACTCCAGCTCTCCTGAGGGGGGCTTTGTAGCTCCTGGGCTCCCTGCTGCTTTAGCCTGCCAGTGACCCACAACCAGGTGTCACTGTGGCTGAACAGAGAGGAAGGGGGAGGATGAAGGAAAAAGATATTTCAGGACGGCTAATCTCTTCGCCAAGATGGAGGTTGAAGCCAAAATGGTTGAACCGCGTCCATCTCTGATGTGCACGTTTGCGACAAACCCACCACTGTCACGGTTTTCAAAACAAATCATGAAATAGCTAATAAATGATTTGTCACATATGCACAGCTTATTGTTTAACCGAGAAGAGAACTGCTGTAGAAACTAAAAACCCCAGTGTGAACCAGGCCTGAAATGCACTGAAAATGCATCAAGAATGCACGTGTTGGGTTTTTGATGCTTTTTGAAGCTTTAATTCTGCCCAGCAGTAAGTTGGCCAAAAACTTTGACTACTTTACCTTAATCTGCACTTCCAGTTTTGCAGACAAATTTGGGAATACCCCATTATATGTTAATGTTAATTGTGTTCCCATTCACACTGCACACATAAAAATATTAATATAAGTGGCTAAGTGGATAGCAGCCCTAGGGTTGTCAGTTGAGATCCCAACCACAGCACTACCTGCCTGAGTTTGCATGTTCTCCCTGTGCCTGTGTAGGTTTCCACTTGGCACTTCAGTTTCCTCCCACACTCCAAAGACATGCTGGTAGGTTAATTGGCTCCTGTCTAAATTGCCCCTAGTATGTGAATGTATGAATGTGAGTTAGGAACCTCAGATTCTAAGCTCCTTGAGGGCAGGGGCTGATGTGAATGTACAATTTACAGTGCATTCATAAAGTATTCAGACCCCCTTCACTTTTTTCAATTTTGTTATGTTGCAGCCTGGTACTACAGTTGTTTAAATTCATTTGTTTTTCTCATTAATCTACACTCAGTACCCCATAATGACAAAGTGAAAACAGAATTTTAAACATGTCTGTGAATCTCTAACAGCCACATTTTTAACACCCAGTGTACAGGAAAAAAAATAACGTAGGCAGAGAATAAAAAGTCTGCAATTATTTATACGTATCTGTTTGTAGAGTGCCAATACCCATATTTTTAAAAGGTGCCTATGTTGTAATTTTTTTTAAAAAGCAGGAAGTTCCTCTTTAATTCTTTGACTGCCAGGGGCATTTTCTACAAATTGTATAAAACATTTTCAGCCTGAAGATTAAATAAAACCCCAAAAACATTACGGTAAATATTTTCTGAAAGTAGACACCGTAGAGCAGTGGTTATCAACTTATGACCTAAAGCAGGCCTCAAATGCGGCCCCTGATTTCACCAAAGGGCCGCACATAATGTTAAATATATGTATTGCTTGAGAGAACTATCAGAAATTGCAGACCTATAGAGGAAATAAGGATTAGAGTGTGGACACGCTATATATTTGGCTGGGGATATGCTGTAGAAGACAATACGAAATTGGAAACATGTTACAAGAGGCTAGTGGAGATCAATGCTATTACCCTAATCAATATTCTCACCACAAACTGCTGAGATTCGAGGGTGCACATCATATACCAAACAGCTGCAGGTTCAACAGGGATCAGCTGAATTTTGACACTGTGGTTGAACTGAAGTCAGTGTACTGATTGGCTTCTGTTCAACCATCCTATCAAGTTTAGCCATATGATCAGTGCTGCAGGCTATACACTGCAGCACTGGCCTGCGTATTCTGACAGTGGTGAAGTCTCTCCACTATTAGAATACAAAGACAAAGAGGATTCCCCCATCCACCTTGATTGTGTGGATGAGGGGAATCAGATCAGTTTTTCCCTTCAACCCACTGGTTAAATGAAAAAAAAAACCCTGACTTTTCTTTCTATGGCCAGTTTAAAACCCGCCAAAGCCGCAATCATAATACATACGTGGCTGGCAGTAAAAAGGTTAAAATATAGTTTACAACTGATAATGAGATAAAAAAAGACCATTAACACCCAAGCCTCCTCCTTAACATTACATAGCAGGGGGAAATTTTCATTTTTGAGTTTTCGGAAAAGGGTTAATAAAAATTTTAAATATTTTTTTAAAGCGCAAATAAAGTTTCACTATGATACAGTGTGAGCAAGCAGGCATTTTATTGCAGAAGAGGCAGTCAATGTCTCTTCTGCAATAAAGTACACCTACTTGCTCACAGCGATTCCCAGATTGTAAAGCATATATCTCAAAAGAAAAAAGCAGTTGTTGTAATAGCTTAAGCCTGGAGTCTGGCTTTAATTTATAAGTAAAGTCCATCTAAATCTGCCATTGCACCTAACACTGCCCTGTCCAAAGATTGACAATGTTGCTGTCCAAGGGTGTCTCCATTGCTCCTCTATCTAGAGTGGAGGCAATAGAAAGCTGGCCATAGAAGTTTTTTTTTCAGCCAGCAGGCTGAATTAAAAAAAAAAATAAATAAATAAACAGGCTGGCACCACAATTGTGTGGATGGAGGAATCCCTCTGCAGGGATATTGCATTCTGACAGCAGGACTCTCCGCTGTCAAAATACACTGATCAACCAAAGTTTTCCTGCTTGTCCATTCATCAGACGTCGATCTAATGGTACCGCAGTACCACTATTAATTCAAACAATGTAATTTAAACATAACTAAACATTTTGAATTTATCTTTACAAAAAAAAAAATTAAAAATTAACACAACATAACTAAATGCTTCCACATAGATATTAATAATTCTGATTGTTCTATATGTGTCAGATGAAAAACTTTGATTTTACCATCTGCTACAAGTATCTGTTGTTATGAAAGATATTTAGTTAATGCAGTTAGCCAGTTTACTATATATTATATTAATGTACAAAACCTTATTTTCATCAGCCAAAAATATGTTGATTGTATGTGCTTCCATCAGCCAAGGGCACGTATATCCCAGCTCACACACGCTTAGCATTCCTACTTAATTAGGCTCTTTATTATCTGTTTGTAACAAAGACCAGTTGCTCACAGACATGAGATATACATACCTCAGACCGCCACCAATCACATAACCCCCCCTTCCCCGGCCAGGCTTTAGCAGACACACAAACCCCATGGGATAACTCCCAACTCAAAGCACTTTAATGAGTGGGGTTAATTGGAAAGAAAACACATTAAAGGTTAATACAATTCAAGTAATATGGAGCTATTCTATAGGGAGTTGACTTGTACAACGTTAATAGGCTATAAACTGACTATTTTCACTGAGCTGACAAAAAGTTATAAAGTAGAATATTTTTAGATGGAGACAATGCTGTAGGAGCGGTGTGTGAAAATGTAATTCCATAGTCCATTTCATGTTTTGGAATCAAATAGTCGTCATGCTTTCCATCAGCTCATCCCCCACAGTTATTACCTTTTGTATCACTTGACCTTCTCTCTTAGATTGTAAGCTTTATTAAGTAGGGCCCTTTGATTCCTCTTGTACCAAATTGTATTGGAACGGTAATGTCTGCCTTCATTTTGTAAAGCGCTGCGCAAACTGTTGGCACTATATAAATCCTGTATAATAATAATAATCCAACAACAAACTAAGAAAGAATTCAGGAACTGAGGACTACAGCCATGGACAGCCTTGACTGTCAAGTGTACTAGACTACAATCCCAGGGTTTAAAGCCTAGAGCTGGCCATAGATGGATTGAAATTTGGCCAGTTCATCAGGGACCAGCCAAATTTCAATCCATCCATGACCGTTCCCGTTTGTGAAAAATCGATCAAACAGGGTTGTTGGAACATTTTTGTTCGATCAGCGATGCAGCCAAGCCGATCAGTGTATTCTGATAGCGGAAGAGTCCCCGCTGTCAAAATAGAATCAGCAGAGAGAATTCCCCCATTCACCTATTTCTGTGGATGGGGAAATTTGGTCAGTTTTTCATGATTCATGGATCTGTCATAGGCACTCGTCAAGTGTGCCAACTATGCCCACCCTTTCCATCTGCTCTTCCAATCATAGAATCTATAGCTTCCAGCAATGAAAAGCATTCTATGAATAGAGGACAGGGTATTAATAAAAGATCCGCCTCCTTCATTCATAGAGTGCTTTTTAGTCAAAGATTGCTTTTTGGGTACCCAGCAGGAATACAATCTTCCAATGGAGACACTTGTTTTGGTGATTCTGGTGACAGTCAGAGATTCCCTCACTTGTATGGATTTCCTATCACTTCCTGTTTTGACTATGTTTGTCAAACCATTTGCAATATTTCCTAGCTTATTTAAAGATGCTGTACCTACAATAGGCACCTATAAGTAAGACACTGCATGTCAGACATGTTACGTATTTATCCCATATACAGGCTATGTGTAGGCAGTGCCCTGTGAGAGATTCTGATTAGACAATAACATGATGTCATGGTATACAAGGTGCAGCCATGGTGCAAGTCTTCCCATAACACATATCCAAAGTCCAATACTTTGGAATGTGAAGTTACAGCTGGAAGAGACATCTTTTATAAACAGACGCTACATATCTGTCCATCTTATAAACACCTCATTTTTTATTCCCATGAACTTGTCCATTCTTTGTAAAGTACTGGGCCTTACATTCTATACTGGGGATTTATCCTTTAGACATCTCTCTGACTACCTCCCTGTATGTAGTAGTTAATGATGATAGAGAAGCATGCTGAACAGGTTTCTCATCCTCTGAGATGTAAACAAAAAGTGATAAGTAAAGTGCTTTCTCTACAAAAACATTTTACTTACATCAGATACAGACACCTGATGGGAATCAACTTGTAATGGCTTCCAAAGAGCCAAGTTTGGGTTCAGACTGATGAACCTTTTTGGTCTCATCACTCAGTCTGTGTTCAGCAGGTCTCTTCAAACATAATAGGCAATGGCTTATAGTCTGCTACTACTTTACAAGTAAATACTAAGAGATGAATTATATTTGGAATGTTTGTGGTAATATGTTATATTTATAACATAACTTGTATATTCATAGATAACATTCTGTACACTCCTGAAGAAGCAGTTACGAAATGCGTCGAGTCAACCCTACCACCAAGCAACAATGAAAGTCAATACGGTAGATTGTTGAATAACATGACTAATGGCATTATGGGGTGATGGAAGAATGTATGTAATAAGGCATTCTTTAGGACTATGTCAGCCTCTACTTATGGTTTACGACCTATAATTCTATTTCCTTGTATGCCTAGTATAGAGGGATGATGGTACTTCCCCACTAAGGGGATATTACTCTCTGATTCTCTTATAATGTACTTGAAAATAGGACTTGAAGACAACCTGCAGTTTTCAGCATGTTCCTAGCACAGTAAAAAGTATTTTTCTGAAGTTACCTAAATATGGTGGCCCCAAGATAGTTTTTAGTTATAGTTACCTAGAGACCAGTGGAGCCCATGGCCCTGATTCACTAAGATGTGAGTGTAATAGCAGAGACTGACCATTCAGGCAGACTCCGGTCAATCAATCAGTCGTCTGACCAGCGTCTAGCAAGCTCATTGACGAGCGTCTATTGACTACTTTGCTATCACTGGCACATTTTTAGGTGCAATACCGGATATGTTCGCTAGATGGCGCACAAGCGCGGGCTTTATTACATTGGCGTTTTCATGATGGCAAAAGAATTCTTAGAATGTTTTAAATACACCTGTACACCTGTATTAGAATTTTCTATTTTCTTCTATTTATTTTCTTGCTGTGTCTCCAAAATGATCAGGAAACTAATGCATTTACTAATGAATGTCAAACATTCTGTACTCAAATGTTAAACATTTACACACTTATATCTCAAATAATTTATATACTTCTAATTTCCCAATATAATTATATATCTTCATTCTCTTTAATCACGTAACTATTCTATGGTAAAGACAAGTGCAGCGCTATAAATGCATGTGATCAATAATGAACGCATGTAAAAACCAAAAAGTGCAAAGAATTGCAACAATGATGTAATATTGTAAATGGTGCTAAAATAATTCATAGAATCATTCCTGAATAATGGAATGTCCTTCGTGTGAGAGTACCAACTCAGAGAGTGCCTATGAATGGCACGTGTGGTCTCTCCGTGACGGACAGTAGTGCATGAACTCGTGAAAGGTAAACCACCCTTGGGACTGGTCTACACTCACCAGAACAAAAGTATTAATGCGCATGGGTTATACACATCACACATCTGGGGGTGCAGCGGTATGCTGGCAGTTATGGGTTAGTCATCCAGCTCCATCCATCCATCCATCAGGGTGGGTGCCCAAATGGTCCTGGGGAGGAATTAGCTCAGCCACAGGAGCCAGAAAGGTGCTCAATAGTGTAGTACACTGTCACAGGGGTGGATGACCTTTCACGAGTTCATGCACTACTGTTCGTGGTTATATTTATCTTGTGTAATACCATTTTAGTAGTCTATATCATTTGACCAGCGCTCGCTCTATCATTTTCAAACAATGGAACTATTCTACATTATAACTCAAACTGTGTCTCCCACAGTGGTTTAGTGGTTAGAGCTCAGAACTTACAGCACTTGGCTCATGGGTTCTAATCCCGGTCATGGCTACATCCTAAAAAATGGAGATCAATTTTCTGGGTTGTGTCAGTGCCAGGAATATTGATCAAACAATTATGATTTTGCCTAATGACTAGAAAGTGGATGAATGTACTCTTCTGCCAATTAGGAAATGTGCAAGTTTCATGCCGTGTATATTTCATTGTAACATTTTTCTCTTTTAAATCTGTCTCCTTATACAACTTGACCCCCTCCCCCACCCCATCATCACCTGTCCCATATGCAAATCTATGGATCACCGCCCCACTCTTTAACTATCTATTTACTGATCAAGTGAATGTGTCTCATTTTCTATCAGCTACAGCTCAGATCTCACATTATTATACAATTGCTGATTGTATCTCACCACTAGTCTGATTGAATTCACAATTCCTGGTCAGTCCCGTTCCCTGACCTCTAATAAACTTTAGGGCCAGTTCACACTACATGTGTTTCAGTTGCTTTTTCGGCATCACAAACGCACAGAAAGAAGGTTATATGGTTGTCAATGTCATAGTTCACATCAGCACTTGCATTTTCAGTGCATTGCAGGTGCTGTAAACAAAGTTGACCACGCTGCATTGTTTCTGCACAGAACTGTACTGGAACACATTGAAACGTCCTTGAATGTACTAAAACGCACATGTCCCTAACTACATTGAATACAAAGAAAATAGAAAAAAATAAGTGGAAGGGATATAAAAATGCAATGTAAACATGTCCAAAACGCATTCAAAATGTACTGGAACACACTAAACATGCATGCCAAAAGGGCATGAAAAAAACCCATCAGGAACACATCTAGACTGTTTCTATAGTGTGAACCAGCCCTTAGGACTTGTTCACACCATTGGTGGTGCAGAAACGCATGCAAGAACACACATTTTCCAGCACAGCAAAGAAATGCAATGCCCTATGTAGATGTGCGCAGGTACCATGATGAAAACGTTGTTGCACCTACACACGTCTATTAAAAACAGCCCCATTCACAGCCACAAATACGCATGGCACCACACTACTGTGCGGTTAGGTGCGACACACTTGGAAAATAACATAAAAATAAGCCAACATGGCTAAAACATATCTTGAAAATATGGGGACTCTGATATCCGGCGACAGTCCGTTCACGAACGAGAAGCAATTCTGCACCCCTAAAACCAACATAGAGGAAAGGGATGGTCAAATTGCTGTGCTGCTTCCAAACCACCTCTGGCATGCCAGGGTCATTATGCAGGTCCTCGATGCCAGTTCTTGCCTGCGGCCACAAAATATCCACTGGCCACGAGTGAAGGTGAGTGGAGGACGTGAAGGTGGATTTCTACCAGCTTCAACCGCAAGCAGTACCACTCCTGAAAAATGAGAGCAAATAATCATTGACACGTCATCATGACAGTCAATTCTCAGTGCAGGCTATCTAGAGTGTCTTTCCTTTTTAACCATTTCAAGAGTTCAAGGAAACATTCTTGGAGCATCTACTGTGTTTGGAAAGGCCAAAGGTCCCCCCCTCCCCCAGGCACACTAATGCTTATGCAGGCCATAGACGGGGAGAAAAACGGCCGATTTTTCTTTTTAAAAATGAAAAATTGGTTGTTCAAGCGGCCGACGTTGCCAGCAATGGTAAAAAAAAAATCGGCCGATTTTCATCCCGTCTACAGCCGGCAAAAAGTGTCTCTGCAGAGAGCTCCGCTATTTCTTTGACAGTTCCTTGACATTTACAGCGGTTGCAACAATGTATCTATTTGTATCCATTTAGGATACAGATGTTTTTATTCGGAAACAAATAGATACAATGTTGCAACCGCTGTAAATGTCAAGGAACTGTCAAAGAAATAGCGGAGCTCTCTGCAGGGACACTTTTTGCCATACTGGAATTCCTCTCATTTTTCATCCTCTTCTTCTTCTTCTTCATCATCATCCTCTTCTTCTTTTTCATCATCCTCTTCTTCTTCATCCTCTTCTTCTTCATCATCTTCATCCTCTTCTTCTTCATCCTCTTCTTCTTCATCATCTTGATCATCATCATCCTCTTCTTCTTCTTCTTCATCATCATTCTCTTATTCTTCTTCATCATCATCCTCCTCTTCATCATCATCTTCTTCTTCTTCTTCATCATTATCCTCTTCTTCTTCATCATCATCATCCTCTTCATCATCATCATCATCCTCTTCTTCTTCTTCTTCTTCATCATCCTCTTCTTCTTCTTCATCATCATCATCCTCTTCTTCTTCATCATCATCATCATCCTCTTCTTCTTCATCATCTTCTTCATCATCATCATCATCCTCTTCATCATTATCCTCTTCTTCATCTTCTTCTTCATCATCATCATCATCCTCTTCTTCTTCTTCTTCATCATCATCATCCTCTTCTTCTTCATCATCATCATCTTCTTCTTCTTCATCATCATCATCATCCTCTTCTTCTTCTTCATCATCATCCTCTTCTTCTTCTTCTTCTTCATCATCATCCTCTTCTTCTTCTTCTTCATCCTCTTCTTCTTCTTCATCATCATCATCCTCTTCTTCTTCTTCATCATCATCCTCTTCTTCATCCTCTTCTTCTTTTTCTTCTTTTTGTCTTCCTCTTGCAGGTCACTGCTCATGTGCAGATTTTTTATCAGTAAAAAATCGGCCAATTTGCCCATCATTGCCGCGAAAATCGGCCGATCGGCAAATTCGGCCGTTTTTTTTTCCAACTTTACCGAAAAAAAAAAATCTGCCAAAATACCGAAAAACAGCCGAACAAATAGCCCACTAACGATCCGAAAATCGGCCGATTTTATTTTCGGACGAAAAATCGGCCAATTTTCGACCCATCTATGGCCTGCATAAGATATGGTGTGGCCCTAGGGTCAATGTGTGTTTAGAATACTTCCAAAATGCACATACAAAAACACTCCATCCAAATGCATGTTGCATTTCTATAGCATGTTAAACAGAAAAAAAATGCACTTACATAATGTTAACATGCGCAAGTAAAAGTAGACAAAATCCACATCCTTTTATTCTGGCTTCACATACATGCATTGTTGTCTAACACCGCACTCCTGGGCAAATCACATGCAATTTGTGTGCGTTGCAATTAGAGACAAACATTTTGCACACCTCAAATTGCACCGCATCCGGGCCAAAAATGTGCAGGACCCTTTTTCAGGGTATGCACATGTATTGTACTGTCCAAGGCATTGCACACTAACGCATTGCACACTAAAAATGTCAAATACGTTAGTGTGTACAGTGCATGAGTGTAAAATGCTTTAGTGCACACTGCAGTGTACAACGCATTGCACACTGTAATACACTGTAATACCGTGTACACCCACACATTGTAGACTGTAATGCACTGTACACTGTCATGCAGGATGGAGCTACGCATTGCACACTGTGATACGCTGTCCACTGTCATGCAGAATCCAGCAACGCATTGCACACTGTAATACCATGTACACCAACACATTGTAGAATGTAATGCATTATACACAGTATACATGTCCAGATATTCAAAGATTAGCCATGAAGGCCTAGCTGGTTACCTATTGGGCGACCGCAGATAGCCGAATAACGCTACACTGCATCCAGGCAGCTCTGGGAGGGCGTCATATGACATCCTGGCAGAACGCGCTCTCCGTGATTGCTGTGTCCTAAGGACACAGCTGATCACGTGATGTGGTAAAGGCCAATCACAGCGGCTTTTTACCATGTGATCAGCCATGTCCAATGACACGCTGATCACCGGGAAATGCATTTGCCGGGTCTTGGCTGCACTTTCATCACGCTATCAGAATGTGTAGAAAGTACTGCCGAGAACCAGCAGTTATCAAAGCAGGGGTCGGCCCCGATGATCAGTGCCCACCAGTGCCACCCAACAGTTACGCCCACCTGTGGCCAGCAGTGCCACCCACCAGTGCTGCCTCATCAACGCACATCAGTGTTGCTAAATTACCAGTTTACCAAATGTTATAATATAAACAGACTTTTATTCATTATGAGCTATTTTGTGGTTTATCGAGCAAAAAGTAAAACACACAGCAGCAAGTCAATACCACCCAAAGAAAGCTCTATTTGTCTGAAAAAACTGATATAAATTTAAGATGGGTACAATGTGGCATGACCGCACAATTGTCATTCAAAGGGTAACAGTGCAGAAAGATGAAAATTGGCCAGGACAGGAAGGGGGTAGGAGTACCCAGTAGGCAAGTGGTTAATATCATTGACCCATCAATACCCAGGAGCTAATGTACAGATAAGTAGCATGTGCACCAAGTGAGATTCTGCTAGGCCCCACCCACAAAATTGCAATTACCTGTCCCTCACATGTTATAAACATGTTTGCAATGGCCACACTTACTGTACATATAAGGATCATCTCCTCAGTTGATAACTGTGCTCTCGCCATGTCCAAATGCCAATAAGGTTATCAAAATTTTCAACCAACACAAAACCTCCAACCACTTCTCATCCACTTACACTCCCCACAACCACTTCCGGGTGCGCGCGCACGTGATGACGGACTTCCAGGATAGCCGTTCATGCGCCATGCGGACACCTGTTTGGTGCTTATTTGTTTGCAATCGCGCATTTTTATGTGCGGCTATGATAGCTTTCGCAAATGTGTGTTTCTTATTGATTTGTTTTTTTTAACCTTGGCTAATATTTGTTGCCAAAGGCCAAAAATAAACAAAGTGTGGACTATTTTATTACTGTAAATCGAATTGTAGAAAACCTGTAGCTGGCTGCACAGTGAATGTGACATTCATTAGTACATAACAATATTGTGGTGCAAGTGGGTTTTTTTTTTTTGGTTTTGAAAAAGCCAGTTTGCACCCACTTGCATATTCACGCTCTTACAAGCTACATTTGAGCAGATTATATAAGTATACAAAGTAACTATTAAGGTTGTTCATATATTGAACATAAAATAAACACAAAAACATCGGTCAAATATTTATTGATCAAATATATCGTCATTTATTTGGTCAGCAGGAACAAGTAGGTACAGTCAATATCTTGGTGAGTCACAAAAATAGGATTGATGTGGCAAAAATAAAACACTCCTGCTCATAAGAGCTTACAATCTAAAGATACTTCTAGTGAACTGTGTGTGCACAGGTTATAGCAGGAAACAAAGGGGAAGATGAATCAAGTAACATTTTCATGCACATAGGATTTACTTACACAATCACGTAGTATGAAGATCCATTCAAAAAAAAAAGTCTTCAGATCAAAATATCAAGAAAACAAAGCATGTGAAAAAAACCCCTCCCACCTCTACAAATCCCCTCCCACCTCTACAAATCCCCTACACATACATTTGTCAGCAGGTTTGTCAGAAAAATGCATTGGAGTCTAAATAAGCAAACAAAATTAAAACAAGAGCAGATTTTAAACAAAACGATTGACATGTGTGAGGCTTTCAATGCAAAGAGAAAAAACACAATCATTGTGCAATAACACACAAACACTTTACAAGGCCAAAAATATGCAAACATTTCCAGCCCACTTCCAAACACAGCCTGAGTGGTGTCTGGGGCAATTCAGCACAAAATCTCTTCTTCCCCCAAACCACTACAAGCAAGGACTTAGTCACAAACCACCCGGCCTAGTAACAGGCCAAATCACTCCCTACTGCACATCTTTATATAAGCTAGGTTGTATTTGGAGCATGCCAAACAAGGCCCCACACCCAATGAAGCCACACCCACCACTGACCTTAGTTTGGTCAGTGAAAGTGTTTTCACCTGATGAATCCGCTTCCTACCTGCATTAACCCTTGGTATACAGGCCCCACAAATCAGAAAGATATATACAGTGAAATGTACGTGTGCAGCATACAACAGAACATTGAGCAGGGATGTGAAAGGGAACCCCAATTGGAACCATTATTGCTACTATGGTCACAATTCCCTCCAGATTCTCGCATGAGTTAAGACAGTCACATGACCACATCTTGTATGCAATACTGAAAATGACAAATCGATTTGACTAGTATGGTGAATTTCCCATAAATTGGCAAAACACTCCAGAAATCAAACATCACCAAACATTACACTCTGGGCAAAGCTGATTTACAAATCCTGCGACTTACAGTAAAGTTGACCATTTTAATGCAATTTTCAAGACATCTGACACAGATCTCTATGCAAATTGCTACTAAAGTAGTACATGTACTACTATAGAAATCAGTGTTTGAAACGCACCCATGTGGTCGCTCTAATAGCAGACAATAGGGTGCCACTTTGCAGACGATTTACAACTTGCATGTTGTGCAAATCACATGCCAAGTCCCACTCAATGTGCACGCTATTGGAGCGTTCATATTGTTGTGGTTCAAACTTGGTTGGAGCCGCAAGTAATAATAGAGTAATGAATACACTACTTTTCATGCAATTTGCTGAGAGATCGATGTCGATTGTCTTGCAAATTGCACTTGAAATCACCATGTACCCTAACTTTGAAATCATGCAACTTCTATGCAAGTCACATGATGTGACTGTGGTGTCAATAACACCACTTAGAAATCTGCTTTAATGTGACCGGGTAGCCCCCAGTAACATTGTTTGCGATTGCCATGCAATTGGCATTACAGGCGACTTGCAAATCGTAGACCAAGTCGCACCCTATTGGCCACTGTAGGCTCTGTTCACATCCAATTGGATTGTGAACTCGTGCAACTTCACTGTAAGTTGGGCAATTGCCGCATCGGATTAGATGTGACAGTGGTGTTAGCCCCCAGTAACATTGTGTGCAATTTGCCATGCAAAGGGCAAGTTGCTGGCCATGCCAATCGCATGACAAGTCGCATCCAGGGTGTGCAATTTCAGGTGCGATTTGTGAATTGACATGGTATCTGATATTGGATATAATGAATGTGAGTGTATTAACGTACGCCATTTGTTGCAGTGAGAGTTCAAAGGTATTTGAAGATTTTGGCCATTTATTAGCAATTTAACATCTAGACTCAAATAGAAATCGCAATGCTACACACAATTGAAAACACAACTAGTTAGTAATTCTCTAGAAAACACAGTAAAATTGGCAACTTAAACAGTAATTTTCATTTGCATATAGTGTGAACGAAGCAGGAGAATTAACAAAGGAAATAAATCTTTGAAGGCGTGCGGTCTGCTTTGCATTTGGTGGAAAAATCCATACCAGTATTTGTGACAAGTTTGATGTGTGGATTCACCAACCAAGTCTTTTCTCTCTCGCTCACTCTTCTTTGTCTCACTGGCTCGCTCTTCTCTCTCGCTCACTCTTCTGTATGTCTCTCTTTATCACTCTTCAGTATGTTTTTCTCGCTCACTCTTCTTCATCTCACTGGCTCGCTCTTCTCTCTCTCTGTCAGCTCTTTGCTTGCCAAATCCTTCACAAAAGTGGGTTGAGTGTAAACCATCATTATCAAATCTATTAGTGCTCCAGGCTCTTATCTTACCCCATTGTATGACATTCACATAAGGTACAGCTTTGAAGGTGTTTCAACAGACAAGGCCTCATTCTAATTCACATTTTAGGGATCACTTAGACAGAAAGCAAAGATGTTGCCAGAACATCTATTTGAAGACAGCCACACACGGAGATCATACTACTTCCTTGCCGTGGTTGGGATTCAAACCGACAAACCTAGACTTATGAGGCAGTAGTGCTAACCACTAATCCACGGAGCTACATTGCTAATCCAGCCTGTATTTCTGTGCTGTGAATCAATCTTAGGTCCCTGGGCAAGTTCAGTGTAACTACCAGATATCTCCAATGTGACACAAATGTTGTGCTATGTTGCCAATTCACATGTATGATGGTTCTATGTATCCCAATACAAAGGATTGCAATACTAATACAGGCGTACCTCGGTTTACCAATGCCTCAGGGAACGTCATATTTAGGGTACAAATGCCAAACCATTTCAGTTAATTGGTCTGTTTACAAATGTTTGAATAATTTGGTATGGGCATGTGGCCTGGTATGGTTCAGGAGGGGGGGAGGCGCTCGCTTGTCCCCCCCCCCCTTTCCTGACCTGCTGGGCTGCATGCTCAGATAAGTATCTGTTATGGATTTTGGGGGGTACCCCATGCTGTTTTTTATTTAATTTCAGCGTGGAGTTACCCCTTAACATCCATACGAGACCCGAAGGGCTTAGTATGGATGGGAGGGGGGACCCCACGCCGGGTTTTTTACAAATTGTTTATAATTCCCTGCAATACTTTTACATCAACTGTCAGTGGGGAACTCCGCCGACAGCTGAAACATGAGCGCTGCATTGGTTTTCGCTACTAAAATGCTGCATGAGTTGATAACATAACTCATGCGGGATTGTAGGAGCGACAGCCATGTGTTAATGTTTCAACTGTCAGCGGGGTTCCCCACTGACAGCTGAATGTAAAAAAAAAAAAAAAAAGCGTGGGGTCCCCCCTCCCATCCATACCAAGCCCTTCGGATCTGGTATGGATATTAAGGGGGAACTCCACGCTGAAATAAAAAAAAACAGCTTGGGGATCCCCCCAAAATCCATACCAGACCCTTATCCGAGCATGCAGCCCGGCAGGTCAGGAAAGGGGGGGGGGCGAGCGAGCGCCCCCCCTCCTGAACTATACCAGGCCACCTGCCCTCAACATGGGGGGGTGCTTTGGGGAAGGGGGGCTCCCCCCCAAAGCAGCTTGTCCCCATGTTAATGGGGACAAGGGCCTCTTCCGTTATTGGGATAATTGGTCAGCCATTTTTTGGGATTTTAGCATATTTTGTTTACCAGTAAAGTTGAAAATTTTTTGTTCCAAATTTACTGATAAAAAAAATGTGCCAAAATCCCGAAAAACAGCTGACCAATTAACCCACTAACGGCCCGAAAATCGTTCGATTTTCTTTTCGGCAGAAAAATCGGCCGATTTTAGACCCATCTATGGCCTGCTTTACATGGGTCTAAAATCGTCCGCAAAAAAAATCGGCTGATTTTCAGCCCGTTAGTGGGTTAATTGGTCAGCCATTTTTGGGGGTTTTGCAACTTTTTTTAATTGGTAAATTTGGATAAAAATTGGCCGATTTTGCAGATCGGCCGATTTTAGCTGCAATGATCGGCAAATTGGCTGATCTTTTAACAGATAAATAATCTGCACATGAGCCATGACCTGCAAGAAAAAGAATAAAAAAAAAGAATAAGAAAAAGAAAAATGCAGGCCTTAGATGGGGCGAAAACTGACCGTTTTAAAAAAAAAAAATCGGTTGTTCAATGGGCCGACGTTACCACCAATGGCAAAAAAATTGTTCGATTTTCGCCCCATCTACGGCCTGCAAATATAATAGCGAAGTAATTACTTCTGTCCCTGCAGAGAGCTGCGCTATTATATTTGACATTAAAAAGTATAAAGGTTGCAACATTGTATCTATTTGTATCCGAATAAAAACATCTATATCCGGAATGGATACAAATGGATACAATGTTGCAGTCTCTATACTTTTTAATGTCAAATATAATAGCGGAGCTCTCTGCAGGGACAGAAGGAATGTTTCAGCTGTCATCGGGGTTTCCCACTGACAGCTGAATTTTAAATTATTTCCGTGAATTAAATAAATAATAAAAAAAACAGCGTGGGTCCCCCCTCTCATCCATACCAAGCCCTTCAGGTCTGGTATGGGTATTAAGGGGGAACTCCACGCTGAAATTTAAAAAAAAAACAGCGTGGGTCCCCCTCAATATCCATACCAGACCCTTATCCGAGCATGCAGCCCGGCAGGTCAGGAAAGGGGGGGGACGAGCGAGCGCCCCCCCCCTCCTGAACCATACCAGGCCACATGCCCTCAACATGGGGGGGTGCTTTGAGGCAGGGGGGGCTCCCCACCCAAAGCACCTTGTCCCCATGTTGATGAGGACAAGGGCCTCTTCCCCACAACCCTGGCCGGTGGTTGTGGGGGTCTGCGGGCGGGGGGCTTATCAGAATCTGGAAGCCCCCTTTAACAAGGGGGCCCCCAGATCCCGCCCCCCCCCCCTACGTGAACGAGTCTGCGGTACATGGTCCCGCAGACTCCTTCACAAAAAAACTAAGTGTGGTGTAAAAAAAACACAGTACAGGGTCTTTGACAAGTCCTTTATTAAAACAATGTCCCCCGAAGTAGATCCAACGTCAATCACGGCGGCGGCGGCGGCGGCGGCGGCGGCGGCAGGGACCCGAAAAAAGAAAAAAAAAAAAGGTTCCGCTCCCGTCGGAGGCTCCCAGCCTTGTGAAGAAGAGGCTAGCTGACAGTTCTTATATAGGTATGGGGCGGGGCCAGCCGGGCACATCATCCCCGCCCCTTACCTATTTGAGAAATGTCACCCTGTCTCTCCGCTGAGGCTAACTAGCTGAATGCAGGAGACAGTCTGACATTTCTTATATAGCTATGGGGCGGGGCCAGCCGGGAACAGCAAGCATGTGACATGGGGCGGGTCACTCGGATGATGTCCCCGGCTGGCCCCGCCCCATAGCTATATAAGAAATGTCAGACTGTCTCCTGCATTCAGCTAGTTAGCCTCAGCGGAGAGACAGGGTGACATTTCTCAAATAGGTAAGGGGCGGGGATGATGTGCCCGGCTGGCCCCGCCCCATACCTATATAAGAACTGTCAGCTAGCCTCTTCTTCACATGGCTGGAAGCCTCCGACGGGAGCGGAACCTTTTTTTTTTTTTCTTTTTTCGGGTCCCTGCCGCCGCCGCCGTGATTGACGTTGGATCTACTTCGGGGGACATTGTTTTAATAAAGGACTTGTCAAAGACCCTGTACTGTGTTTTTTTTACACCACACTTTTTTTTTTGTGAAGGAGTCTGCGGGAGCATCTACCGCAGACTCGTTCACGTAGGGGGGGGGGCCGGGATCTGGGGGCCCCCTTGTTAAAGGGGGCTTCCAGATTCTGATAAGCCCCCCGCCCGCAGACCCCCACAACCACCGGCCAGGGTTGTGGGGAAGAGGCCCTTGTCCTCATCAACATGGGGACAAGGTGCTTTGGGGGGGGGAGCCCCCCTGCCTCAAAGCACCCCCCCATGTTGAGGGCATGTGGCCTGGTATGGTTCAGGAGGGGGGGGGCGCTCGCTCGTCCCCCCCCTTTCCTGACCTGCCGGGCTGCATGCTCGGATAAGGGTCTGGTATGGATATTGAGGGGGACCCACGCTGTTTTTTTTTTTAAATTTCAGCGTGGAGTTCCCCCTTAATATCCATACCAGACCTGAAGGGCTTGGTATGGATGAGAGGGGGGACCCACGCTGTTTTTTTTTTTTTTTTTTTTATTGTGGACCTTTATTTTTACATTCAGCTGTCAAAATAAATATTATCTAGACCTTTGAAATAAGTAAAATCATTACAGAAATAATTATAAAGGATAAGAAACAAAAATAGAATCACTAGAACTAAGGAAATCTAGTTAGATTACATGAAGATATGCCGAGTGCTGTTTATTAAACACAATAGTCGCGAGCGAGTGCCGGCTCTCAGAGGAATCCACAATCAGATTCACTATTAGTCAGTGGCTAAAAAGCAAACGCCCATGGCAGAAGTCTAAAATGTGTTCTGCACATGCTCAGTTGTATCTGCCAAAGACACTGCACGGGCTTCTAGATTTTTACTGTGTCGATTTCCTTGAAAAAAACGATTTTTAACACATTTTTAATTTTTTTGGAAATAGCAGATATTGTTTAAAGTGAAGTCCTGATATTTGGCAAAGCAAATTTCTAAGTGAACATGTCTCTGCAGTGATTTTTCATGGTTTTAGACTTGCTTCTTAGCAAGTCTGTTTTGTGAGTCTGATTTCGGGCGTGTGTCTTTTTGTGAATTAGATTGGGCATCTGCTTATGGGCTCTGCTCAATAGTGAATTAGGTTGCAGGGTAAAAAATGACGGACGCCCATGAAAATTGGGCTTAAGCCCATAAATATGCGCCCACGCCCAATAGTGAATCAGGGCCCATGAGTCCAACAGAGGCAGCCTCCTTAGGTAGCACTTATGAAGGCAAGGTGGGGGCAGCACAGAGATCAAACTCCATTCTCAATGCATGTTCAGGAATGTGAATGTTCAGCACCCAGAACCAAGTGCACTATAACAACCAAGGATGGTGTTTGGCCCAGCAATCTATGTCTTAGCAACCAATGGTACTGTACAGCTCAGCTGCCAGTGTCCTAGCAGAGACGCTCTGTGGCTCAGAATGGTTAGACCTTCTGGCAAATGTTTACCACAGTCTGTGCCCTCTCTAGGGAGAGTTTCCTGCTTAGTGTTCTGCTAGTCAGTGTCTCCACTACAGAAAATGAGGGGAAATCCAAAGAGTTGTCACCAGGCCAAGAGATGACAGTAGATATTTAAGTTCTCCAATCAGGACACCTGTTTCAGAGATAAATGTATATGAGGGGAATTCTCCTAGGTTCGGGGAGATTTCCTCTCACTTCCTTGGACCTCAAAAACAAGATGTCAAGGGGAATCTCCCCAATGAGATACAGACAGCAAAAAAATAAGCTGTTAAAGGGACAGAGAATGAGAGGAAATCTAAATTGTTACCACTTTCACCAGAACAGTAGAGGGCCATCTTTCCTTTAGTCTCTCACCATCTCCTGTAGCATGCCTGTAGTCTTTAACCATCTATGTTAGCATGCCTGTAGTCTCTGACCATCTCTTGTAACATGCTTGTAGTCTCTGACCATCTTTTGTAGCATGCCTGTAGTCTTTCCCCATCTATGTTACCATGTCAGTAGTCTCTGACCATCTCTTGTAGCATGCTTGTAGTCCCCGACCATCTTCTGTAGCATGCCTGTAGTCTTTCACCATCTATGTTAGCATGCCTGTAGTCTCTGACCATCTCTTGTAGCATGCTTGTAGTCCCTGACCATCTTCTGTAGCATGCCTGTAGTCTCTTATCATCTCATGTTCCCTGTCAGCAGTTTCTGACAGATTTCTGTAGCATGGCATTCACTGAATATTTTGTGCAGTCCTTAAGTGATCTCAGGGGATGCAATCGAGGCCCCTATATAGTAAGTTGACTACCATTCTTAACGCTTAGGTTAGGTTATCTCTTTTTCACTCTATCCAAAGCTAGAAAAAGTTTTGCTGGAGTTACACTTTAATTGTATGCATTGAATGATACCATAGTATGTGCTGCGTGTGGAACATTCAGCCCTGTGTTTACCATAGATTGAACCAGGCACGTGCACAGCACAACATCAAAGATGGCGCTGGTCAATGTATTCTTGATTTGTTCCTTCATCTTCACTAACATTCTACCATTAGAAATGGGGAATGCTAATGCTAAGCGCATTTTAACTTTTACACTGACCTGCATCTGCTCCACCACCACCTGGCCCTGCATGCCTCTCCAGCTGTGCGGGTTGGCACGGTTGTGGAGCGCTGAATTGCTCGCTCATTCTGCAGTGTGTTCAGCAGAAGAGACAACACTGAGCCTTGTTTGTGAAATGTGCCCAAACTGAGCTCTGTCAATGGGAAGCCTCTGAGTGCGGGACCACAATGTGTCATTCTCATCGGTTCTCATAAAACGGCACAGTGTCCTTTTAGCGGGACGTGAAAGACTGCAGTGTAAGGAAAGCTTCATGTTGACAAACATCGCTAGCCTGAAATGTGTAAGGTTATGTTTGTTTAGCTCTGTCGCGATGTGATTCAACAGAAATTGTATTCATAGTAAATAAAACCCAAAATGGGTTCAGATAAGGGTAAAAAGTAGCATTTATTAACAAAAATCACCAACTGCTTGGGAAATATTCAGGTTCTTGTACCACAGAATGTTGATGTTATTGGCATCAACGGAATTATATCTGCAAAGGGTTAAAAATGTAATTCTATTATTAGCAGTACTCATTAATACATCAATAAATGTATTTCCTACATCCAAACAGTTAAGTACCTGATTTTGACCAGACATCAGCCTCTTGCAGTTCCTGTGTAGTAGAGCTCAGAAAGTTGCAGTGCAAGCGGGTAGTCAGTTCTTGCACTGACAAGAAGCAAGCTGATAGGGAGAACATGAAGAGCGACAGAAAGATGAGCTCTTCACTGCCCAGTCACAGGATGCAGCCAGTCCAGGATAACTTGGGCTAAGAGAAAGTGGGTTGAATGATGCCACCATTCAGACTGAGGCCATCTATCAGCAGAAAAAAGTACTGCAGAGGAAATCTCTAAACCAAAAGTGAATATATTACAAGAGCTAGTTTTGTTATTTTCTCTTTTAATGGGCTACTTGTTTTTATCTTGTTATTTTAGGCTGCAGTTCTGCTACGATGGAAATCTATAGTCATAGCATACACTTTCATTTTAGAACATCAGCATTGTAATAACAATACAAACAAGAGTTATTTTTGACAATCCAATAGAAGCTTACTTGAAAAATCTCCTGTCATTTAGTGAGTGCTGCTTGTCTGCTGGCCATCTCTTTCCACAACTTCCTGGATTCCCTGCATGCTTTGCAGCTTCTCCTCTGCTATTTATTTTCAATTTCTAAGTACTACATATCCCATGGTACCTTGCTGCCTGCAAGTAGTGATTCCTGTACTGACTTGCCTCCTGAAGCTCCTCCTCTCAACAGGACATAGTGACTACAGGTCACAGAATTAATTTATTTCTTTATTTTTATTATTATTATTAGATTGTAAGCTCCCAGAATCAGGCCCTCCTAACTCTCTTGTATTGAACTGTGTTGTTGCTGTATTGTCTCCCATTATGTACAGCACTGAGCAGGGGCGGACTGACAACCCATGGGGCCCCCGGGCAATAGGGGATCATGGGGCCCCTGTGTCCTTGCCCAAACTCAAAAAAGCCTATGAAAAAGGTACCAGGGGCATCTCATGGGGCCCCCTACTGACCCCGGGCCCTCGGGCAGTGCCGAGTTTCCAAATGGTCAGTCCGTCCCTGGCGCTGAGCAAACTGTTGGCGCTATATAAATCCTGTATTATAATAATAATTAGTAGTTGTACTTATATAGCGCCGTCAATTTACGCAGAACTTTACATATATATTGTACATTCACAACAGTCCCTAACCCTCAAGGGGCGTACAATCTAAAGTCCCTAACTCACATTCAAACATACACATACTAGGGACAATTTAGACAGGAGCCAATTAACCTACCAGCATGTCTTTGGAGTGTGGGAGGAAACCAGGGTACCCGGAGGAAACCCACGCAGGCACAGGGAGAACATGCAAACTCCAGGCAGGTGGTGCCGTGGTTGAGATTGAAACCAACAACCCTAGTACTGCCAGGCGGAAGTGCTAACCATATGCTGCCCATAGAAGCAAATGTACGGGGATCTTCACAAAGTACGATTACAAAAGTTCAGATGAATAGGAACAGGCTAAAAATGATTACAATGCATTGTGGAAATGATTAGAATGATATTTAAAATGTCAACCATAAATATGTTTTAAAGGAAATGCGTACAGGTAGAACTGTACAGGATTGCTGCCCTTCTTCTGAAAAAGCTTGTTGCCTGGCTTCAAGACATGCAGTGAGTGGAGTCATATAAAATCAGACTTCCTGATCTGCATCGAATTGTCACAAGTCCGCAGTTTGGTGGGAGCTTGGGATACCTAAAGGAACAACCTTTACATGTATGTGTGTGTGCACAGAGTGCAATGGTGCTGGTCCATGAAGTCAGGGGGCACAAGCAGTACTGATGTATTTTTACAGTTTTATTGTTTCTATAGTCCCAACAATTTACACAGTGCTTTACATTCTTTACACTCACCAGTCCTATTGATAGTGATGTCTTATTACAGGCCTTTTAGGTCTTATGCACACAGAGCGTTTGCCCATCTCTCTTAGATGCCTTTCCTCCTGGCAGCAACGTTTTTGGCAGAAATAAAAACGCTTGTCACTTACAAGCTCATCTAGACACATTTAGGCACGTCAAGCACTTGGGCGTTCATTTAATTGGTCAGAATAATTATAACTATTCTGGCCATTGAGATGAGTATAAAAATATTTATTCTGGCCATTGAGATGTATACTGCTCAAACGCTTACCGTATTTGCCGGCGTATAAGACGACTGGGTGTATAAGACGACCCCCTACTTTTCCTGCTAAAATGTAGTGTTTGGGCTATACTTGCCGTATAAGACTACCCCTCTTCCAATGCACACCAGTGGGAGGAATAGTGCCCCATCATTGGTATTAGTGGCAGGAATAGTGCCCCATCATTGGTATTAGTGGCAGGAATAGTGTCCCATCATTGGCATTAGTGGCAGGAATAGTGCCCCATCATTAGTGTCAGTGGGGGGAATAGGTGCCCCATCATTGGTATCAGTGGCAGGAATAGTGCCCCATCATTAGTATCTGTGGGGGGAATAGGTGCCCCATCATTGGTATCTGTGGGGGGAATAGGTGCCCCATCATTGGTATCAGTGGCAGGAATAGTGCCCCATCATTGGTATCAGTGGCAGGAATAGTGCCCCATCATTGGTATCAGTGGGGGGAATAGTGCCCCATCATTGGTATCAGTGGGGGAAATAGTGCCCCATCATTGGTGTCAGTTGGAGGAATAGTGTCCCAACATTGGTGTCAGTGGGAGGAATGGTGTCCCATCATTGGTGTCAGTGGGGGGTGGAATAGTGCCCCATCATTGGTGTCAGTGGGGGGGGGAATAGTGCCCCATCGTTGGTGTCAGTGGGGGTGAGGAATAGTGCCCCATCGTTGGTGTCAGTGGGAGGAATAGTGCCCCATCATTGGTGTCAGTGGGAGGAATAGTGCTCCATCATTGGTATCAGTGACACCAATGATGGGGCACTATTCCTCCCACTGACACCAATTACACTTGCTGACCCTGTTCTAGTATGGTGCTGCTGCAGCCAGCATATGTGGTTGCAGCAGCACCTCTACACTGAACACTTACCTGCTGCTCCTGCACTCGATTTTCGTGGGGCTGCTCGGCTCCGCCCCCTCACCGGTGATTGGCCGCCTGTGTGCCTTTCCTGAGCTACAGTTCTGGAGGCCAATCACCGGTGAGGAGGCGGAGCCGAGCAGCCACGCGAACATCCAGTGACCGAACTGAAGGAGCAGCCGCGCTTCCTGGACCGGATCGTCGTGTGACCGGAGCCAGGTAAGAAACAGCCCCTGCCCACCCCTGTACTTAGTGTCCCTTCCGTTGGAAGGGGGAGGGCGGCGGCGGCACCGCACCGCCCCCCTAAAAAGTGTCAGTATGCCGTATACCGGCGTATAAGACGACCCCCGACTTTTGAGAAGATTTTCAAGGAGTAAAAAGTCGTCTTATACGCCGGAAAATACGGTAACTCATCTAGCATTAATGCATGTTTATATGTTTTTCTGCCAAAACGCAGCTGCTCCTGATTGTGCTGGCAGTGGGTTTCTTTTCCTTCCTCTAACCCCTCTGTGTATAAATGCCTATCAATGCCTTCATGTGCATGGGAACTTAGACTAACATGTAGGAGTGTTTAGAGGCAGAAAAAGAAAAAAAAAAAAACACCAGATGCCCCTAACAGCAGCGCTACAAATATCCAGTGTGCATGAGGCCTTAGGCCCCATGTACACGGCACACTTCTGAACGATGGAAACTGACTGCTGGAAAATGTAGGTTAAAAAACGTCTGTTTAGCTGCATTTGCATAACACATGTATGCGCTTTTATGCACGTTTGCGTTTAGAAGCGTTTTTTTGAAGATAAGCACAGAAGAACCTCCCAAATGCCCAGAATGTACTAAAAAAGTAGTAAATTATTAACTATTTCAGACTGTTTCAGAGAAATACAGAGAGTAGAAGCAGAAGTATGTGTTGAGATTAGCTTAGGTGTGAGTTGCTCATGAACATTTCTTTTGTTTCCAAGGGTGGGAAAGGGGGTCTGGTGAAGTGAGTCATTAAGGCCACCTGGCAGGGGGCTTCATGAGGAATTTGAGGTGTGAATGGTCATTAACATATCTTTTGTTTCCAAGGGCGGGAGAGGTCTGAGGTTTGAAGTGGTCATTACGATGTGTGACAAGCTTGGTACCACGAAAACGCTTTGCATGCCTTTTTCATGATGAAAAAAGGCTCTGGACAACAGCAGGAACTGGAAGAGTTAAACAATAATTTCAAACGCAAACGCTTATAAACGCTATTTGCCTCGTTTACAAGTGTTTTGTGTTTGAAACGCTGCTAAAAATAGACTGCTGAACGCAAGTTTTCTGCGTTAAAAAAAACCCACTGTGAACTCAAATGCCTGTAAACGACAGTAAACAAAAATGTGTACACGGACACATAGGAAAACATTAGGGAGAGTTCAGGGGCTGCTGAAAAAAAACGCTGAACAGCTCCTAAACGTGAGTTTATCAGCTGCATTGTACATGAGCCCTTACAGTGTGACAGTAGTAAATGTGATGAATTTATTGTGCCTTTCTAATGGTCAAACTTCTAACATTAAGCCTGGGTTCACACTGATGTGGTGCGGAATTCGCTCTGGTTTCAATGTGAATTCCACACTGCATCACAAACACACCCCGTTCATGTGAACCGCTGCAGGTGTGTATGTTAACAACACCCCGAAATCGGTTCACAAAACGCTGTGCGATGTGCACAATCTAATCACATGGGTGTGAATATCCATGTGATCTGATTCTATTGTGCACCAAATAAAGGGTCCTGCACATTTTTGGTGTGCATGCAGTGCAATTTGGGCCATACAAAATCTATGGCTCAAATTGCACCGTACAGAATTCGCATGTGATTTGCACAGGACTGCGGTGCGGGTCCTGTGCGAATCACATGCGATATGCCGCACCACAGAAGTATGAACCCAGGCTCAAGGATAAGTTTACCTGTGGGAACATGTTACATGTTCCAACAGTAAAGGAAGAGCAAACCCAGATGCTCCTAAATACATTTGTTAAGGTAATGCACTAGGCCGGGGTGCCCTCTGTTTTCTTTACTATGTTACATGTTCCACCCGTTTTTAGGGTAGAACATGTAACGTGTTCCCGATCCTGCAGCCGCCGCCCGCTCCCCCTCCCGTACTAGCTGTCAGTTGTCAAAAACAGCGTGGCCATGCGGGGCCCCACCCACACGACCCCATCATTCAGTGTTTTGTGAATGAATGGACTACAAGTCCCCACAGCCTTAAAGGAGAAGTTCACCTTTTTGGGCAGAATTTCACTTTTCATAATAAATACAAGCGTTTTCCAGTTCCATTTCTGGCTCAGCCATCAAAGTGTGCTTTTCTCCCACTTACCTCATCCACAGGATATTTCTTTTGTCAATTTCTGGGCAATTTTGAATGTATTTTCAAATTGCATCATTTCCTGTCGATGGTCTCTCAGCATTCACTTCCTGTAGGCCACATCCCCGACGCCTTGACTTCCTGGTTGCATCACTAAAAATGGTGTGATATTGTGTGTTCACCACTCTGGACCACACCTCCCTCATTACAATGCTGCCTTCCTCCCATCAGCTATGTAGTACAAGGGCCTGTCTGATTTGATACAAATTGAATGGATTGTTCAGGTGTGTTCTCCTATTCCATAGTTCTGGTAAATCTAAAGAGAATTGTACACAGATTGTACACTGTATGGCCATCTTTATGCAAGTACGTAGGAAGGAGTAGACTAGGGTTGCCACCTCATCCCTTTAAACCCAAACACATATGAATTACACAGGTTCTGGGGCTAATTTATTGCAGATAAGGTACTAAGTGAGTTTAATTAGCACCTTAATCAGCCACAGAAGCTGTGTAATTAATATGTGTTCAGTTTTAAAGGGATGAGGTGGCAACCCTAAAGTGGATGGAGACACTCAGTTGTCAGGCCCCGTTCACATCTCCACGTAGTGAAGACTTACATTCCCGCATGCGTTTGTTTTGAAGCATTTTATGCATTGTCATGCATAAGGCAGCCCATTCACTTGAGGCTGCCCTACAGGTAACAATTGCCACAGAAGACTCCAGGACTTTTTTTTGGAGCGTTACCAGTTTTTAGTGTGTTTGCCGCACTTGGGGTGCCTTTAACATGTAATGACAACACAAACACGATGTACATTTGCAGTGTGTTTCTGAAACGCATGGCAACACATGCATTTTCTGTACAGATTGCCATGCATCCAGAAACACACAGATGTGAATGGAGCCTCACTGTTGTGTGTAAACACACTAATTTCACTTTCAGGCCCCATTCACACCAAGAGTAAGGGGAGCGCATGTTTTTTGGCTAATCTTTGCAGTGACACACATAGGGCAGCCTGTTGATTTCGATGGGCTGCGCTACACGTAGCAAAGGCTCATGGGAAATTTTGGCGTGATGCGTGTTGCACATTTTTTACTGCATGTTTTGCTGCATCTGTCAACCATTTTTTTCATGTGGCAAAACGTGTGCTTGTTTCCGTGTTTGGTGTGCCATTAACAATTAATTAGACTGAAAGCACAACTAGGTCATTGTAAGTGTATAAAGGTGGCCATACACCATACAATCTAATTGTACAATCTCTGTATGATCTTCTTTAGATTTACCAAAACTATATAATCGGAGGACACAGCATCTATGCAATCACTCGGCCTGAGCCCATCTGTAGACATGCTGGGGTAGCCAGGCAAATGCACGTGGGCGGAGATCCTGGGGATGCTGTAAAAAATAGTTGATGGGTGAAGAGTGTGTACTAATGAGGTCAGGGTAGGATGTGTGTGCTAATGAGATCAGCTGGTAATCTGCTTCCGGGGTCCTACTGGCTCTTCTGTCCTCTGTCTACATTCCAGGAAATGAAAAAGCTTTCTAAGAAATTTACCAAAGGCTAAGGTAAGGCCTTGCTCTCCAGATCAAAGACAGCTTGAATATTTTTGCAACTGAGCTTCATTAATGGTATGTTGGTGCATAGGGGAGATGGATTTTATTTAAAAAAAAAGCAAACAGCCTTTAACGTCTGTCGCCTTATAGTCCTCAATGAACTACCATGGCGCTGTGAGTACTGTGGTAGTTCATTGAGTCTTCTTGTCAGCAAGTATCGACTTGCCCGTATGAGATGTACAAGCAAGCAGATACACTGACAGTGTACAGGAGGCCTGCATGGCATCAGCGATCTACTGACCGCTGGTGCAATGCTTTACAGGATCCTAACACAAAAAAAAAAAGTGCATTTATTATTTTTTGTAGAAAGGTGAGCATATCCTTTAAAACTCCATTGAAAACAATTTATTGCATTTTGTCCAGTGACAACTGCACTCTCCCATTTTCCTACAAACTATCTTTTCTGGATTATTTTTTACATTTGTTGAAATATGGTGATACATAGAGAAACTGCCCAGACCAAATTTTAAAAATATGCAAACTTTTTAAGTTATTATCTCCCCTAAAAAGCATGGTGCAAAGTAAATGAGCATGGATAATACAATGTATGGAAATAGGCACCTAAGTGTAATCAAGGCCAACCTTGGGTTTAATGGAGGCCCTGTACAAGATTTTTTCTGGCGTTTTCCTCCTCCCTAAAGCTGGGTACATACGGATCGAAATTCAGCTGGTTCAGCAAGAACCAGCCTAACTTCGATCTTTGCATAGCCCTCCCCGTTCGACAGAAGCCGATCAGATTGCCTTCTGATGAACCGACCTGCTGGAAATTTTTTATTCAGTCAGCAGCTGCAGCCAGTCGACTGCAGCACCGATCAGTGTATTCTGACAGTGGATGAGTCCTTGCAGCGGCGATTCCTGCATCCACCTGCTGGCTAAGCAAAAATAAGGATCTGTGTGTACCCAACTTTAGTAAAGCACAAAGCATACTTGAGAAGTTAAACAAATTTAATAAACAAAGTAATCACACGCAGCAATATTATATCACTCAGTATAGCCACCGGCATAATATATTGACAATACACAATATTTTACATACAGCAACTGAAATATAATACTGAGCACTACAATGCCATATTGCTTAGCCAATTTATTAAACAGCATAATCAATGACATAATATAACCAGCATATTATCTAAAGTCAGTGGTGTTACTAGCATATTTGAAACCTGAAACAGGTTATTTGTTAACACCCCCTCCTCCTCAACATTTTTTTCAGTAATAATCATAAATTAAATAAATACTAGTAATGGGCAAAAAAAAACAACAGAGGTGACAAATTTCTTTATCTGACTTTTGTATATATAATAATGACAATGTAGCGCTACCCCCAGAGGAGCTGCTTTGTTTGATGGGTCTAGTCTGCCAAGACTCCTTAAACCACTTGGTCCCCACTGACACACCTGGTTATAGATCGAAGACTGCTTACACCTGTGTAAGTTAAGCATTAGTATATTACCATTCTAAAACAGTACACAGAAAGCTGGATGTTAGATAAAGTAAGTATATTGTAGTAAGGTAAGTCAAACACAATGCACAGACCAGTAGACAGGCACTTGAACATGATTAAAGATGCTGTATTACATAATGCGAACACTGACCAATAAGATGGCAATCAACTGCACTGCAGTATTGCTAAACCGAATTTTAACTGATACACAGGGTTAAGAGTAATGACATTACCTAACACAAAAAATAAAGGTCCTCATGTGTACACTATGCATACATCCCCAATAGTAAATGGGTGTATGCGTTCCTGAGAGGACTACCCCTGGGAATGGTTGTAACATACCTGGCGCCTTAACTAGCAAATTTATGTTGGATAACATTGGGGCCCTCTGTATGGTGGTGCATGTGTTACTGTCTCTGTAAACGTTATGTGGATGATTGCTGGGCTGCTAAGTAAGGGCAGTCTCCCCTGGCATTAACTGTAGGCAGTAAGGGGTTCATCTCAGTTGTTCCGCTCAGCACTCCTGGTATGCAATCCGGTCCAGTACACTTGGTGGACTGTTGTCTCAGAAGGTTCAGTCCTCAAGATCAGGTCCTCACAAGGCTCAGTCCCAGCATTAGACTCTCACCTGCTCTCTCAGAATCAGTCCCTCTGAAGGTGAGCACACACACGTAGGAGCAGTAGCTCTGTGCCCCACAGTCCATCTCACAAGAGGATCTCAGTGTGTCAGGAATGGACTTGCCAGTGGTGGTGGGACTCACCTGCCTTGTGGGCTGCAGTACCAGGGCTGGCCAGCGGGTGCTCTCAGCAACCAGAGGCTCACTCCTGCAATGAGCCATCACCTGAGGCTGATTACAGCAGGTGTATTTAAGGAATGGCCAGGCCTGTGATCAGGGCCTTGGTGTATTTTTCCCATGAGCCCCTGTACCTGCATCCTGTCTGCTTCCTGCCTGATCCTGATTCTGCTTTAATCCTGACTCTGCATGAACTCTGCCTGTCCTGACCTCGGCTATTCCTGACTACGCTTCCGCCTGCTCCTTGTACCTTGCCTGCCTGTTTGCTACCGACCCGGCCTGCCCGACTACGTTTAGTATTGTTCTTATTGTTATCTGTTGGAGTTTGATTGCACGGTGTTTATGTTTAGTCTTGCACTGCGTTTATGTACTGTTTAGTCTTTAATAAATTGTATTGTTTATACTATACCTGGAGCTTGTGTTTCCCTGTGTCAGTCCACACATTTCTGGTCATACCCGGATCCCTAACACAGTGGCTCAGTCCTCCGCCTCTACAGAGACAAAACACAGCTCTAATCCTCACCAGGCTCTCTCCCAATGTAGGTACACACAGCAGCAGATCCACACGCTTTGGTTTTCCTGCACTGTCTGCCCAGATATCCTCAGAATTCCCTGGGAAAAGAATGATCAATCCTCCTTTTTAAAGAAGGGAATCATTGGTATTGAAGTCCACAGCTCCATCAGCCTTTACTCAATTGTATTGTACATTATTGCTTGATGACTACATGTCCCAGAGTCCTCAGTGACTGCATCATCACTTACCACTGATTGGACTGATTGGATTCACGCCACTGCTGCTAGGAGGGAGGGGGGAGAAGCAGGAGCAAGGGGAGATGACATACAACTTGCTGAGCAGAGGGAAGTAAGGGAGAAAAGGACAGCTGAAGTACACACAGCCCAGCGGTCCTCTCAGCCGGCAACACAGTGGTGAAGGGGGGAGCAGCACACAGCCCAAGGGGCACACAGCTACACAAGTAAAATAAATAAAACTCAAGCATTTACAAGGCAAAACATTTGAATATTCACACATTGGTTTATTAGTGTTCGGCCTTCAAGGGATTCAGTCATAGTAATAAGGTCTTCTAAATAATGTTGACTTAAAGTAGAACTATAGGCCCTCCCTTACTCCTTTAGAGTAAGGAAGGGTTATAACCCCTGTCAATTTTTTTTGGTCATCTGTGTACCATTGGGGAGATTTACCTTCACTTCCTGTCCCATAGCCAAAACAGGAAGTGAGAGAAAATACCTGCAAATTAAGGAAATCATTTGGGTCACCAGAACTATTTTCCCCATTGGAAGATATCCCCTCTCTTCCTGTTCCAGGGACAACCGAAAATTTAGGATTTTCTTTTATTTTCACTTTCAATGATAATGGTGAACAGAACAAATAGAGAGGGTGAATCGCCCTATCGGGGGCACAGACAGCGACAAAAACCTGACATGTTCTAATCTGTCTCCACGCTGTCCAAAACTGAAAAAAAAAATTGCCTTTAGTTATATTTTAATATGTAGGCAAACAATGGCAATATGCAAATACAAATGGAAAAATCACATACAATACTCAGGTAACAGTCAATTGTTACAAGGCATCAGCGACTAAGGAGTAATCATTGTAATGCACGGGCGACAAACAGGTAGCCTTTGTATACAAGGGTAACAAGCAAACAATCACTACAATATGCAGGCAGCAAGTGGGCAATTGTGACAATTGTGGACAACAAATGGGAAATTGTGACAATATGCAGGAAATAAATGGGCCCTCATGAAGATATATGGGCAATCTCATCAGCACCAATTCACCCAAGCAAAATTCTCGCAACTTCCACAACCCACCCCCCAAGTATAAATACTCTCAACTAGCGGCACAAATCTCCCCTTTCACTCAGCAAATATCCTCTTAGCAGACCTTAGGTGGAGAACATTACCTGGCACAGATTAAGAAGTCGTCCAAGACTTTCCCTTGATTTTGTCATGTAACATGTCAAAGCCAAGAAATAGCCTTGGAGAGCCACCCTCCACTCTATACCAGTCTGCATCAGGCACATCCCCACTATGTAGGTACTTCTGCAGAGCAGCAGGCAAAGTGACTCGTGATTTTGCAGGGACCCAAGAATAGTGAGAATGTATTGGGTGGGTGTCTGCAGGGTCCTCACAGGGCAGGGGTGATAGATCACACATCCAAAAGGATGGCCATGAGTGTAATATTCTTATGCTTTCATATGCCGAGCTTTCCTTCAGTCAATCCAACCAAATACATGCGTGTTAACATTTGCATGTTGGAACATCTTTTATTCTAAAACCTTTAGTACAGTAGTGATAAAACTTAGAATAGAGCTAGGCCAGCTAAACCATAGAAAGTAATTAGTGCTATTTTTAAAGCCTCTTGGTTGTGTTAAATAATGCATGAAAAACACAATTAGGAGTTCATATGTGAACAAGACCTAAGCCTTAATACGATTATGAGAATCTGATTAAACAAATAGCAAAACAAATGTTGTTTCTTTGTTTCACTTTACTTTATAAAAATACACTGAACATTCTGTACACTCAGAGAATGAGTAGATCAGTTGTAGCATTTACTATGGCCTTCGTATGTGCTTGTTGCGGGATCATATATGCCTACTGAATATTATTTTAGGGATGTTCCCTTTGTAAAAAGCGTTCAATATTGTTTACTTCTACACACATTATACATTATTATAGTTTAATTCTTCTTATATAACCACAGACATTGGTGGTCAGAGGAAGAATGCCTCTTACATCGAAAATCAGTTAAAAGAGTGCACAGTTTCATTGCACGTCACTGGGAAGAATGCCCCTTACAGTGGTGGTTAGTGGAAACAATGCCAGCCTTACAGACAGCTTACAAATATCCCTAGTGTTATAGCACAGGCTTGGACAAGTGACCTTGGTCCTGGAACTATGCAGGCACCATCAGATGGTAGGTCAATTCAGCCACAGCTCAAAGAACCCCTAGCAACCTCTAGGGCAGTGGTTCTCAACCACTGGACCATGGTTCCTATCTATTCCAACAGCTCTCTGTGCATTTTTCCAAACTTTGTTCCTCTTCACAAGTGCTTACTGCTCACTTGTAGTGTCTGGCTGTGCCAGTTTGGATAAATTTCCATTCTATTCCATGCGTCACCACCTACTGGAAACCCAATCAAGTGCTTGTTCCAGCACTGGTCACAATGATCTGTGTGAAGTCGAATACTTTTATCATATGAGTATAAACTTTATTTTTTTCTGCTGGAGCAAAGGTTTAGAAGAATTTACCAGGCTCTGGTCTCACAAAGGTTGAAAACTATTGCTCTGGGGGAACCCTGGTTGAGAATCACTGATTTATGATGACCTTTAAGTAGACTTTTCAAATGTGACAGGTAGAAAAATAAACACAGGTATATTCAAAAAGTGAAGGTTTTCTATCTTATAGAAACAATCTAGAATTGTTAATTGTACCAAAGTATTACCTTTATTCTTGTATTCCTCATGATAAACAGCAATGCACTTCCTGACATATGAGTGCACCTAAGCCCTCCAGTTGAGTAGCTTCATAGTTGTATATGTAGTGTGAGATCTCCTGAGGCATTGCAGCCTCTGATTTCTAATCTCAGCAGATTTGGAGTGAGATTTGGTGATGTCATTACTGTGCTGCTCATTGTTCTCCTTGCTGGAGAGGAAGCTGTCCATGAGGATCTTCAGTGGAAGGAACCCCTTGCTTCATACATTCTGTGGATCTGTGTTTTCTGAGCCCCTCCTATTGATTCCCTCTCCAACCATCAGATCACCAGTCATCAGTGGGGGCATGAAAAAGCAAAGCCTTGCAGCTCTACAAAGATGGCTGACTCCACAAAGAGACAAGACATGGTAAGTCAGTAATGGAGAAAGGACCAGCTACAGGCAATACTGACAAGTAGCTATTTGCCTTCTGCTTGCTTTTCTTGTGCAAAGTTTCCACAGTACAGGTTCTTTACAATCATATAGCAATATGTGTCTGCATGTACATTTTACCTTTGTTATATTTCTAAGCACTATGGGCACACTGGGCACTCAGTATTCTAATAGAAGATTATATTTCTGAAGGTGGAGCTCTGACATGCAGCCACCCTCTTAATCCATCTGACCGTCAGAGAGGAGCATGCTGCAAAGGGGGAATGCCAGAGCTCAAACTTCAGCAATGGTAGATGTTTTTATACTGAGAGCCCCAGGCTTGAGGGATTCTTCACTTCAGTAGGTATTTTTTAAAAAGTGTGTGAAATCACCTCTTGATGGCTGCCTTTAGCTTTTTGTGTCAGGTTTACTATCTTTCATATATGGCAGGTTTGTTTGGACAAAATAAGGCTTTCTCACTTTAAAATGGTAGTATTTAGATTTTTACTTCCAGGTAAAAGCTTTCAATAAAGCTTACCTGTAGGTTAAATGAATATCTCCTAAACGTGTACCGTCTAGGAGATATTCGCTTGGTTAGCAGCCGTGATGTCACCGGCGCATGCGCTCTGAAAAAACAACATAGTCGTGCTACTCCTTCAAAGCTCTGTACAGTGGCCGTGACTCCCACGCACATGCATGGGAGTGACGTCATCATGGCCTCTGCAGCGGTGACAGCGTGCCGCTAGAGGGCTTAATTTCAAGGTAAGTCTTTCATAATGGGCTAGTATGCAATGAGCACATTATGACATTATCTTGCAAAGAGAGGTTTTTTTCAGTTTAAAGTTTACTACAGCTTTAAAGATGTACTCCAGACACAAAAAAACCCCAAAAACATGCATATGTTCATGTAAAAAACATTAACTGTATTTTCAAAAGCGACTAGTAATAAGTACCCACATTTTACATTGAATTAGCCTTATGCAGTCCACCATATGACAAAGCTCATACAGGAAGAGAAGCAGCACAAAGAGCCAATCAGTTGAGCTGCAATGCTCATGTGCTAACAAAGGACATGCTGATAGGAGGAGACAGCAGAGTGCTAGAGAAATGAGCCCATCAGTCTGCTGCTACTTTTTCATCAAAATGAGACAACAGGATAGACAGAAGGTTCTTTGTCTACTCTCTTGTGTATTTCATCTTGGTACTTACTTATGTGCCTTGGATTAAGCTTTAAGCTTCATAAATCAAACTTTTATGCACATAAAATTACATGTCACCAATAAATCTAAGATTATGAAATTCTAATTCTGTTCTAGTGTAAGTAACACACATTGAACTGTAACCAAAAACAAAAGCTGTTCAAATTAAACCACTCCAACCTTTGGCATGGTTTTATTGTCAAGCACTGTAATTCTGTAGTGTAACTTTCCTAACACGTTGTTCAATAGCATTCTGTTTAATAGGAATTCCGATATAAACACAAGATGGAGCTGTTAGCTGTTCTATATAAAGCAAAGGCTGCGGAGCTCACTACATCCTGTGTACCCAGAATTCCCTGCCAGTGACGCCATGTTTTAGTGAGGTGTAGGGTTGGGTTTACAGTTTTTCCATGCTCTCATGCACACCTCCTCCATGGCAGTAAACACAATAGGCGTTAATGATTTTCTAGCTTTGTTATACTCCCTGGGCGCCTGTTATCAGCCCTGTCCAAAGTCCAAGGGCGAGGCGGGCTCTGGAGGTGTGAGGTTGGCTAGGCAAGGCTTACCCAGCACATGGTATATGGCACACATTAGCATTTCCGCACCTGTACACCCAGAAAGGGGAAGCGGAAGCCAGCCCATGTCCTTGACTTTACAACGGTGGGGGACTTCCTTACTGTCAACTACACCTGCCAAATTCATTTTTTTTTCTTATATCAGAATGGCAGATTCAATATTTGCTGACAATCAGACAAATATTAAAGGTCAGTGTTAGAAGTAAGTAAGCAAATGCAACGACCGTACGAATATCAGAAAGATATGACCACTGGTGAAGAAGACAAATTAAGTACTTTATAGCAACTTGCTGTCATTGTCCAGATGTAGGGAGAGCTTTTTGTAGTTATTATAGGAGCATTACAGATATCAAGCTTTCTAACCCAGAATGTTATGTAACAAAATTGTAATAAATGGGTTAATCTTTTCAGGTGCAAGGTAGTTCCATTGAAAATACTGTACAGTACATAGCTTCGGCAGGGCTGATCGGTCTACAGTATTTATAAAGGATGCTGGACATTCATCTGATTGTATTTTTTTTAGAAATCACCCATCATTTTCAAAGGGGATTATCCCGTGACATTATCATATTAAAGTGTTACTAAACCCAGGACCCTGCATTCACTATATCTGGTCTCCCACAGTACACACAACATGGAAATGCACATATTTTAGTTAATATGCACTGCTAAATACCTTTTCTCATCAGCAGTCCTGTGACTTATATCAGTGTGCAGCAGAGCACATGTTAAAGCTTGTAGGAGGAGTTTCCATTGTGCTCTAGGAGGATGCAGAACCCCTGATCTCTGTCTGGACAGTGCTGATTGACCCTGTGCTGATCGCATGCACTCTCCCATAAAAAAAAAACTCTCTAGCAATACACATCAAACTGAGCATGTGCAGAGTGTCTCCTTATGATATGTCTTATCAGGAGATAAGACGGGGTTAATGGCAGAAGGGGTAGACCAGAGAAGTCAGGATCAAACAACGGTTTTTACACAATGGAGAGGATTAACCCCTTAGGTTCCACAGTGAGTATAACAAGCATGCTTTACTGCATATACAGACTGATTTTACTGTTGTGGGTTTAAGAACACTTTAAACAACATTCCCTGATCAGCAGGAACATACAAGATACAGTTGAGTTTAAAGGTCTGCATACCCTGGCATAAATCGTGACATTTTGGTATTGATATTGAAAATATGACTGATCACGCCAAAAACTGTCTTTTATTAAGGATAGTGATCATATGAAGCCATTTAACATCACATAGTTGTTTGGCTCCTTTTTAAATCATAATGATAACAGAAATCACCCAAATGACCCTGATCAAAAGTTTACATACCCTGGAATGTTTGGCCTTGGTATAGACCGGGTGTCGGCAACCCGCGGCTCCGGAGCCGCATGCGTCTCTTTTTCACCTTTCCTGCGGCTCCGGAGCACACTGCCCACCAGGTGACAGGCAATAGGGTCGGCAAGCCGTGGCTCTTTTAATGCAGATCTTCTGTGTGCCGGGCGCCCGCTGGCAAACATTGGCTGTCAGGATGTAGGCGGGGCAGCCCGGATGTAGGCGGGGCAGCGTGACGAACTCCTCTCCTCTCACAGTCCGCCCTGAAGACCAGAACGGCGCGGGAACCCAGCGAGAGGAACGCGCGGAGCAAAGGTAAGTGAATTCACACAATATGGGGAATGAATTACTATGGGGGATGAATTACTATAGGGGGGATGAATTACTATAGGGGGGATGAATTACTATATGGGGGATGAATTACTATAGGGGGGATGAATTACTATGGGGGATGAATTACTACGGGGGATGAATTACTATATGGGGGATGAATTACTATAGGGGGGATGAATTACTATAGGGGGGATGAATTACTATGGGGGATGAATTACTATATGGGGGATGAATTACTATATGGGGGATGTATTTTCAGTTTTAAAAATGTTTCTCTCAAAATAAATTTCAATCGTGGTTTTGGCGAGATTTGGCTCAGTCGAAAAAAAAGGTTGCCCACCACTGACCTAAGGCTATGATTGTGATTATGACGATACACAGTGGCCCTGATTAACCCTTTGCTTACTGGGCCCTTAAACCCCCTTCATGACCAGAGCGTTTTTTGCAATATATGCAATGTCGGATTTGTTTTAAATGTTGCAATGGTTTTGCGGCTCCCAGTCTTTTTTTCCCTCTCGGAAACGGGTCCAAGTGGCTCTTTATGTCTTAAAGGTTGCAGACCCCTGGTATAGACACAGGTTAAAATGGCAATTAAAGGTTTCCCACATCTATGGCTTTTTAAATTGCAATTATGTCTGTGTATAAATAGTCAATGGGTTTTTAAGCTCACGTGGATGCACTGAGCAGGCTAGATACTGAACCATGGGGAGCAGAAAAGATCATGTATTAAAAAGAGGAAAATTCTGGGATCAAAGAAAAACCCACAGCTAACCTCAGGAGAAATACAGGCTGCTGTGGAAAAAGACGGCGTGGTTGCTTCAAAGTGCACAATATGACAATACTTGAACAAAAATGACCTGCATGGTTGAGTTGTTAGAAAGAGGCATTTACTGTGCCAATGTCACAAAAAAGCCCAGTTACAATATGCCCAACAACACCTTAACACGCCTCACAGCTTCTGGCACACTATAATCTGGAGTGACAAGACCAGAACAGAGTTTTATGGTCACAACTATAAGCACTTTGTTTGGAGAGGGGTTATCAAGGCCTATAGCGACAAGAATACCATCCCCACTATGAAGTACGATGATGGCTCATCAATGTTTTTGGGGTGTATGAATTCTAAATGTACGGGGCAGGGGCGGACTGACCATTTGGAAACTCAGGCCCAGGGTCAGTAGGGGGCCCCATGAGATGCCCCTGGTACCTTTTTCATAGGCTTGTTTGAGTTTGGGCAAGGACACAGGGGCTCCATGATCCCCTATTGCCTGGGGGCCCCATGAGTTGTCAGTCCGCCCCTGGTACGGGGAATCTTGTGAAAATTGATTGCAAGATGAATGCAGCATGTTCATGCAAGATGACCAAAGACTTTGAATGACCTAGAGGCATTTTGTCAAGACAAATGGGCAGCTATACCACCTGCAAGAATTCGGGGCCTCATAGACAACTATTACAAAAGACTGCACACTGTGATTGATGCTAAAGGGGCAATACACAGTATTAAGAACTAAGGGTATGCAGAATTTTGAGCAGGGGGCATTTAATTTGTTCACTTGTTGCCATGTTTTGTTTTATGATTGTGCCATTCTGTTATGACCTACTGCTGAATATAAATCCCATTAAAAAAATAATGTTTTGCCTACTCATTCATGTTTTCTTTAAAAAAGGTACAAAATGATAAAAAATTCTCTACTTTTGAGCACAACTATAATACAGGCAATCCAACAACAAACAAGAATCACCCATTACATTGACCAAGATCCCTCCTTCAGCAGTCACATACAAAATAATTGGCCTATCTGCTGCTGCATTAAATATACAGCGAATTGGCCTATGATGGCTGAACAGGTGAATCTTGGGGAGAAACCTCTTGAATGGAGCCCTAGACAGAAATAAAAATCCAACAGGAATTCTAATCCTTCACCACTATTTCCAAAGCTAGAAAAAGTTTGGCTGAATAAAAACTTAAACTACTGTATATGTAAATCCAAACCAATTTTTTGGGATGGAGTAGGGAAGGTTCACCCTGTCTAACTGTGATCATTGTCACTGCGACAGAATGTGATGGGAAGTCCAAAATTCTATAGTTGTCACTGGAACAGGTCAGGAAAAATACTCCAATGTTCGGAAGACATGTTTCTAAATGCGGAAATTCCCTTCACATTAAAAAGATGATTTCCTTTTAGTTACTTTGGAGTCTCCATAGATGGGATCTCCAGCAGGAAATGGTCATTCAGCAAGCAATAAATCTTAAGATATCTCTTAAAGCATTCATGTGCGGAATACCTGATCCGATGGAGCAAATATTCAGTCACCCCATATACTTTAATGTATGTTAAAATATATCTAAGGCCAGAATGTATTTTTAGTGTTGGATAGAGTAGGGAATGTTTGAAAGTCTTCTCAGATTTTGTAATACACCATATTGTGAACACAGTTTACGAAGGAACCTTGAGTGGTATTAGAAGACTCAAAACAAAGTATATCAGATATATAAAAAAAAGACACTGTATTACCCAGGGCCAGCTCAGCCTTGTTATTTGACTGTTCATCCTATTTCCTGTTAAAGGAAACCTATTAAAGAAAAAACATGCAGGTCACCATTGCAAACCTCTCCTGGAAACACTAACTACCTGTATGTCATAATGCTGCTCTAGCTTTAATACTTTCTGTGTCTTGAGCAGCAACAAGTATAGAGATAGGTAGTTCTGACTTTTCACAACCTTGCTACATGCTTTTTCCTAGTCTGTGACTAAGATATATGAAATCCAGGTACAATCAAGCAACATGCATTTTCAAAAGGGGATAGCAATTGCAGCCCACACGGGGGCGGACTGACCATTTGGAAACTCGGGCACTGCCGAGGGCCCGGGATCAGTAGGGGGCCCCATGAGATGCCCCTAGTACCTTTTTAATAGGCTTTTTTGAGTTTGGGCAAGGACACGGGGCCCCATGATCCCCTATTGCCCGGGGGCCCCATGAGTGGTCAGTCCGCCCCTGAGCCCACATATTTTTATATGTGTTACACCTGTGATACATTAGATGTACTTTACGGTAATTACAAAACCACAAAATTTTAAGGATCCATGAATACCCCTTATGACTTCGGGGCTGTGTTTAAACCAGTTCAACTGGAGAGTCAACAAGGGTAAGGCATGCATTAAATGCTGCCATTCAGTGGAATACACTAATTTGGCCTGGCACTCAGCAGGTGCAAGCAATGCATGCTAAAAAATCACCTTTTGGAGTATTTTACTGGGAAGGTCTGAGACTTTAAACTAGTGGTATTCAACATACTAGATATGGGGGACTCAAGTGCAGCCTCTTAAATCAGCAAAAAGCTGTACATAATGTTCATTATATAGAATACAGCAGAAAACTGTTAGAGACAGTGGATATACTACAGTAGATGGTCAGAGACTAAAGACAAGCCAAAAGTATAATTGGAAACCAGGGATATGCTGTAAAAGAAGGATAGATAATGAGGACATGTTACATGAAACTGCTGGATATCACTGCTTTTACTGTCCCTTTACAAACATTTCCATATTTTGCTCCCTGCAACCCTCTTAAAAGTTACTAACACACCTCCGTAACATTTGCAGAATACAGCCCTTCTTAACCTATGACACCATCAAAACACTCCTCTCCCTTGTTATGTCTTGTCTCAAATACTGGAACTACATCCTTGTTGGCCTACCTCTATACAGGCTATCCCCCCTTAAATCTACCATGAATGCTGCTGCTGGACTTATCCTCCTCATCAACCATTGAGTGTCCATACCCCCCACCTCCTTGCCAATCTCTCCACTGGCTTCTCTTTGCCCAATAAATACAATTTAAAAAAAATAACAACACAAAAAGTCATCTACAACTCCCAGCCTTCAAAATATCCTCTCAAAATATCACCTAAACTGTCCTTTTTGCTCCTCGCAAGACCTCCTGCTCTCCAACTCCCTTGATGCCTCCTCCATGTTCACCTTCAGAATGTCCCCAGAGCCCCTCCCATCTTATGTACTAGTAATAATATTTTGATATTCTTCTCAGTAAGATCCATTATAAAAGGTCAGAAAGAGTGCAAAAAAGTGGAATGGGAAAGAAAATGGGAAAAATCAGCAGAAGCAGAATATGTTTACGTCACTGGGCTTGGGTAAGCACCTAAGCAGGGTAAGCACCTAAGCACTGACTACAGGCTTCTAGGTTGGGCACCAGGTTGAAGCTAAGACTTCAAACCATCACTGCTGGTCACTGACATCTACTGTAGAGACTGCATTGAAACTGCAACAATTTAAAGCTCTGCTCCTGGTCACTATCCCCCCTTTATCCCTATTCCTCTCGCCTTTTTTAATTCTCTTTCATTATATACCTTTTTTTCCATGGGAAAGTGGGTTGAATGATGCTAGCCATCAATTAACCCAGAAGAGAACCATTGCTGGACCTGCAGAAACAATGTTGGAAATAGAGTAAATATTTCAGGGAGTGTTGCTTTTTTAAATGTATCATGTGGAAGGCAATGGGAGCAATATTTCTTAACAATTTCCAGTAATGCTGAAGTTGTTGGTGTTTAAGTGTACACACAAGTGCTTAGCAGTACAATTGATAAGAATTAAAATTAAAACTAGTCCTTCACTTGTTAACCCACTAACACAGGGGTGGCGAACACGCGGCTCTCGAGCCGCGTGCGGCTTCCTGCCAAAATGAATGCTGCTCTTTGCCTCTTATCATATTTTGTATACTGTGGCTCTTTGCCAAGTTTCATGTTTCTCTTATTTTTACCTGTTCCTCTATCCAGCGGCGCGCTGTCTTCCGGCTTCTGTAGTGTGGGCACTGGGCATGGCAGCCGGGTGCCAAGTGCGCATGCGCAAGAAGCGGTGCTTTTTGTGAATGGTAAGGCGGTACCTGGGACACATGACAGATCCCAGAAGCCGCCGGACCAATCACAAAGCGCAAGTGCTTCTCGCTCATGCGCACTGGGCACCCGGCTGTCATGCCGAGCTCCATTACAGAAGCCGGGAAGACAGCGCGTGGCTGGATCGAGGAACAGGTAAGATCAAACAAAAACTCTGCGGAAGTAAGAGCGGGTACCTGTCAAATTCAGGTACCCGCTCCCCACCTCCCCAAAGGTCAGCAGTCATCTGTACTGTCCGCAGTCTCTGGTCATCCCTGTGCTGTCCGCAGTCTCTGGTCATCCCTGTGCTGTCCGCAGTCTCTGGTCATCTCCTGTACTGTGTCTGCAGTCCATTAGTTCAGAATTTTTTTTTGTATACTTGTGTGTTAGAGTGAGAGAGGGAAGGGAGAGAGAGAGAGAGACAGGTGCCACAGCAACCTCCAGGGTAGTTGATGTGTTAACTCTGGCTAAGTTGCATTTGATGTGTGTGTTGAGGGTGGACACTTACCTTGAAATGAACACATTGTTGTTTTGTAAGGGGAAGAAAGTGTTATGGTGAATAATATGGTTTTAATTATGTGTTTTTGTGTGAGTGTTTGTCTGTTTTGGCAGGTCACTGCGTGGTGTGGCTCTCTGACTTTCACAGTTTAAAATTTTGGCTCGTTGTGTCTAACTTGTTCGCCACCCCTGCACTAACACAACAAGAGCATATTTTTTTCCTATCAGTTAGGATATCACTAATTAGTGCTATTCAGAGATCTTTTCCTCTGGTATTTATAGGAACAGAAGATAGTAAATCATTACAAAGACAACAAATCAAAACATATTTTCTGCATATCATTCTAGAGTTTCATATCTGTAACCATTTCCTTGGTTTACGCAAAATGTTAGTTACAGCTCAGATTAAACTTTTTTTTAGTTTTGGAATAAAATGAAGAAGGTTTACAGCCTCTTCTGGGCTTTTATTTTTAACCCCAAAGAGTTTTTATTAGTATTGAAATGAGCATAAGGTAACAACTCAAAGTTGACTTAGTCAAGCCGTACATAGATTAGATAGAAATAGAAATTCAGCTGGTTCAGCAGGGACCAGTAATTACTGACTTCTGTACAACCCCTGTTGGAATTTTTCTGCTAGATCAGCACCACAGGCTATAGCCGACAGTGCTGATCAGTGTATTCTGACGGCAGGGAAGTCTCCCTGTTGTCAGCATACAATGACTCAAGAGGGAGGATGGTTGAATAGAAAAAAACTAATCTATGGGCTGCTTTAGACATGCACATATATTGTACATATTCAGTCAAAGGAATAGATAAAATAAGGTCTCTGCAATATAGCATAAACAGAAGGAATGTATTACATAGACAATATTACAATATCAAATTGCTGAAGATAAATGAAATGAGAGATCTAATCACAGACAGTTGAAAGGAATAAGTGTACAACAATATAGCAAAGCCCATAGAAATAAAGTGGTTCCAATGGCATAAAGTTTTTTTTACCTTAAAATGGTTGTAAACCTCAGACATGAAATATGAACAAAGCATATCCCTCCATAGTGTGCACTTGTCTCTATTACGAGCACTAAGTGTAATTTCTGTCTGCTGCTTTGTTCCTCTGTTATCAGCATGAATCTCTTCTGACAAGTTTTCCTGACACTAAGTGAAAAAAGGTGACTGGGGAGGGACCTATAGCAGATTGACAGCCTCAGCTCTGTTCCTGTGAGCTGTGTGGAGGGGTGTGTGTCTCTTTCCTCCAATCAGCTCTCAGAGCTCTCCTCACTGAGCTCTGCAGAGTGTAATTGCAGATCTCTGCCCCCTTTTTTGTGAACTCTCAGACAAATGTAAAATTCAGCAGATGTAGAGAAGAGACAATTGTAGATAGACAGGTGCAAATTATGTAGGATAATTTGATTCGCCCCTGTGTATCACCTGTGGCCAGTCATTCACTGGGTATCTATAAGGGTTTAAAACCACTTTTAATGCATTCTCTGCATTAGGGTAACAAAAACCTTCCAATGCCTGTGCTCCCTTTTCCCTACAGCTATCCCTAAACACTTATCTGATCCCTGTCTCAAGCCAGCACTGTCCCATGTGCTGCTCTTCCTCTTCCTGCATTCACAGGAATCTGCTGTCAGTCAAATCCTGTGGGGATGGAGTGGCCAAGCCATGCTGTCTATGTCTAAGGACGCACATAGTCTGGTTCAGGAGTGCACCCGCACAAGTGCCCCCTCAGCAGCAGGCTTGCTGAGGCGGTACTCAGAGAATAGAAGGAGCTAAGAGTGCTGGCAGGGGACTCCAGAGGATGGGGTAAGGGACCCCTCTGTGCAATACCATTCTACAGAGCAGGTAAGTATAACATGATTATTATTTTAAGGTAAAAAAATAAGATTTACAATCATTTATAGAGGATAATTGGTTCAGAAACTATACAAAAACTAAACCAAAAATGTTTTGTGCTGTCTCATATATAGGGATAGGTAGAACCTAGTAATATGTGTAGAAACAGTAGATCACAAATTATTATTTGGCACTGCAGTCTGAGTACATCAGACCAAAACACATAAGATGCACTGTATCAGAGAAAAAATAGAACCATTCTCATTTCATAGAACCAGATCTCATTGTCACATAAACCATATTTGCAGATTTGTTGGGAGCAGCCTATGCAGTCATTATTAATCTCTGCTTTCCATTGCTGTAAGGTAGGCACCCCTGCTTGGATCTGCACCTTACCTATCAGCCTCTTGACAGTAAACAACTCCTCATGCAAAAAGGCACACAAATAAATGTATAATTCTAAAGACTCAGGAGGACTCAGCATAGCTGAAGATCTATTTGTACCAGGGAATCCAGCACAGTAAAAGGTTAATATTTTCTTCCAGTAAGCCTATATCTGTAGGCAGGACCAGAGTAGGTAGAAATTGAAGACAGCGAACCCTTAACACTTAGGACCTCTGCCAGGTATTGTTTGCTATCTGTGTCCCTTTTATAGAGACGCCTCTTCATTTCTTGAGTGGTCACTGGAACAGGACAAATGGGGAAATCTCTGCAACAGCAAACAATGAAATGGCTAGCAGTCCACAAGCAGTTTGAAAATCTATATTACCAAAACATGGTCACAACAACCAATCTTTTAGGGACCTCTGGACCTCTTTTTCAAGGTTTATGCCACCTTGATTAAATATTTTTTTGAGTCCTCAAATGTTGGTTGCTGACTGCAGGCATGTTTTCATTCAGTAAAGAGAATTTTTTAAGCTAATTTTGGTGTTCTGTCCTTGTTTTTTTGCTCCAATTGTGCCACTGTTGGCTACAGGTCTCAATTCTCCAACAAATGCATATGCCAAGTGGTGTGAATACATCATTAGGGATAAGATAACAGGTTGCAAACAGTTTCACAGTTTTTACTCAAAATTTGCACATTTTGCGGAACCCCACTGAAGTCTATGGGAGGTGAATCTTGTTATTCAATTCTGATGATTTGTAGGAATTATAAGCAAGCTGACATCAAGTGAAAGACATAGAAAACTAGACAACGCCATGGGGGACATGTACAAATGCCAAAATAGAAATAATTAAAAAAACAGTGGGGTTGATTTACTAAAACTGGAGAGTGCAAAATCTGGTGCAGCTCTGCATAGAAAACAATCAGCTCCCAGGTTTTTTTGTCAAAGCTTAATTGAACAAGCTGAAGTTAGAAGCTGATTGGCTACCATGCACAGCTGCACCAGATTTTGCACCATCCGTTTTAGTGAATCTTCCCCTTGTCTTTCCCCACATAGCATTGCCATCCCTTCAAAACAACTTTAGCAAGCACTGTTGTGAGCCCGCTCTTTTATGGAAAAGGGGCTAGGTTATCAATTCCTTCAAATTCTTGGCTGTTGTGAATCATCTGAAAAAAGGGAAAGGCTGTGCACTGCATTATAGATGATTCCTTATTACGGGAGGCAAGCCTGTGAACTTTTCAGTTAAAATTTTGCATTTGGTAACCCTGGAGATCTGCTACAAGCCCATCATGGTGGTGGACTTGAACCTCATCCCTAACTTTCACAACAGACATTAAAACGGCAATAAATGCCTCTATGGAGTAAATCTAGCACACCAGGTTCCAGATTGAAAACTTTACTGAAATTTGATGGAAGACTAAAGTATCAGTTTTAAGAAACAACAGTCCACTTTGTTAGACTGACAGCCAGATTAAAGAAAAAGGGACTGCTGTGTCCCTGAAATGTTAGGTCGATCTTACATGTAATTCCAAAAAAGGTCTCAAAATGGCTTGCTGATTTTAGTCTATACAGACTTTGTACAGTACCACTGCCAAGTACCCTCTTAAGGCATTTGTGGTGTAATTGTCATACTAATTGTTTAAACTTAGCAACAAATACTTGACAGTAGTTCTAAAATGTAAAAAAAAATGCTTTGAGTTCCACTTTTAGGTCCCAACAATACCAGATTCCCCAATCAAGGTTCGCAAGAGCCCAAAAGCAAGCCTAAACTAACCACTAATCACACCAAGTGGTTATAGTCCCTGTGTTCCATTGGGGGGATTTCACTTTCTGTCCCATAGCCAAGACAAGAAGTGAGCGTAAATCCCTTCAAAGTGAGGGAATTTCTGGTTTTCGCCAGGGTCACCAGAATTAGTGTCCTCATTGGATGATTTTCCCTCTTATATGGTGGCAACTCAAAATTTGGGATTTTCTTTTACTTTCACTCTTGCTGATAATGGTAAACAGGACAAATCTAGAGGGTGAATCTCCCTAACTGGGACACAGACAGCAATAAAAACCTGACAGGTGTTTTATCCCTCTGTACTCTATCCAAAACTAAAAAAAGTTTTGCCTTTAGTTATTCTTTAAGCTGAGGAAAAGAACACTTGATTCACAGACAGACAAAAAGGCAAACATCTTAAATGAGTCCAAAGCAGAACCCCAGATATGACAAACAGAAAAAGATTTGAGCCTAAGTCCTAAGTAACTATGCAAATGGTGAAAAGCCTGACCAAAGACTAGAAGTAGAAGACAATGCAGGAGCTAGGCATATGGAACATGAATTGGGGCACCTGACAATGAGGCATGTAGGATGCACAAGAGCCTTTGCTTGGCTCCTCCATATAAAACTGTCCAGCAATGGGAAATATTTTATCAGAAGAATGGTGTCACAGGAGAAGTTACACCCTGATAAACACCAGGTGGAATGATAGGTGATGAAGGACAAACACCTCTAAAACAGATCTTCCAAATGATAATGTGACATATTGAAGAAGGAATGCAATGTTTACTTTAGTTTACTGGTAATATGAGCTCAGATTACTTAGGGAACAGATTCCTTTGTTTAATGTATATTTAACCTAAGACTATTATTGATAAAGAATTTTTCTATTAATACACAACAACAATCTTTTTTTTTAGTTATGGTAATGTGTGGAAGCGTTAGAACCTCAGTCAGGTTTTTATTGCTCAGGAAAGGGTAGAAGGGAGGCACTGGTCACAAATTTTCAATTAATGAAGAAAAATCATAATTTGACTTCAATGACTTAGTTTCAGCAGCTCTCCACAAATAGGGGTCACCCAAATTGAGAAGTCCATGTTTAATTAAGCCAATAAGAGTGACAAAGTCTTTTATTGATTGCACAAGAAAGCATCTGACAGCCAACACATTTTGGGGCCCAAAAATTCCCCGTTATTGGGGTTCAAGCAAGGTAACAAAATATTTAGTCGACTACAAAGAAAGCGTATGAGCAAACAAATCTGTGCCAGGAAATATACAGAAGGGCAGTCAGTGATAGTTTACACCTGTATTAGCGACAAAGCAATGGGGTACCAATAAAAGACTCTGGATGCCTAAGACATTTGTTTGGCTTTCTTATTGGCCTAATTGCATGAGGTTTATATTGCTATTTGTGTCCCTACTGGGGAGATTTCACTTTCTGGCCTAGTGAAGAGGTTACTGGGACATCTTTCTATTAGCAAAACAGGGAGAACAACACAAATATTTTTAGTAGAGTGGGGAAGGGTTAGGACCTCTGTCAGTGTCTTCCTGTCCCAGTGACCAGTATGCCCCTAATTGCCTGCTCTGGTGTCACAGGGGCAGAATATAAATCTGCCCAAATGGAGAAACAGGCAGCAATGGAGAAACAATACAGACATTCTAACTCTTCCTTACTTTATCAAAACAAAAGAAAATGTTTTTTTTGCTGGAGTAGGGGTTTAAAATGGAGCTGTACCCGTATACAAAATGCCATGTGATGCAGTGGGATTATTTTTTAAATAAAACCCTGTCAGGTATTTTTCCCTGTCTGCTTTCCATTGAGGAGATTTCTTTTCACTTCTTGTCCTGGGAAAGCAACAGACATTGATAAAAAAAATCCTCTCTAAAGCTGGCTATACACCTGTAGGATTTCATTGGTATGGAAATTCTAAAAAGAACTCTTCCTCAGAGTACTCAATCTTGCCATTGTTGAGTCAACTAATTTAGTTTGAAAGTACTTAAATGGGTTACGCAGGCCATACACAGAGCAAATTTATTGACTACAACCAGGGGTTCCCCACTGTTAGTGTTGATGGGCGAATCCCTCCCATTAAGTCATTGTATTCTCCCAGCGGGGGGGGGCTGTCCCCGCCAGGAACAGACAGTGAATACTGCTAGCAGCTGATTGCTCAATCAATTTGGTACATCTATACATGGTTCGAATCTCAGCCAGTTTCTGCTGAACCAGACAAGATTCGAACAGTGTATGGCCGGCCTTGGTTCACCTTTTTAGAAAAAAATTAAAAGGTGAACTACCACTCTACACCTTTCTTTCCCACCGGGAGAACACAGTGATTACTGCTAGCAGCTATAACAGCCACTAGCAATAATCACATGTAAAATCCGTCAGGCTGGTTGTACCCAAGTTGATTGATCAAACAACTTGGGTACATTCAGCCTGCCATACATGGTTCAAATCTTGAACAGTTCCTGATAACCCGGTTAAGGTTCAAACCGTCTATGGCAAGCTATACTTTCGTAAGTGAATCCATGTGCTCATGTAGCTGGTGTAGCAATCCAGGAAACTGATATCCATGCTCTTCTTTCTGTAAGGGATTCTGGGAGGGATCAGAGCCATTCTGATTGGTCAGGGCCAGCTTGTGACCACTTTGACCAGTCAGAATTGCTTTGATCACTGACAGATTGTCACCCACAAAGGTAAGTATAGTGTACACCTGGTGGAGAAGGGTGTAGAGTGTTATTTAAATTGGTATTTTTTGAAAAAAGTAAGGTACAGTATAATTGCTGATACAAGTCATAGGAGTATACTAAACAGTAGGTAAGCCACATAGATTCAAAGGGTAGATATAACCATCAGTGCTAGTGGCATCAAAGCAGAATGAGGCAACAGTTACATGAAAGTCAAACATCATACCTTAATAGCATACCTCTAAAGGTTTCCTTGTATATTTTACTTACAGAGAGAAAAATAAAGGAAAGAGGGGTAAGAAGAGGAGAAAGAAGAAGAGCAAGGAAAAAAGGTGGGGGGATTCCTCTTCCTGTAATGTGTTTTATTAGATTTATGATGTTAACTTCTGCTTAATTCCCATTGATATTTCCATATTATTTGTCAGTTATTGGGTTTTTATTTTTCTAAAGTCTTATTGTTCATATCACTTTTCTTTCTTATACTGTTATTTCATAAACACTATTAATGTCCTCCAGAGAAAAAAAACGTTTAGCTCATAGCAGAGTCCTGGTTGTTAATGTAGGATGGGATCAGAGTAGATCTCCCCAGTAGAGTCACATCTTCAACAAGGAATCCAATCTTCATCTATAAAATTTTCAAATACAGGGTTGAGTATTTGAAAGCCTTCTGATGAATACTGCTTTATTTTGGCTGTTGTGATAATACAGTATACACCATGCTAACCTCATTAATAAAATCTAATATATTCTTCAACATGTTAGTGTCATTTCAAAAGTCATTTTCAATATTTTTAAGTTTGTGTCTTTTATTACAACATTACCTGTTGATCCTGCTATCCCTGAGAAGGTAATATATTTTATAGAAGGCAACTATCTGTCCATCTTCCAATCTCTGTCCTATGTTTTTCACCCTATCACATGTGCCTCCAATGGAGACTAAGCAGTCATGCCAACATTCATGACACTATGAGGAGCACCTTGAAGTATGCCATGCTGTCACAGGAAGCTGCTGAAAAGAGGCTTCACACGGCTGTAAATTGTCTCAAATGCAGAATTCCAGCATTTTTTTAATGTTGCTAAATGCTGCTCTAGATTGCAGAGTTTATATCTGTAGAAAAAATAATGCCACACAAATCTGATCACAGTACTTTTTGCATCCGTGTATACGAGCCTTTATGAACACCATACAAAGAAGAGTTGATGCCTCAACAGTGAAATGAAATGTGTTGTTAAAAAATTACTTCTTCCTGTTTCAATAAATATCTCAGCCAAAATCAAGCAACATTTACCGTATACACAGGAAAAACGAAACATTGACTTCAGCTTCTTCCAGAGGTCTAGACAATGGCAACTTCTCTGCACTGAGATCTGAATTTGGCATTAAAGCATATTAAAGCTAAAACATTTTCTTTTAGCTTTGCATAGATTGGGAAATCAAAACATTTTCACTGAAACAGGAACATGGTAAATCTTCCAATTGGGACACTCGCTCTGGTAGCAAATGTCCTACCAGAGCATTCTAGCAGTCCAGTTTTGACTTGTGATTGCACAGGTCAACAGCAGACTGCACCATATCCCTATGTTTAACCCAAGGGAAGTGGATGGGCGTCTGCCTATGTCTGCTCACATTCAGGTCAAATGTCCTACCAGAGCATTCTAGCAGTCCAGTTTTGACTTGTGATTGCACAGGTCAACAGCAGACTGCACCATATCCCTATGGGTAACCCAAGGGAAGTGGATGGGCGTCTGCCTATGTCTCCTCACATTCAGGTCCTCTTTTACTGACCTGACCAGATGTGGGTGGATATACAGTATGTTCACTTACATCCATGCACCCACATGGTTTACATGGGTCTCTTTTTTCCTCCATCACAAGATGGAAAAAAAAATCTGAATGGACACGTTACATATGTGACATCTGTTTTCATGCTGATCTGACACAATAGGAAATTCAATGCTGAGATAGAAGGACAGTGGTCCTGTAAAAAGGGCCCAAGAGGGAATTTGTCTCCCTTTAGAGAACTTTCCTCCTATTTCTTCTTGTTTCTACAGGACAGGAAGTAAAGGAAAATCTCCTCAATGGTCATAGATAGCAAACAAAAAATTCAGACAGGGGTTTTAAGCATTTCTTGCTCTATCCAAAGTAAAGGAAACCTTTACAAAATATGATAACTGTCAATACTGACTTGCTTCTGTACATGCTAGTTGCCTGTTTATCTTGAATTCAACTGGTGATTGACCTGGATGAGTGATGTAGCTACTGAAGTCAGAGTGGTGTAAGAACTTTTTATCTGCACACTTTAATTCTGGCTCTGTGACTCAAACCATTCAAGTCATTGGATCAGCAAGACAGCCAGGCAACTAGTATGTATGGTTTAGCGGCTCTAAACCCATTGATTTAATGGTTTCCCAAAACAGTTACATTGAAGCATGCCAGGAATTTTGACTGCCACAGTTTCTTGAGCTCAAAACCAAACTGGTGAGCTATCAAATTACTGTTGTCACGACAAATCGCATGTGCAACACTATGGGAGCTGCAGATCAAACAGAGGTTATGATGGCAGCTTCCTTGGCTGTAAAGGATAGGAGGGTTTAGTTCCACTTTAATCTTTCACCCTAAAATTTCAGTAGCCATTATGTTCCTATTGCATAAAACGCATGTGTCATATAAAAGAAGTTTTGAAGAAGAATCTTGATATCTCTTAAACAATCGAGCGATAAGGATCAAGGAACATATACGGTTATCATGCTGATGATCTAAAGTTCATGACAGATGAAATAGGTTGGTAATGCTTGGGTTCAACCTGATATTCCATGTTACCTTGTATATTGCTATAAAAGATTTGATGCTAGATAAGATCTGTTTCTCTTAACTACAGAAGAGAAAGAAATGCATAAAATTGCAAAAACAGCCCTTTTAGAATGACCCTGATGCTACTATATGTGCCATTCCAGATGTCATTAACTTCCCAGGTATAAGAACACTTATACTATACTAAGAAAAGAGTTTCTACAACAGCAGAGCTGAATACAAGGAAAACTAGATGGTTGCAGAGGATTTCCATTGTAAGTACAGTAGAAGACTTGATTGCTTTTATTAAAGCCAACCTCCAGACAAAAAGCTAAATACATACTTCAAATACACATGACTATTATTCTGCCAGGGATTTGTAAATCTGTCCGGCCATTGTGATTACTTCTAAAACGCAGCACAGTCAAGATAATGACACCGCTTTCTATGTTGGAGTTGAAGAAAACACTGGTGACACCATGGCTATGCTGGGGACCGTTGTCGCCTGAGTCATCCTGTCATTGGTTGCTAGGAGTAAGGCAGCCAGGTCGCACAGTGTCATTGGTGACTGCATGCACAATAGCAGCCAGTAAAGCTGTGTAGCACAGGAGCTGAATACACACAAGACTGAACTACCTTCAGGCCTCTGTTGCTGCCTCCCATTGCACCTCCATGAGTGTTGGCTGAGTTGGTATCATGGGTGGTATGGCTCTCGGTGTCACCTGCATGGCTGCAGAGTCCTTAATCCTGTTGCCCCAGTTGGGCTGGCCAATGGAAGTTTGGAGCCATTTTAGTTGATGGGTTTCCACATGCTTACTAGGGGTCTCACCCCATACCCCGAAACGTCCCTCTTTGAGATCTCACCAACAACAACATTATTGATGTATGATGTGGCCACGTTTATACAGGGGTTAGACAAAAAATGGAAACACTACATAATTTGTAGGTGTGAAAGCGATGGCATGTTTCATGTTGAAAGCAGAAGTGATGTAACATTCTTTTGCTTCCGCTGTGTGATGAGACACCTAGCTAACAGGTGGCAAGCCTCACTTTTTTCATTCACTGTGTGTGCTTCTAGTAATACAAAGTCCTGTCAGAGCTTACTGAGCTTCAAAGAGGACAAATTGTGGGTGCCCGCCTAGCTGGTGCCTTCGTGAATTACATTGTCAATTTTAGTTGATGGGTTTCCACATGCTTACTAGAGGTCTCACCCCATACCCCGAAACGTCCCTCTTTGAGATCTCACCAACAACAACATTATTGATGTATGATGTGGCCACGTTTATACAGGGGTTAGACAAAAAATGGAAACACCACATGATTTGTAGGTGTGAAAGCGATGGCATGTTTCATGTTGAAAGCAGAAGTGATGTGATGTAACATTCGTTTGCTTCCGCTGTGTGATGAGACACCTAGCTAACAGGCGGCAAGCCTCACTTTTTTCATTCACTGTGTGTGCTGCTAGTAATACAAAGTCCTGTCAGAGCTTACTGAGCTTCAAAGAGGACAAATTGTGGGTGCCCGCCTAGCTGGTGCCTCTGTGAATTACGTTGTCAATGTATTTCTTGTGTTGCGAGGTACAGTATGAAAGTTTATGATGGCATATACAGTTTCCGGGAAAACGTTGTCTGATAAACATAAGCGTGGTTGATACAGTCAACTGATCAACAGAGACAAAAGGACATTACACAGGATTGTGACCAGGAATAAAAAAACAACTGCTGCAAAAGTGACTGCAGAGCTCAATCTCAGTCTTCACGGGACTGAGACTGAGCTCTGCAGTCACCTTTGCAGCAGTTGTTTTCTTATTTATCTGTATTCTGGTATATTAGTGACTCCTCTAATGGATATTCAGCACCCAATTCTTTTCTTTTTTCTTTATCTTGCATAAGTGTACAAAAGGGTTATTCATCTAATGCAGACTCCTGATTGGACAGTAAAGAAGCAGCAGCACACTGATAAGTTATCTAATTTCTTCTGCTCTGTCTGTATGTTTCCATACGGCACATGTGCATTTAACAGAGTCTAATTAGTTCTTACTTCTGCCACTCTGTCTCCCAGCCTGAGTGCTTTTGTACAAGGAAAGGAAGAGGCAAGGAAAGGAAGGTGTTTGACAAATGCACTTAAATATGTCTAAAACCAAAACTTTTTTGTTTTAAATAGAGTATGAAATGATTAAAACCCCTCTCATTTATTTCTGTGTTCCATTGGATATTTCAGTCCTGGTGAAATTAGTCAACAGGACAAACAAAGAGGATACAACTTCCCTTCAGTACATTCAGCAATGAAAACACAAAAAAGGTTCTAATCCTTTCATAATTTATCTAAAATAGAAAAAAGGTTTAGAAAAAGTTTATTAATGTAAAAGAATACACAGCTATATTAATGGCATTAATGGTGTCTCTGCCTGAAATCCAGTTTTAAACTGAGACCAACAGATAACAATGACTATTTCCACACATAAGGGCATATTTAAAAAGTAGGGCATATGACTTTTGCAAAACATTCACTTGAGATGAATCAATCACTGTAACTTAAAACACATGTACCAGGAAGATTTACCTGCAGTGAATACTTCATTTCAAATGTACTGCTTTATAATCATACCCCATAATGTTCCATAGCTGTTGTGCTTCTATGCTTGAAAACCCATCTTAACCACTTAATGACCACACGCCCACAATGTACTGTGGACGGGCAGCCGCTGTAGGCAAAGCAACATATCCGTACGTTGCTGCCTACTTCCAGTTTTAGGGCACATTTATGCATGCCCCACCACCACTGTCACCCGCTGTGGTTGTATACAGCGGGAGCCTGTCAGCAAGTTCCAGCCAATGATTCATCAGTGCTAATCAGCTGTGTACAATCACAGCCCAGAGTTCTGTGCTGACAATCAACAGAGAGCTCTGTACAGAGGGAACGATCTCTGTGTTTCTCATCCCTGTAAAGCAGGAATAAGAAACTTGGAGATCTAGTACAAAAAAGCAGCACACTTTACACACATTACACATAGTTATGCACACATTTAGCCCCTTGATCGCCCTAGATGTTAACCACTTCCCAGCCAGTGTCATTAGTACAGTGACACTGTATATTATTATCATTGATCACTGAATTATTGTTACTGGTAATGTCAGTGGCAGTTAGCCAGTTCCCCCCCCCCAGCGTCATTTAGTGTCAGATTGCCCATGCACTATTGCCGTCCCATTATAAGTCGCTGATCACCGCCATCAGTAGAACAAAAAAAAAAAACATTACAGTATATATACCAGTTTGTAGGCACGATAACTTTCACGCAAACCAATCAATTTACACTTACTGCGATATTTTTAAATCAAAGACATATATCAGAATACATTTTGGCCAAAATTTATGAAAAAATTAGATTTTTTTTAAATTTTTTTATTGGAAATGTTTTATAGCAGAAAGTAAAAAAAATATATTTTTAAATGTTTTAGTCTTTTTGTTTTTATCATAAATAAACCAGTAGTGATCAAATACCACGAAAAGTAAGCACTTATTTGTGTGAAAACAATTATATAAATTTTGTTTGGGTACAGCGTTGCATGACCGAGCAATTACCAGTTAAAGTAGCACAGTGCGGTATTGCAAAATATGACCTGGTCATGAAGGAGGTAAAATCTTCCGGAGCTGAAGTGGTTAAGCTATTGCAAAGGTTGTCAAGCCCCAAATCTTTAGTTAATGAAACTCTGCCTAAATACAAACTTCTCTACGTGAGACAGGCTAAGTGTGACAACCATGGCTAGGATCTGAACAATCCACAAGCATGTCAATCTTCTGTTTACTGACTCATGCTCACAGGGAACAAGGGGGGAGAGGGTGACTGTGTGTGTGGTTAGGATGGGGCTCTTTAGATATTGCATAACTTCCAACTTTCTGAAATGGGAAAGAGAGACACCTTGTAGTACAACATCATAGAAGGACACATCGTTACCTCATTCTGAGTTTTACGAATCGTAAAGGATGAATGTGCAAATAATGATCAATTAAATACCTAAAAAATAATATCCTTGTAGTCCCTATAATCCTTGATAAGCAAAACCAGGCTTTGTTTGTATCAGTAGACATCCAACTGGGAGTGAGACTGCAAGAAACTCTATCAAATGTCCAGTTTGGCCAGTTCAAAGACGGTTTACCTGCCTACAAATGCCTCTATGCAATAATAGAAATAAGTGTATGTCCTGCTCCAAAAACAGATAAGACATAACCAAGATCTATTATTTGAAGAGAAAGAAAGATTCTTCTCCTGCGCTAAAAAGACATCCCATCCATTAGAATAAGATCCACCAGGTACAGCTGATTCCCTCAAATTGCCAACAAGGTCTGTGAAGCAATCTGTATCAGAAGCAGACCCATTAATTATTACATATATAACATATATAATAAAACTAACTGCATCTTTGCATCAAAAATAATATACAAGGAAAATGTCAACCAGATAGTGTTTTCATGCCACTAAAATTGCTCTCTAAATAAAGCTTTGCCGACTCCGAAATTTGTGCTTCTCCAGTTCATGCCATGGCCAGGGTAATGGTCTATACTGCTTTATAAAACATCACATATTAATCAAAGTGAGTAAAGGAAATAAACAATTCCATAAATGTTCTTGTCCTCGGGGCCATTGACCCCCGTTACCTGCTCTGATCCAAAGCATCCTGGCCTGTGCATCAGATTGTGACCTCTCTTCGCACCTGCTCCAAGGTTTGTCCTCCTGGCTAGGCTGGAAGCCCGGGCCCCCTCCACAGGGGCGTGCTACTGCTGCTGCCACTTGTTTCTACAGTCTTGGGAGAGGATTTGGGTTTGGGAGGGGATTACATTAGGGGCAGTCATGTGTTACAGCTGTACCAGGACGCTCAGGTTCCCTCTGTTACCGGCTCACGCCAAGAGTACAACTTCTCAAAAAAAGCTTCTTAGGGACTGAGAAACACCTTACTTTACTAAGGTGACCGTGTCGAGAATCTGAGGCCAGCTGTAATAAAATGATCCCAAAGGGAGATTCGTTTTACACAAACGTGTAAAGGAAGTGGAAGTGTAAAGGAACAAAACAGGCTATTTGTTTGTACATCAGTGAATTGTTATTCACTAAGTTAAGTAACAATTAAATATTTGGTAAATCAGACACCATCTTTCAGTACTACAGCTGAGAAGAATGGACATAACTTGGACATTCCTCTCTTGCACGTTCTACAGTGCCGACCTACGCTGTGTGTCCATAACAGCCTGAGTGGGCCATTCATTAGGTCAACTTCCTCACCAATGCATGGCCAAACAGTGAATCATTTGGCTGCAAGTCAATATGTAAAGCATGCAAGTGGGGATCAGGTATTAGAATAGGGAAGGTGAATCATCTAACTGACTTTGAACATGAAATCATTGTTGATGGTTGCAGCATCTCAGAAACTGCTAAGGATTTGCATACAGTGTAGTTTCTAGAGCCCTGGTGCCCCACCTGTAGCCCAGGGGCCATATACAACCACTTGGCACTTACTGTGAAGATTATAGGACCTATTCGGAAGATAGTAGTCTGTTGTCTTGTTACCTAGGTTTTTGCTGGGGCCTGTAAAGGAAAATATTATTTTAGACTCTCTTCAGCCTGCCATAGATGGATCAAAATTTGGCTGGTTCAGCAGGCACTGGTTGGATTTTGATCCATCTATGGGCAGGCTGGTTGTACAGAAGTCATTCTCTTCTGGTTCCATACATTTTTATGGAAAGTTTACAAGTTTACAAAAGTTGTTCACATAAAATGTAAAAAAGTTGCACAAAGTGCAGCAGAAGGGGCTAGGAGACCCCTTTACCAGTACCAAGTATACACAGAAACACATGAGACTACTGGAGGCCATAAGCCTATAGATATAAGAGCCGTATTGAGAGGACGATGGGTTCATCTGAGAATGATCCAGATTTTGAATAGTCCGAGGGAAAACCTTAAGGGGCAAATCCCTTTAAGGTATATCAAGGCTCGACTCATCTTCAATAAAAGGAAAGAAAAAACAAGTACCAGTATAGTCGCCTTCCAGGGCAACCAAAGCTGAAGGGCAAAAACTGAGCAGCCCAACACAAGAAAAAAGAGACAAAAAAAAGGGGGGGGGGGTAATAGGAGAAAAAGAAAAGAAAGAAGCAGGTAGAGAAAATAGGGAAAAAGAAGAAATAGAAAGAAGAGAGGGGGGGAGCATTGGAGTGTCTCACTGGCCCAGCAACTCAATCCTACAACTGAGGAGAAGGAGAAAGAGAGAACGGAAGATCACAGCTGCAAAGCTCTCTGGTCTGGTTGATAATAGTCTTTCTAGGGGAACCCGACTTTCAAAAATTTTTGGCGTTATCTTTCAGTATGGCTGTCAATTTCTTACTGACCATGAAGCTATTCAGGTGGGTTTTTTACTTCCTGGAAACTGAGTATGGACGACAATGAGCAATGGTTTACTTAGTGGCAACAGAAGTTGATCTCTTGATCGACTTCTATACAACCAGCCTGTTGGAAAAATTTTGCTCAATCAATTGCCGCTGGCTATAGCCAGAAGTACTGACAGCGGGGAAGCCTTCCTGCTGTCTGAATACAATGGGGATGGGTAGAGAGTGTGGATGGGGGAATCTATTAATTACTTTATTTCTTCTGCACCATGTTCTGTGCTGTCCAAACTTTTACTCTTTTTATAACTTTTTCTCTCTGATCTTGTTTAATGAATCTTGCTATGAAAAATAATAAATGTGGCACAAGTAATTTTAAGGGGGTTGTAGGGAACAAATGTGGGAGTATTGATTTGTAAAGAAGCTGTATTGTAGTGATCTCTAGCAGTCTCATGTAAGGTGTCTCCAGACATGTCCCCAGTCTCCAACAACTGTCTGCAGTCTCTATTTCTTGTAACATTCCCATTATCTTTGACAATCTCTTGTAGCATGTCTGCTTTTTGTAGCACTACATATGCTAAATAATATGTGTGGGCCCCTGGTAATGTCAGGGCCACACTTGAGTGCTCTAGGGTGGATGGTGCAGAAAATGAAAAATATCCAGTAAGTAGCAATTATATGATAAAAGCTTCCTGTTGATAAGAAAGGCCAGAGAAGGTCAGCTATACTGAAAGCTCCAGGTATGGATGTTTTTGCCTAATTACATTGCTCCAGCTTGGACCTATGTAAGTATGCAGATGCCATACCTGTGGGACTGCTGTGGAAGTGAAGAGTTACTGTAGTAGTCGCCACTACTAAAAGAATCTCCACTGTCTTGTGGGTCCCATGCCAAGCATCTACCCTGCTACATAGTAACCACAGGGAGTTGCTCACTTGGCACAGGCACCATTCACAGAACGCCTTACATGTTTCCAATAAATGTAAGGTGTTCTCGGAACGAGATGGTGCGGTGGGATGGTGACATCACAATCTCCACCCCTTACAATCAGAGAAAAATGTAAAAGCATTTATTTGGTTACACACAGCATGTGAAACTCCCCGGCAGGAAAATGCGCCCAAATTTTACAGCATGCAGTTACTAGCAGCTGCGTATGTGAGCCCTAAGGATTAGGCCAAATTTATATATATATAATTCAAATACAATTAAACCTTTAGAACTTTTTAAACATTAACACAAATTCACCACTAATATCAGTAAAAAAAGCTTTTAAACATGGTCCCATTATTAAATTAAAAATGGGAGGGGGATGTCCCCCACCAGTCAGAATCAGAGACTGGAAGACTTCATATCACCCTTAAAAGCAGGGTTCAACTCACTCTGTAAAAAATAAAAGTCAGCAGCTACAAAAACTGTAGCTGCTAACTTTTAAAAAAACAGCCACTCACCTGTCCCACGATCCCGCGTTGCCCCCGCCACAGCCCCTTTTACCGGCCGTCCTGTATTCCAGGAGGCCGGCATCTTCAGTGTGGGCACCCGGCTGTGGCTTGTGGCTTCACAGCCGGGTGCCCACTGAGCATGCGCGAGTAGCACTGCGCTTCCTGAATGGCACCGTCGTCTTCTGGGACCTGTCACGTGTCCCACAAGACTACGGGGAGGGAGGGTAGGAGGACAACTTCTGCTTCCGATCGCATAGGCGATCGCAGCAGAAGTGGGAGCGGTAACCTATCAAATTCGGGTACCCGCCCCCCCCCCGCCCCCAAAGGTGCCAATCCTTAATAGGGAGTGGGGGACCAATCTTTAAAGCAGAACTTCCCCTTTTGGATGGAACTCCGCTTTAAGAAAACCCTACATCAAAATGGTCTACTAGTGCATTAGTGGCCCAATCTTCAATGTAAACCTCTGTGTTACATGTTTGCAAAAAACACTTTGAAGAAAAAAAATAAAGAATTATACCTACCTCTAACTAATGCATACTAACTTAACCCTTTATGGGTCATAAACAAGAATTAAGGATGCTAATACAGTATATACACATCTCTCAGGAAATACTCTGAAAGCGCATAAACATCAATGCACAAACTATTGGTATTTACATGAGTACAGCCGAGCACAGCCATTCATTTGTATGGGCAACTGTCCATATGTGGCTCCTCAGTCATGGGAAAACACCAGGGATTTTAAACTAGAATACTTTAAAGCCTCTACATTTGTGTACATGCGGCCTTAGGGTGTATTCACACTCACGGATGCACCCACACTGCAAGTAGATTCGGGAACCCCAGTGATTTGCTGCGAGAGGCAGCCCCATTGAAAGAAATAGGAGGCTGTCGGCTCCCGTAGCTTATCGGAGCCACTCACATGTAATCTGTCATGCAGCAATCACACGTGAGTGATTGGCCATGGACACAGACGTCCTGCTGGGGTTCTCATGTCTATTCCCAATGGGGGTGCATTCACAAGTGTGAAACAAATGTTCATTTAAATCCAGGGTGCTGGAAAAATACATTTTACTTACCCGATCCTCCTCTCCTGCAGGCTTCCTCCACACTGTTTCATCCAGAGTGGGGCACCCTAATACAGGAGGTGTGTAACTGGCCAGATCACCAGGTGAAATCAGAGAGGAAAATGAAAACGAATGTAGCCACCACATCTAAGGATTTATGAGCTGCAATATGTTCAATAAGTTAAATGTTTAGTAGCTTTTAAATAAATATTTAAAAGTTGCTGGTTACTTTTTAAAGTGTTTTTTAGTTTCTTAAAATGGTTGTAAAGGCTGAAGGTCTTTTACCTTCATGCATTCTATGCATGAAGGTAAAAATTTTTCTGTGTGCAGCAGTGCCCCCAGCCCCCTCAATACTTACCTGAGCCTCAACGCGATCCAGCCATGTGAATAACAGCCTCGTCTGTCCCGGGTCTCAGCCTCCTCATTGGCTGACACAGCAAGCAGGAGCCATTGGCTCCCGCTGCTATCGATCACAGCTAGTCAGCCAATAAGGAGAGAGGGGGGTGGGGCCAAGCTACAGCTCCGTGTGTGAATGGACACACGGAGCAGCGGGTGCCCCCATAGCAAGCTGCTTGCTGTGGGGACACCCGACAACAAGGAGGGGCCAGAAGAGCCTGCGGGGGACCCGAGAAGAGGAGGATCCAGGCCTCTCTGTGCAAAACCACTGCACACAGCAGGTATGTCTAGACATGTTTGTAATTTTACAAAAAAAAAAAAAATGAAGCTTTAGAATTGCTTTAATAATCCTTCCATGCTCTGTATTATTTGTAATGTTTAGAAGGGGGCTGTGGAGTAATGTTTAACATAATTAACCCTTTCTGTATCATGTTCACAGTTCTCCATGATTAGCTGTAAACTCAATTTCAGCACTGTCCTTACAAAGATTAAAAATGTAGAAACCACTGTCCTGCATTATACGTTAATGATGGATAGTCGAATCTGTCTGTGAATGACAAAGACAATTCTTAAGCCAGCAATACATGGATCGAAATTCAGTCAGTTCAGCAGAGACCAAATTTCTATCCATGTATGGGCACCCTGGCTGTGCAAAAGACAATCTATTGACTGACTTCTGTACAACCACCCTGTTGTTTTTTTTTTTTGAACAATCAGTGCTGCCGGCTATAGCCCGCAGCACTGACCATTGTGATCTGATAGTGGGGAAGGCTCCTCGCCATCAGAACACAATAGCACAGCGGGAGTGATTTCACTATCCCCCTCAAATGTGTGGATGGAGAATTGGTCTTTTTTTTCTTTTCTTCAAGCTGCTGGTAGAACAAAGAAAAATACATAATGTATGGCCTGCCTTAGAATATTCCTTTTCCTTAGATAAAATATATATATTTTTAATTTTTAGGTATACTGTGTGAATGAGAACACATAAATACTGTGTAGCTGGGTTTTCTCAAAATTGACTACAAAGGTGGAAATACACTTTAAAATGTTACTAAACCCAGGACCCTGTATTCGCTATATCTGATCTCCCACAGTACACAGAGCATGGAAATGCAAGTATTTTAGGAAATATAAACTGCTAAATATCTTTTCTCATCAGCAGTTAGAACAGTCTTGTGACTTCTATCAGTGTCCAGCTGAGCACTGGATAACCTTGTAGGAGGAGTTTTCATTCTCCTCTGACTGTCTTATGAGGCTGCGTAACCCCTGACCGCCTATCTGGACAGTGCTGATTGGCCCTGTGCTGATCACATGCACGCTCCCAAAGAAAAAAAAATACTCTAGCCATACACACTAAACTTAGCATGTACAGAGTGACTCCCAGAGCTCTGTACTATCAGCAAATGAATTGGGGACAGTAGAAGAAGGGAAGGATCAGAGAAGACAGGATCAAACAGCCTTTTTACACAATGCGGAGGATTAACCCCTTAAGTTCCTCAGTGAGTATATCAAGTATGCTTTACTGCATATACAGACTGATTTTACTGTTGAGGGTTTAGTAACACTTTAGGTTTGCTGCATTCTGGACCTAGCCCAGTGTTGCTCTACAAATCTACAATTATAATGGTGAAAATGTTTACTCCATCAGCAAACACCAAACACCTGTTATAATTATGACAAAGGTATTAGTGATCAGGTCCTGAGAATGTATGGGATGAATCCAGAGCTGAGTGCTGCCTAGTTAAATCTAGACCAAGGAGATATTTGCTGAGAAAATATACATTGGATCCCCCCACTGAAAATACACACAAACACTCTGACCCAGGCATCGTTCAATGCCAAAGTACACAGAACCCCACAGTAATAGTTGCTCTTCCTTACTGTACACCATGCACTCCTACACGCATGTGCAGTCATCTGTAGAAAAACTTTTTGTTCATTTTTTTTCTAATAAAATAAAGACCAGCTTCCAGAAGTGTAAATCTGAACTCCAGGCAAATAGTTAAATACACAGACAAAATAAATATAACTGAGTTGTTTTTCATTAAATTCATATTAAACTGTTTGGGCCCAACAGGGTTTGTTTAAATCGGAAAGATAAGAGAAACATAGAAGAGTTAGGAGAATGAAATGAGGGAGAAAAGGTGGGACAATGAAGGAAGGCAAGCCTATATTGTATATCAAAATGTCATGCTTTTGTAAATACAGAAATTCTTAAAGTTAAAATGTGTTTAAACCTGAAACCAAAAATGTAATCTGTTCCATATGACCAGTTATTAGATGTGATGACTGCATTCATTTTCATTTTTGATGCTAAGAACACTTTTAACAAGTACAGAAAATCTTGCTAAAAATGCAAAATCCGTGTCATTTCCTGTAAATGGAAAAGAAAGCACGAACAATGTTATCTTGCATCTGTAAACTACTAATCTTCCACTCAAAATGTAATAGAAAAGAAGGTAAAAAGATGTGTTTGAAGTCCAGCCTAGTGACAACCATGGCTTCCTCTGTAGATACAGTACAGGAGTAAGCGTAGCCACCAAGAGACAAGTGTTATTCAAAGAATGTTTTTCTTTGTTTCCACCTGGTGATCCAGCCAGCAAGTCTGTTATTTTTCAGCTTCCGTTAATAGATCAAGCAGACCAGCAAAAAGTGGCAGCCAGTCAGAGGATTAAGACAAACCATTTACCACTGACAGGTGTACTTACAATAGGCATCTTTTATTTTATTATTATTTATTTATTATGTCTTTTTTTCCTCCTAATGTAGAAACTTTATCCCAAAAGGAAAAAACAGTTGCTGTAACTGTGCTGTAAGTGTTAACTGGAGTTTACCTTTAACTTGTTAGTCAAGTCCATCTAACACTACTCTCTACTGCTGCTGTCCAAAGGTATGACACCCTAATGCAGGACATGTGTTACTACTGGCTTGATCACTAGGTGAAAATAAAGAGGAAAAAAGCCTAAAGAAAATAATACTAATGCAGCCACCACATTTAAAGTGGTTGTAAAGGCTTAAGGTTTTTTTTACCTTCATGCCTTCTATGCGTGAAGGTAAAAAACCTTCTCTCTGCAGCATCTCCCAATACTCACCTACGGCCCTCTCAATCCAGCAATGTGCACTGGAGTCTCAGCTATCCTGGGACTTCCTCTCCTCATTGGCTGAGACAGCAGCGGGAGCCATTGGTTCCCGTTGCTGTTAATCACAGCTAGTGAGCCAATGAGAAAAGAAAGGGGGCGGGGCCCCGTGTGTAAATGGACATACTGAGCAGCGGCTGGGGAGTGCACATGCTCGGGTGCCCCCCATAGCAAGGGGCCAGGAGTGCCGGCGAAGGACCCAAGAAGAAGAGGATCTGGGCTGCTCTGTGCAAAACCACTGCACCTTTAGAAGCACTTTAAGGTTTGGTAAGCTGCAATAATTTTTTCTTTCTGTTTACTTTTGGGTTTAGATACGTTTTAAGTGAAAATAAAGTGGAATAAGCCTGACAAAAAGAAAACTACTGCAGCCTCTTCATCTAATGACTGGTAAGCAGCAATATAATATTCTTTTGTCTTTGGGTTTAGCTATACTTTGAGATGCTTGCTAGACTGTTTATTTACCATCTATTAAAAACTGCGCAGTTAACCCGACTCTTTATCTTCCGTTTCAACTGTCCTACCTGAAACCGATATCTGATCTAATAACTGGTAAACAGGACCATTACTTCCAAAAAGACTTTGCCTGTTTAAAACAGTGTTTACATTCTGCCAGACATCTCATGACAAAAAGGAATGTGCATGGAATCTAGAAACTGAAAAATAATGGGCTGACGGGAGCACTTTCAATCACAGCTCTGCAAAAACTCAGTAATTTCCAACAAGCTGACATCCAGCAAAGCAAGCAAGGCCATATATTAGACTTATGGTAGAAGCATACAAGAAGCCCGATGAACAAGGGAAGTACCTGAATGAGTAAGCTAGAACGGCCAGAAATATTACTTTCATCTGGAATAGATAATATGAAAATCAGATATGTCTACCAAAAAGGAGAACTGTTGAGAAATCAGCCGATTATTTTGCATTAGGTTCCTATGGTTTTATTGATTTAGGCTTGTGTCAGTTGGAATCTTTGAGCTGTTAAAGCCTATGTTTACTTTTTCTAGAAAATTATCTATATTAAAATGTTGATAAATGTAATTACCATACCTGTAGGCCCATTTGCCCTATTATCATCATTAGACTCAATTCACAGAACTGACATATCAGGATGCAGATACTTATTAAAAAAAAAGTGACAGTTATAATTCAGTCCAATGAGATTTGAAAATTGCAAAACACATGGCTGAAATAAAGGCAGTTATCGTTGTGCTAAAGGTTTGTGAACTGATCCCATAGTGTTATTAAAACAGGATGTTTTCAAGGGACTGTTATCTACTCAACATGAGATTCTGAAGAATATGTGTCCTATGGGATTAGTTGTTGATCAGCCTCATTGTTTTCTTATCTGTAAGTGTATATGGGCATAAGAAAAAAAAATATATACATTCAGTACACCTCTGCAATATGTGCACACACCTCCCAGTGTTTTATGTTGTTAAAGACATTGCAAGTACAGAAAAATACTTTTCTATATCGTACATCACGGGGCACAGAGCAGGCCATAATCATTACTATCTATAGGTGAATGGGCACTGGTAGACCAAAACAGACAGGAAGTCCTCCTATATAGCCCCTCCTACACAGTAAGTACCTCATTTTTAGCCAGTGTCTGGAAGGTGGTGTTCACTGAGGTTCAGTTCTCTGTGGGAATGTGGTATGGTCCCTGAAATGGTTCTTACAAGGGACTGGTTAATTGGATCCATTTGGATGGCTGTACACTAAAATAAATGGTACCGAAGCCTTGTTTGGAAGATGGACCTTAACGAGGTTTTGCCTGTAATGCGACCCTTTTGGCGCTGGACCCTGCCATCTTACTTAGGCCATCTTACTTAGGTGGATGGTGTTTTTACACGTGGGGCACCTGAGTCCTTGTTGGGGTATGCTTACAGGTGGCAGTTTGGACTGGCTCCTGCTGTAGTGCTGCATCAAGCGTTTTTTTTTATCACAAGCCCCAGTTGCATTATTGTAAATTCACTTAAGAGTAGACAATGTCTTCTAGAAAGCGGAGCGGGGCAATCACTGCAGGAAGGGGCATGTGTGCACCATCGTCAGGTCCTGAGGATCCTAGTTGAAGTTCTACTTCCCCTGAAAGGAGATGCTTCACTTGTCTGGCATTGTGGCTACTATCAATGTGTCTGTTTCAGCATACATTACTAAGGATGATTTAGCATCTTCTTTGGCTGGATTGGAGAATAAAATAACTGGTATGATATTCCTCTGTTACGCAGGGATGGAAGAAGCGTAAAAGATCCCCCTCCCCCAATCCTCCTGTTTTGGAGCAGGAATGAGTAGAGGATATGGAGGAAGTGGCTGTTGAGGAGCTAGAGGAAGGTCAGGTGGAAGACTCTGCTTCAGGGGAGTCAGTGCTTGAGGAGGGCCAAGCATTGTCAACCTCTCAGTCCCAGAGATTGTTGGTCCAATCTCTTATGGAAATGATCTGCTCTGGATTCAAATTGCCTCCATTGGAGGCTTCTGAGGTCTCCTACTCTTCCTTGGGTTTGGTGCGGCCTCTGCAGAATGCTCAAGCCTTTCCATTGGATCTGCTGTTACAGCAGGTAGTATATGCTGACTGGGGTCACCAGGATAGAGTATTTGTTCCTTCCACAAGGTTTTCCCTGCTGTATCCCGTGGAGGAAAAATGTGTTTAAAAATGGAGCATGCCGGCTGTTGCTGAAACCATGTCTTCCTTGAATAAAAGTTTAACTTGTCCAGTGGACAATGCCCAGGTGTTTAAACATCTGGCTGATAAGAAGTTGGAATTATTACTGAAGGCTTATTTTGCTCTTGCTGGGTCTGCTGAGCAACCTGTAGCGGCAGCAAATGGTGTATGTCAATTCCTGAAGGACTGTGTTAAACAGTTGGCTAAGAATCTTCCTGGTCAGGGAGAGGATTCTGCTGAGAAGGTGGCAGGTTTACCATGCACCTTGTGCTTTGCTGTGAATGCCTTTAGGGATTCAATACAGCAGATTTCACAATTGGCTCTCCTCTCAGTACACATGAATAGAATTTTATGGTTGAAAAGCTGGTCAGTGGAATTACCTTGCAAACAATTGCTGGTTGGATTCAGCTTTCATGGCGAGCATGATTTAGATAAGTACATTCAAAAGATTTTGGGGGGGAAGAGTCCTCTCCTACCAGTTAAGAGGAGAAGTAAGCATCCATCTTTTAAGGGTTCAAGTTCTCCTGCTGCTATTACCTCAGTTCCCAGGTGTCTGGATCTAGAGGAAAGCCTCAAGGCCAAGGGCAAAGGAAACCATGGGTTCAGAAATCCACTAAGACTGGCCCCAAGCCTTCTTTATGAAGGGACACCCCCCACTCATATGGGTGGTGGTGGGGGGTGCTTTTACAGTTTTTATGTGCCTGTGAAGAGGTGATTCAGGACAAGTGGGTCATTTCCACGATTTCTCAGGGGTACAGACTGGAGTTCTGGGTTCTTCCCCATCCCCAGATTTTAAAGTCCAATGTACTCACAAACCAGCTGAAGAGAAATTCTTTATTTCAAACACTTGATCAATTGTTGTCAATTGTGGAAGTGCTGTCAAGTGAAAGGGGCTTCTACTTGAACCTGTTCATTGTTCCAAAACAGAGACGTGAGGCCCATACTAGATCTTAAGGCACTAAACCATTTTCTGTTTGTTCGTTCGTTAGTTTTGGATAGAATCAGTCCATCCAGTAGTAGCCTCGCTGCAGATAGGGGATTTTGCAGCATCCATAGACATCAAGGATGCATACCCACCTGTGCCAATATTCCAACATCATCAAAGGTTTGCAGTAAAAGGTCATTATTTTCAATTCTTCGCTCTGCCCTCCGGGCTTGCCATGGCCCCTTCTGTTTTCACAAAAGTTCTGGCTCCAGTATTGGGCTTTCTAAGAGCCTAGGGAATATCGGTACTAGGGTATCTGGATGACCTAATACTGAGGGAACAGTCTGTCCCGAGCTTAAGTCGGAATGTGGCTCATGCAGTACATGTCCTAGAACGTCTAGACTGGATCCTAAACTTCGAGAAGTTGGCCTTAGAGCCGATTCAAAGTCTGGATAATTGGGGTTGGTCCTAGATACGGTGCAGGCAAAAGTCTTCCTGTGCTCTTAGAGATCAGGTGCGAGATATGAGGTGAAAAAGGTATCCATCTATACGCCTCTGCATGAGGTTGCTAAGGAAGATGGTATTGGCACTTGAGGCAGTTCCCTATGCACAGCTCCACTGCAGATCATTGCAAAGAAACATTCTGTCTGTCTGGAACAAGAAGGTCCAAGCTTTGGATTGTCACATGTCTCTGTCCCCCAGGGTAAGGCAGAGTTTGAATTGGCGGTTGGTGGCTTGGAATCTGGAAATAGGGAAATATTTTCTTCCAGGAGTACAGGAATACTGTCCAGGTGCTCCAGAGTTACTTTACCCTGCAGCCAGGCACATAGGCTCATTCACTCATTCCAATAATCAGTCTAAGGGAGTTGTTTTTGTTGTTTTATTTTTGAAGACTAGGGATAGGATGAGGGAGATGAGTGGGATACTCCAAAATGGGAACGATTTACATTGAGGACTTTGTCTAGTATTCAGGGCAAGCTGTGTTGGGAGTCCTTGCTTGAATCAAACAGTGGACGTCAGCTTAAGGCAGTAGCAACAAGCAGTAGCAGTAACAGCAGTAACTTCTTTACAGCCACAGATCAGTGTCCTTTTAAAGGAGAAGTACAGCCAAAGCTCTTTTGGCTGTACTTCTCCTGTGGATCACAGGAGTGCAGTTTGTTCTGTACTCCTGTGACCCATTTTTAGTTGACAGAGGGCTGAAGCTCACTGTTGGCTGACATTACTCAGCTGGTCAAGGCTAGGGAAAGATCCCAAATTTGAAATCGGGATCCAGCCGAGAGTCTGGAGTGGCACCTGGCTCAGCCTGTCAGTGATCTGCTGAGAGTCAGAGCCAGCCCCTCCTTCCCTCTCCACAGCCAAGCGCTCAAGTGAGCACAGGTGGGAGCAGAGCAGACAGAGGTGACTGACAGTGGTGCTGAGAACTCGGTGATCAGCGGTCATGTGATCGCTGGGTTCTCACACCAACGGGGAACGGTATCCACCTAGGTAAGTATAATTTGGGGGGGGGGAACATACTTTTCTTTTAAGTAGTAGTAGACAGATGGACAAAGCTCTTCGGAACACCAGCCAGTATGCCCTTTGCAAAACTCATAGCTGACTTCATGGCACCAGAGGGGGTTGAACAGCACACAGTCTCTAAGATCCTTTAGGGATGTCTGTGCTCACAAGTCCCAAGAGCAACTGGACGCCTTCCTCCGTGATACCAGACCAGATCTTCAGGAGACAGCCCCTCAGTCAGTGTAGCAGAACCCGGGTCTCAGCAATTGCAGCAGCTGCCTGGGAGGGCAACGTGCCCTGTCCCAGGCTTGGGCAATCAAGGAAAGACCCAGAGCCCTGTGTGCTCACTGAATACATACAGTTACCCAGCATGCCTTTGAACCCATCTCTCTGGGATAGGCTGAGGCTGTATCAGTGTTCATGCTGCCATCCACATAGCTCCACACCTACTATCATCCAGAAACGTCTGCAGTTAGTTGGATATACAGGAAGCTAGGCAGACTAACAGCACCTGAGCACACAGAGCAGACCTCACTAAATGGTCACAGCTCTCTATAGTGAGCTATCTATACTTTTACCTAGCAATATTACAGCCACTCTGCCTACAGAGTAACAACTTAAAGCGGAGTTCCACCCAAAATAAGAAGTTCCGCTTTAAAGATTGGTCCCCCGCTCCCCATTAAGGATTGGCACCTTTGGGGATGGGGGGGGAATGGGTACTCGAATTTGACAGGTACCCGCTCCCACTTCCGCTGTGATCGCCTAGGCGATTGGAAGCGGAAGTTGTTCTCCTACCCTCCCTCCCCAAAGTCTTGTGGGACACGTGACAGGTCCCAGAAGACGACGGGGCCATTCAGGAAGCGCAGTGCTACTCACGCATGCTCAGTGGGCAGCCGGCTGTGAAGCTGCAAGCTGTCACAGCCGGGTGCCCACACTGAAGATGACGGCGCCTGGAATACAGGATGGCCAGTGAAACGGGCTGCGGAGGGGGCAACGCGGGATCGTGGCACAGGTGAGTGGCTGTTTTTTAAAAGTCAGCAGCTACAGTTTTTGTAGCTGCTGACTTTTATTTTTTTACAGAGTGAGTAGAACTCTGCTTTAATGTACCTATCAAAAACATAACTAATCCTATCTAAGTAATCCTAGCACCTACCTAGGAGAGTGCTACATAAATACTGAAAATAATGGCTGCACAGTACATGCACCATAGATACATTTTAATTTAAGTTGACTTAGAAAAACAGCAAGTGCGACAGTGCGGTGGTCAGAAAGGTGACCAGCAAATCACTCATCTTCTATCTTTATTGATGTTCAGTTATGTGCTTTGTTCATTCAGATGATCATATAATGTGTTGCTGTGCGTAGGCAATTTAATGTCTCATCCCATAAAGTTAGTTTTAGTATATTTAATAAAGTGTTGTCTTTACATTAGCAGAGAAAACACAATAAAATGAACACACAGACTAACATTTGCCCAGTTTATGTCATGAAACACAAAGAATAATGCTTGGCAAACATGACATCTGCAAAGTCAGATATACAGCCTTGTTAAAGATTATATGAGAAGATAGCAGAATCCCAGGAAAACAGGCTCTCTTCTATATTCAGTCAATGCACTATGTACTTAACCAGAAAATACTATCTAAACAAAAGGTTTCATACGTGACATGCCGGATGGATCCATTCCTATAGACATGCCAAATGAACCCATGGCTTGAATGGGAGGAAGAAACATTAAAGGGTCAGTCTGCCCAAAACTGCTATTTTAGTTTTTTAGGGAGATTTGAGTTAGGCTTTAATAAGACTGTTTCACTTTGTCTTGAATGGATAGTATGACAGGGTTTCTTTAACAGTTTGAGTCTGCACATCTGCTGTGGTATTTATAATGGGGCCCCAATCTCTCACCAAATATCACCTTTAGGTGTACTGACCCTTTAATAAAAAAGATTGTAAAAATTAAACATTTAGAGGGCTACAATATTGCACCTTGTGTAACTGTGGATTGCATGATTGTGATTAAATTGTATGTAAATTGTAATTCTTTTTTACGGTATGTTTGGCATTAGTTATGTTTACAAATAGTTTTCTGTGAATCTGTTATACAGTTTTCTAATCTGGACATGCTATCAGTAACAGCACCTGCTGTTGCAGGCAACAACGCCAAGCTATTGCCCCTCAATTTGCAGCGGAGTTGTTAGGCTGCCATGTGAAGCCATTCAGTTCACCATTGGGCTGCCTACACAAAAAGGCAGTCCAGACATAAAAGGCAGCCCCAATGGCCACACAACAGAAATCCCTGAAAGAAATGAAAACTACAAAATGCCACCCCAGAACTAAAATTATTTTAAAGGGACTAGTTGCATAAAAAAGGAGAGGGCAGCAGCAAAAATTGACTGCTGACCTCCAGTCAACCACAAAATAAAATTAAGGACAAAAAGTCCCTAACAACAAAAATGGAAAAAGAGACAACAAAGGGGTTGATTGAATCAGAAAGTACAGTTTTCTTACTAAGGTCTCTTTGTATGCAGTTTGTCAGTTCTTCATATCCTTTACCTACAGCAACATCCAATACTAACATTGTGGCTGCACTGAGCCCCCCCTACACACACACATATTCCCCCCTATAGTGAGGGGGCTGCCTTATCCAAAAACCACCTTATTGGTCCTTTTACGCTTGCAGCCATAGTTTAAAGGTCTTGCAGTGCATTATGGTTTAAAAATTCCTCCAAGGAGGATCTGCACATAAATTCACTGGGACTGCGAACCTTGAACCCATGGAATGATAGCAGCAAATCTGAACCTCATCCTTGGTCACTGGAACAATAGCCTAACTGAAAAAGGTCCCCCCACCTTCTCTTCCAGTAACACCTGAAAATTTTAGAGATAACAGTCCCCAGAACAAACAGAGAGTGTGAATCTTCCCACCAATGACAAAGACAGAAAGAGAATTGGATGGGATTCTAACCCTTCCCCACTCTATCAAAAACGAATAAAACAAGTTGCATTACCTGTACAGTGGAACTCAGACTGGGGAAGGGGGGAAGGAGGGGCAGCTGGGCCTTGACACCGAGTGGCCGCATATTTGTGTACATTTGTAAACAAACATGTGCTGAGAGTGTGCGCCCTGTGCGCTCCCAGCACATGTATCGGTGTCCTATAGAAAGGTCCAGATCTCTCCTTGCGATCGAGACCTTTCCGATCATGTGACCACCATGACAGTCAATCATGGCGGTCATATGACCCAAAATTACAAATCCTTTTTGCAGGTAAATTATCTCACTTGTAAGTGTCTCATCTGTGTATTTAGCTGTTTGCCTGGAGTTCGGCCTTAAAGTGGTTGTAAAGGCTGAAGGTTTTCACCTTCATGCATTCTATGCATGAAGGTAAAAAACCTTCTGTGTGTTGCCCCCCCATAGCCCCCTCCAAATAATCATCTGAGCCCCCTCTCGGTCTAGTGATGGGCACGGGAGCTTCGGCTGTCCCAGGACTCCCTCTGCTCATTGTCTCAGACAGCAGTGAGCCAATGAGGAGAGAGCGGAGGGCAGGGCCAAGCCATGGCTCTATGTGTCTTGTGGACATATAGAGCAGGACTTGGGAGCGAGCACGCACCAGTGCCCCCATAGCAAGCAGCTTGCTATGGGGCACTGGTGAAGGGGGCAGAGCATCAGCGGGGGACCCAAGAAGAAAAAGATTGGACCTGCTCTGCATAAAAACATTGCACAGAGCAGGTAAGTGTAACATGTTTGTTTGTTTGTTTTTGTAAAAAAAGCCAGACCTATAATATCACTTCAATTCACTTATCAGATTACTTAAATTTTGTTCCTTTTTCAACCTCCATGTTTGTTGCAAATCTTAAAAAAATGGCAATCCCTTATGGTCTAATTATAGTTAAATCTTCCAAAATGATTCTCCTGTGCTTAAACTTTTTTTGGACTGCACCTGCAAAATTTAACTACAGATTTTTTTTACTCTATTTCATATTCTCCTCTTAGAGCTGGAACATTCCCCATGTCATCTTCTGGTCAATTTAGTTCTGTGGCGTGTGAATGAAGAAGTGAAAAACGCACAACCACACAAATAACAATAAAGAATGTGTATCAAAATTAAATCGAAGAAAAAAACATATAATATGCAATAGTGAAAAAAAAGTCAGTGTAATATAGCTTCAAGTGTATGGCCAACCGCACACCAAAGAATAACACACAACAAATATGTGAACCAAAGTCCAAAATGATTCTATCCGCACCACTTTATCCAAACCCTCTGCCTGGGGGGATCAGACAAGTCCTGTCTGGAAAGCTGAAAGATATTGGCTCACACCCCAAAGGGAGAGGATGCCACCACCATAACGCATACCCCAGAGAGGGAGATTGTTTTCAGGGAGAGGTCTGAGTAGCAGAGGAATCATATGCTTGGAGGATCTGATGTTGTGATCCCATAAGTGTCTTGATCCTTACGGGTCGAAGCAATAAGGTGAGAGGCTAATCTTGCCACTTTCGGATCTTGTTTGTGGTTACCCACAGTCACCATACACAGGCACAAGTGTTCATCTGGGTTTGGATAAAGTGGTGCGGATAGTACCATTTTGGACCTTGGTTCACATATTTGTTGTGTATTATTCCTTGGTGTGAGGTTGGCTGCACACTTGATGCTATATTACACAGACTTTTTTACACTATTACATATTATATGTTTTTTTCTTTGATTTGCATTTTGATATCTGTATAAATATATCACCTGATACGTGATTATTGTATCATATTTTGCATTTTTTTTATATGCACATCTGTTTTGTCACTTGCATGTTTATGCGTTTATTGTGCAGCTGAGTCCATATTTATGCGGACTCACCACCTTTAAGTCCCAGTGCGACTATTATTCACCATCAACATTCTATCCTGCTTAGGATTTATTCACTTTTTATATTCATTTATTGTATATATTGTTTCACATATTTTTTATTGTTATTTGTGTGGTTGTGCGTTTTTCACTTCTTCATTCACTTGTTGATCCAATTAGGATCATATCACGATTGAGATACTTGATAAAGACCCATAAGGATCTTATCACATGGTTATTTGTTTGCACATTGTGTCACTGTATATAATGTCTCCACTTTTTTGATTATACTAATTTAAATATGTGAATTATGGATTGTGAGTAGCGCAACATCAGTTTGTTTTTATTGAACTTCAGCAAGTTGTCTTCACCATGTCTAGATGTCTAAATGCATTGAGTTGCTGCCATGTGATTGACTGATTAGCAATTTGTGTTACCAAGCAGTTGAACAGGTATACCTAATACAGTGGCCGGTGAGTGTACAAAACCTATTCATTTTTTTTAATTGTAAATCATAATTGCCACGAATGCCAGAATTCTTAACCTGGCAATGATGAATTTCTCTTCTACTGCATTCCTTTCAGCTGGAAAATATAACAAAGTTTCAAGATTCAACTTATGAAGTTATGAAGGCCCCTTGAACCCCTTTAGGGAAAGGAACCCTTTACTGATGGAAACATTGCATTACAGTTGGCGTTGACCCAAATCAAGGAGGTTAAGTGGTTCTGCCAGGAATGGCTACAAATACACGAGGTGATGAGATGGAGCCTGAAATCTAAAAAATGGTTATGCTGAGGTACGTCCCTCTGACCTGAGGACATTACTAGCAATTGATTTTTTTTAAATGGGCTATATCCACAAGTTAAAGTCTGGGGTCGGTCTAATGCCTGTCTGCCACTGATGCTAAGTCAGTTTATGGTTTATGTGTGCTCATAGTATAACTGTGACAGGCATTGGTTATTTCTTATGTTTGGAAAAGTTCAACAAAGCTGTGGCCTTGCCCTTTTCCAACTTAACCAGCCTCCATGTCATTTTTGGACAAGTTGTTGGTCTGTTAGTTGTTTGTATAAGCATATACGTCTCAATAGTCATTGTTACCACACTTCCCAAGACTTAAAGCCCAGCTCTGGGCAAAAAAAGTGTTTACCCATGCTGTGAGGTTGTGCCCACACTGCAGGGATCAACTGCGTGTTGTGTAGAGGGGAGAGGAGAAAACTGTATGCTCACCCCATCCTTCGCTCCACTGGCAAAATGTGCACCCCCCACAATCCAGAAGTGGACTGTTCCTACTATCCTCATGTCCAGAGCAGGTCTAGAGGCATGATGACATCAGGAACAGTCCACTGCACAAGACAGCTACACCATGGGGGGGGGGGGGGGGCAGGAACCACAGGGACTGATGTTGTGTAGGGAGGATTAGAGGAGTAGGTAATTAGGTACATCTCTGTTCTCCAATCCCCTAGACAAAAACAAGCAGTTAACTCGTGCAGTGCAGGCACAGCCCCACTGCTTATAAAAACTTTTTTTTTTTGCCTAGAGTTGGGCTTTAAGTCAGCCATACATGGATCAAAATTCATCCGGTTAACCAGCCACATTTCGAACCATGTATGGACAGGTTGGTTGTACAGTCGGTCTACCAATCAACTTGTGTACAACTAGCCTATTGAAGTTTTCCAGAACAAACAGTGCCGCTGGCTATAGCCAGCAACACTGATCATAGTATTCTGACAGTAGTGAAGGCTCCCCACTGTCAAAATACAATACCACATTGGGATGAGGGAATCAAGGCATTTTCTTCCGTTCAACCTGCTCTGCTGGTTGATCGAAAAAATGCATAATGTATAGGCTGCCTTAGAAGATAAGTTATGGTTTGGAAAAAGAACCAAGTTTAATAAATATTCTGTGACATATTCTTATCTATTAAGACATTATATAAATCAATAAAACCACTGGGGTAACTGGAGATGAGGTTCCAGAGAATGCACAATATAAGATAAAATACTGTTAAAGTGGATTTATAGCCATATTTTATTGTGGTTTTGGATAAAGTAGAGAAGGGTTCAAAGCCATCTTAGATTTTTTTTTTTGTTTTCTGCATCCCATTGGTGAGATTTGCCCTCACTTGCTGTCAGGAAAACAAAACAGGAAATGAGAAAAAATCTTTCCAATGTGAGGAAAGTTCCCCATTAGATAGTTGTCACCAGAACAGGTGTCCCAGTTGGAAGATTTCTACTCTTCCAATGACAACTTAGATTTCCCATCACTTTCCATCTCAGGGAACTGGTCACCAGGAGAGATTAGGAAAGTCAGTCTACCTAGTTGTTACACACACAGAGGTTCTAACTCCTCCACGCATTATTCAAAACTATATAAAAACATTTATCTATAGTTATATTATAATCTGGAGATCTTGGGCATCCTGTTCCCGTGGATTACTGTATATACCCTCTGCATTGAAAGCCATCAAAGTAATGTCAGGTGTATAAAAGTAATCCCTTCATTTATCATTTATACTATTAATACAATTCACAAATAACAGTTGAAAACCAAACTCTTCCTGATATATAAAGAGCATTGTATACATAAAATGTCTCATTTATACTTGTGTATACAGTTGTTCTGTTTGACCATACTCTGTATAAGAATCTTCCCTTTTCTACGGGTTGAATGAAGCTCAGCCAGCACTACTCAGAAGGCCCTTTGTGTACAGGGGATATAGAGCTTCATAGTGTACACAAGCATTAAGGATGAATTATGAAAAGCTCATATACAGATGGCAACAGACATGCAAAATATTCATGTCACTATACACATGCATACAAGCTCTGTGTGCTATGAGCACCATTCAACCAACACTGAATAGAGTTCATCTCAAATAGAACATGCAATCAAACAGAGCACCTACACAGGGTACTAAGAAATATCACATGATTCGGGGTATGCCAACTCTCCACACCCCCACAATGGCACTGCTTGAAAATGTAATAAGAAATTTGCCTAAAATAATATCTAAAGTCCAGTACATAAAAAATATAATTTAAATGAATTAATTCCCAATAATAGCATCATAAAAGCAAAATCCCCAAAAAAATCCTCCATATTTTAGAGATGTGAAAAAGTATTAAATAAGAGATAGGGCAAAGAAATACACGATATCACCATAGCAAAATTGGGAACACAGCTGGTTAGGCACCCATGGGGAAGATGGATTTTATATCATGGCATAGCCACTTCATGAAGCCAGCAGAAGCTCCCAAAATGGTGACTGGAATTTGTGGAAATTGTGAGCGGAAACCAGCTACAATTTGGAGCCCTATCCACCATTTTGGAGAATCTGTCCTCAACTTTATGGCGTGCAGACTACTCCCATTCAGTTGAACATATGCTACATCAATGAGATGAGAAAAAAGGGTCACCTTCTAACAAAAAATATAACCACATACTGGCTTTTCAAAATAACAAATAAAATCATTTAGAGCTCGCAAACTTATAATGAGTAAACATTATCAGTCCAGGCTGTTCAATTTTGCCCACAAAAAGATTTCCGTGCGTGCACATCCAGCTCATCACTAACACATATACACCGATCAGTCATAACTTTGTGACCACTGACAGATTAAGTGAATAACATTGATTATCTCTTTACAATTGCATCAGAAAGTTAGTGTGCGATATATTAGACAGTGAGTAAACGAGGTTGTCCCTGAAGTTGATGTGTTGAAAGCAGAAAAAAAATTGTTGTGTATGGGTACCCATGCTGACTTGTGTCCACAGCCAAAAGTGCCTACAATGGGCACATGAGAACTGGAGCACAGAGCAATGGAAGAAGGTAGATTGGTCTGATATTTTCTTTTGTGTGTCCCTTACCTGGGGAAGAGATGGCACCAGTATGTACTATGGGAAGAAGGCAAGCCGTCAGAGGCAGTGTAATGCTTTGGGAAATGTTCTGCTGGGAAACCTTGGGTCCTGCCATTCATATGGATGTTACTTTGACACATACCACCTACCTAAGCATTTTTGGTGACCAAGTACACCCCTTCATGGAAACAGTATTCCCTGAAGGCGATAGCCTCTTTCACCTGAAAAAAGGAACGACACCACACTGCAAAAATGGTTAAAGAATGGTTTGAGGAACACAACAACAAATTCAATGTGTTGATTTGGCCTCCAAATTTCCCAGATCTCAATTCAATTGAGCATATGTGGGATGTGCTGGAAAAATATGTCAGATCCAGGCCCCACCTTACAACTTACAGGACTTAAAGGATCTGCTAATGATGGCTTGGTGCCAGGTTCCATAGCATACCTTTAGAGGTCTAGTGGGCTCCATGTTTCAAAGGGTCAGGGCTGTTACGGCAGCAAAAGGGGCTCTTTTGGTGGTAAAAGGGTGAACCTCCTTAATATTAGGTGGGTGGACATAAAATTATGGCCAATCAGAGACCAGACCCGACTAATACTTGGTTGACGGCCTTCCAAGTTCTCAATGCAAATATCTTTTTTCTTTAAACACCAAAGCAATAAGTAAAATATCAATTGCATACCTGTGCTTAAAGCCCAACTCCATGAAAATCTAAAAAATCCACCCTTGCAGTGCCCCCTCCTCGTGCACTGCAAATGTTAACCGCTCATTATGTCCAGGGGTTACAGTACAGGCATCGTTACTTACACCCCTGCTCTGGCGCTCCTCTCCTCTGCCCAAAGATCCAGTCTCTGCAAGGGTAGATTTTTTTTAAATTCCCGAAGTTGGGCTTTATTCATAGTCTATGATTAACCATGGGTATGCCTGAAACGCATTAGAAACACAGCTAGCTACCCACATTTAATGGAATATAGATAATGCATTAGAACCTGCAGTGAGGTCAGTCTGTTCTACAAAAAAAATTTAGTTTGGATAACAGGTTTAGTGTGGTATATACAATACTGGTAGTAATAATTATGCATTTTATACAGTATAGCTCAGACCAGAAATGGGGACAACTGAGGAAAAGGATTTAGTTCCAAAAGACGGACAGTCTTTCCAAATGAGCGATTATTAGGGTTATGTTGGTTGGTCCCCACTCACAGACCAGATCCCATGATTGTTGCCTCCTACTCTATCCATCAGACTCACACCTGCATACATTTCATTTTTCAGGAAGTCATTTTCTCGCTGATCAATTATTTTCCAGCTTTTCATTTCATAGCCTCTGATAAACTGAACAATGAGGAACAACAATGTAAATATGTTACTGTGTAAGCCAGTGTTCAGCAGCTAATATTAGCTTCATGTCAGGATAAACAGCGAAGAAAGTCTAGAATAAAATTCATGAATCCAGAGAGTTGGGGATTTTTTACATCTTTAGGATATTCAAAGTTCAG